>NC_059336.1:80879165-81200165 GCF_018350155.1 Leopardus geoffroyi | reverse complement strand
TCCTCTATTTCCTTATGTATCTTTTGTCTGGTTATTCTATCCATTATTGTGAGTAAGATCTTGTAGTCTCCAACTGTTGTAGAACTGCCTATTTCTGAGTTCATTTCTGTGGGGTTTTGCTTCATATACTTTGATAATCTGTCTTTAGGTTCATAAATGTTCATAATACTTTTATCACCTTGCTGTGGTAAACTTTCTATTAATATATAATGCCCTTCTTTATCTCTTATAACCTTTTTTGACTTAAGGTCTGTTTTGTCTATGGGGCACTTGGGTAGCTCAGTTGGCTTGAGCATCCAACTCTTGATTTTGGCTCCAGTCATGGTCACACAGTTCCTAAGATTGAACCCCACTTCAGGCTTGGGATTCTCTCTCACTCTCTCCTCCTGCCCCTCCCCTGCTCCCTCTTTCTTTCTCTCTCAAAATAAATAAACTTAAAAAAATAAAGTCTATTTTGTCTAATATTAGTTTAGCTGCTCCTATTCTCTTTTAGTTACTATTTGCATGAAATATCTTTTTCCATCTTTTCACTTTCAATTTGTTTGTGTCTTGGAGTCTCAAATGAGTCTCTTATAAACAGCATTTGGTTGGGTCATGTATTTTTGTCCATCCTTCCAGTCTTTGTCTTTGGGTGGAGAATTTATTTCATTTACATTTAGAGTGATTACTCATAAGGAGGGACTTTTATCATTGTGCTATTTGTTTTCTCTATGCACTATAGTGCTTTTGTCCCTCATTTCCTTCATTACTATCTTCTTTTGTGTTTAGTTCACTTTTTTGTAGTGAAATGTGTAAATTCCTTTCTCATTTCCTTTTGTGTATATTCTATACCTGTTTTCTTTGTGGTCATCATGGGGATAACATTTAAACATCCTAAAGTTATAACACTCTAACTTAAACTTATACTAGTTTAATTTCAGTAGCTTACAAAAAGTCAGCTTTACAGCTCTGTCCCCAATTCTTTCAGTTGTTGATTGCAGAGAATTACAGTAGTCTCCCCTTATCCATGGGGGATATGTTCCAAGACCACTAGCTGATGCCTGAAACTACAGATAGTACTGAATTGTATATATACTGTTTTTTCCTATACATAAATACCTGTGATAAAGTTTAATCTATAAATTACGCAACAATAACAAGATTAACAACAATAACTACTAATAAAATAGAACAATTATGACAAGCTGTAATAAAAGTTATCTGAATGGAGTCTCTGTTTCTCAAAATATCATATTGTATTGTATCACCTTTCTTGTAATAATTTGAGATAATGAAATACCTGCCTGATGAGATGAAATGAGGTGAATGATGCAGGCATTGTGATGTAGCATTAGGCTACTAGTGACCTTCTGACAATATGTAAGAAAGAAGATCACTGGCTTCTGGATCACGGTTGACCATGGGTACCTGAAACTGTGGAAAGCAGAACCACAGGAGGTTCAGGGGGACTGCTGTACATCTTTATACATTGTATGCCCCCAAACATACACTAACAATCCTTTTAAGTGTCTCCTAAACTTTACAGAAAACAAGACTTGGAATTACAAACCAGAGTTACAATAAAGCTAGCTTTTACATTAATACTTGTTTTTTAAATGTATCATATAGAAAACAAAAAAAGTACAGTTATAAATCATTATTACAATAATACTGGTTTTTATAATTTCCCATGTATTTACTTTTATTGAGATCTTTATTTCTCCAAATGGCTTCATGTTACTATCTTGTGTTCTTTTATTTCACTTGCAGGATCCCCCTGAGCGTTTGTTCCAGGACAGGTCTAGTGGTCACGCACTCCCACAGCTTTTGTTTATCTGGGAATGTCTTAATTTCTCCCTCACTTTGAAGGATAATTTTGTCAGATATAGGATTCTGGGTTGATAGATTTTTGTTTCCTTTTAGCACTATGAATGTATCTTTCCACTGTTTTCTGGCCTCCAAAGTTTTTGATGAGAAATCTACCTATAATCTTATTGAGAATCCCTTGTATATGTGATTAATTTCTTTTTTGCTGCTTTCAGGATTCACTCTTTATCTTTTGAAAGTTGTATTATAATGTGTATCTGTATGGGTCTCTTTGAGTTAATCTTACTTGGAGTTCATTGAGCTTCTTGGATGTTTATATTCATGTCTTTCATCAATTTGGGAAGTTTTCAGCTGTTATCTCCTCAAATATTCTCTCTATCCCTTTCTATCTACTTCTGGGACTCCTATGATGCATATGTTTGTCTGTTTAATGGTGTGCCACAGGTCCCTTGGGTTCTTTTCTCTTTTCTTCCATCTTTTCTCTTTCTGTTCCTGACCCTTGATAATGTCCATTGTTCTCTTTTCAAGTTTACTGATTTTTTCCTCTGCCTGCTTAACTCTGCTTCATATCCATCTGGTGAAGTTTTCATTTTGGTTACTGTACTTTTCAGCTTCAGAATTTCCTTATCATTTTTTTTTTTGATTCTCCTTCTGTTGAGATTTCCATTTCATTCACACATTGTTTTCTTGACTTTCTGCATGTCTTCAGTTCTTTGAGCGTCTTTAAGACAATTGTTTTAAAGTCTTTGTCTAGTATATCTGCCATTAAGTTTTTCCTTGGTCAGTTTCTGTTGATTTATTTTTTCTTTGAAAGGACCATACTTTCCTGTATCTTTGTATGCCTTATGATTTTTTTTGTTGTCGAATGCTGGACATTTGAATATAATAATGTAGTAACTCTGGAAATCAGATTATCTTCCTTACCCAAGGTTTACTGTTTTTTTGTAATGGTTATTGTTTTTTTATCATTTTAGGTGTTTCTGTGCCAAGATCAGCTTTAAGTATAAACTTAATGTCTTCTCAGGTCTTTTCTGAGCTTTTCCCTGGCTATGCAGGGTCATTTTCTAATTTTACTATATATGCAGTGGCTTCTGAATCTCCTAGTCTTTAATGGATGACTCTCAAAAGAGAAGAAAGCAAAAGATGAAGAAGGGGAAAGAGGACCCTTAAAATCCCCTGAAATTCATTTCAGCCAGAGGGGAAAGGGCTTGTAATAATGCCCAGGGGGAGGGGGGGAGAGACACAACAAAGGTGGCTCCCTGGCTTCTTTGTACTTATGTGTTCAGAAACAGCAATTAACGATCAAAACACAGTTACCCAGTATTTGGAGGACAGGATCCTTTCCCCCATCCTAGCTCCCACAGTTATGAAAGTTGCTCCAGGAACACATGCAGGAACACATGCTTGCCATATGGTTGGGGTTGGGGGATTGGTAACTGCTACTGTGGTAAGAGCTGGAATTGACCAAAATTAGCCTCAGCTTACCTTCGAAGTCTTTCCCTGGAAGTTGCAAGCCTTCAGTAGATTCCAGAATTCCAAAATAGTTACATCAGGCAGATTTTGACAGGGCAGTTGTTGTCTAGGCGAGCTGACAGATATCTGGTGCTTCCTATTCCACCGTCTTCCCAGAATCCTCCCTGTTAGTGTGTTTTTAAATCATGTTAGCTGAACATTTGTCTCTTCCAAAGCTACTAAGAGCCTGAAAAATATTTTGTATCTTATTGAATGCCTTTTGGAGATCTTCAGATAGGATTATATGCCCCTTTATAAAGATAGCCTATTTTATTTATTTATTTTGAGAGAGAGAGAGAGAATGTGTGAGTGGAGGAGGGGCAGAGAGAGAGGAAGACAGAGGATCCCAAGCAGGCTCCATGCTGTCAGCGCAGAGCTGGACATGGAGCTTAAACTCAGTAACCGTGAAATCGTGACCTACTCTGAAATTAAGAGTCAGACACTTAACCTACTGAGCCACCCAGGTGGCTTTTGTTGACACTTTTATTGACAGATCCCTAATAATAAACCATCCTTATATTATTAGAATGTAATACTCTGATCGTAACTATTGAAGCAGATGTAAATAGTAAAACTTGACCTAAAATTGAATATTTATATTAAGTTGATTATTTCAAAATAAGGGCATACCTATTTTGCTGATGCACATGAGCCTCAACTTGATTTCTCTTCTGAGCAGTAATTACGTGAAATCATCATTCTTGCAATGACATTTGAAACTTGGGCTTATCCCTAGAATTATAAGAGAAAAATCTTGATAATGAAGAGATAGAATAGAATCATAAAATATATTCAATCCAAAAGAATGTCAGAAAAAAAAGACAATTGAAAAACAAATAGTAATGTGGAAGATTTAAAACCAAAACTTATCAATAATCATATTATATGTAAATGGTCTAAACACTCCAGTTAAAAAAAGAGAAACCACACCAGAAAGAACAGATAACTACTGGAAATCAGGACATACTTGAGATAATCACAGTGAATGTAGATGAAAAGGCAAAGGAATTAAAGCAATTAGAAATATGTATTAGATATAGAAGATAGATAATTCAACAGTAGGGTAATGAGAAAAGATGATGTACTCAAATATATAATACAAGAAAAAAGTCCCTGAAATGAAAAAAAATCAAGCAGTGCAATCTAAGAATATTATACCTAGTTGAAATTTCTGTCAAGATTAGACATAGTAGGCAAATAAATCAAACAGTAAAGACCTCAATATAACACCTCTGAACCTTTTGTGGAAAAAATGCTTAATAATGAGCATAAATAAAAATCTTCTCAAAAATGGAGAATCTAACAGAAAAACAAAGAAGCCTGGTAGTAAGCAGTCGTTTTGTGAGTAACTAATACTAAACAACTATAGAAATTATAATTAGAAAAGTAATAGAATATTATCTTGGATAATATAAAAAAACAGAACTATATTAAGAATTGGAAGTTGGAGGAAGGGGAGATGGAGAAAACATGAGTCATTATCTTTCAAAACAGAGTCAGTAAATCCTGTTTAAAAGGAATATAAATTCTTTTAAAAACCTGAATATTTTTAATCTCTTAACTTTAAAGGGATCTTTTAGGAAATAGCCTGTGTTTAGGAAATAAATAATTGAAGGTTATTTCTACAAAACTACTTTTCTTCTTTTCTTTAAAGCAAAATTAAATTTTTTCTCTTAACTAACAAATAGGATGTGTAACATAAAAGCCTTTATACAGAAAAGAATTTCTTGGTATCTCTCCATCTATTTTATATACCTATACAAAGATACCCGGATGATGTGTACCTAATGTGAACAATGGAAATTTATGGGTATTTATTGCATATTTTGAGAGAGAGAGAGAATGTGTGAGTGGAGGAGGGGCAGAGAGAGAGGAAGACAGAGGATCCCAAGCAGGCTCCATGCTGTCAGCTCAGAGCTGGACACGGAGCTTAAACTCAGTAACCGTGAGAAATTTATGGGTATTTATTTATTGCAACGTGGGAGTGACTTATACTTTGATATTTGTCCTTTTGTGTTGTTTGAACCTCTTTTTATGAATATGTTCCCATTTTATAAAGACAAGGGTGATTATTTTGTGCATAGTAGAACACATGTAATTAAAAAGTGGAAGTATATACAGTTAATCTTTGAACAACCTGGTTTTGAACTGCATGGGTCCACTTATACTTGGATTTTTTTCGTTCTGCTATAGAATTAAAAATGTATTTTCTCTTGCTTATGATTTTTCTTTTTTTCCTTATGATCTTAATAACATTTTCTTTTCTCTAGATTATTTAATTGTAAGAATACAATATATAATATACAAAATATAGGTTAGTTGATAGTTTATATTATCGGTAAAGCTTCCAGCCAATAATAGGTTATTAGTAATTAAGCTTTTGGGGAGTCTAAAGTTATACATGGATTTTCAACTGCACAAGGAGTAAGGCCCCCACCCCATGCACGGTTCAAGCATCAACTGTTTGAATCTAGATTAGTTAACAATGATAATTATGTTTTTCTTTATACTTCCCTATACATTTTTTCATTTCTAATTTTTAAGGTTTCGGTTATAAATTAAGAACAATACTAAAATTGTACCCCAAGTCATAATTTTAGGGACTTGTATGTTACAGGAAAACTGAAGCAGAAAGTATGCCTAAGAATAGCCTAGTTTGTAAATAAAACATTCATGCAAGCACAGTGGTTGAGAAAATTAATTTGTGGAAACAAAATTTTTGTGTTAATATCAAGTAAATAAACTAAACTCTGAAGGGTCCAGCTCATTTTTCAAATGTATACGAACACCTCAGAGATTGCACACATTTAGCCTGTTTCCTAGACTACATTAGAGAAGCAAAGCTAAGCAGACCAGGGTTATTAGCTTAGTTCATTTTCCTGATGGTACTGTATCCTACTCATAGTCACGGGACTGCAGTATTAATAAATATAGCACTGATGACCAAGATAAGAATAACACATTTTCTTTAGAATATTATTTTTCTTTCTATTTTCAGTCCTTTCTACTTTCTTACCTCTCTTTCCCTTCAACTACCTCTCCCTACTCACACACACAACTGACAGAAAAATGGGATTCTGTTGACCTTACCTGTATATGCATGTGAGAATACCTCATTAAAAAAGAAAAAAATAAAACCTCCCTCCTCCAAATTTTCAAGTGAATTTTCCATCCCTAGAGATGCTGTGAATCTTGGAGCTTTGCTGCCTCATCCCCTCTCTCTTTGACAAGTATAGCTTTGTTAGTGTTGCCCTCACTGTTATTCTCTGTTCCCACTCCTCTCACTTGCACTATCTGCAAAAGAATGAAAGATTAGGCTGGTGCTTGGACAGGTCATGTGATCCCAACATACAACTGAGTAGGAGGAGTTTTCTACCCTGCATGGTGACACATGTGCTTGGTGTAGTATGAACTATATTCACGTGGTTTAGTTTCAAACCACTTTTTTTTTAAGTTTATTTAATTATTTTGAGAGAATGCAAGTCGGGGAGGAGCAGAGAGAGAGAAGGAAAGAGAGAATCTCAACCAGACTCCATGCTTGGTATGGAACCCTATATGGACCTCGATCTTACAACTGTGAGATCGGGACCTGAGCCAATATCAAGAGTCTGATGCTTAACTGATTGAGCCACCTAGGCGCCCCCAAACTACTTCTTTATTTTCGCTTTATTTTCTCCAAATTTTTCTTTAGTTTTTGAAAAAACCATTTATTCAGTCAACAAATACGTATTTACTGTGTGCCATCTACTATGCCAAAAGTGCAGAATATAGCTCAGAGCTCTATCTGTAACCCCATGCTTAATATAATTTATCATCAGTAGTAAATGATCAGTTTCAGGATATTCAAATTTATACATTTATTACCTCACTAGCTATTTTGCCCACAATATTACATTATAAGTCTTAATTGCTTTATATTAAATATAATTTATGCAAATATATTCTGTGCAATATATGCAATATATTTGCACACTATGCACATCTTTGTGACATTTCCTTTTCTAGTCCTTCTCCATCTTACCCCTTTGTGTAGTTTATTTCCTTTTCAGTGACTTAAATATAGTTACTCTTCAAGAACTTTGATCTTCGCTGACTACATGCCTACTTGATTGAAGTCACTATGGATTTTGACCTTGTCTCTCTCAGTGCTAGATCTATTCCCTTCCTTTCCTCCATTTAGTCCTGCCATGAAAACACTCTATGGAGACCAGCAGGAGAGATGGAAGAGAGAGATACACTTAAATGATTTACTAAGTTCCTGTTCCCATAGTTAAAATTGTTGAGATATCACATGTGGACAATTGACACATATCATTAGAATGTAGTTCATTCTTAGAGCTGTGATATTGCATTCCTTAAACTGTGTGTGTAGTCATCCTGATAGGTTTGTTCAATAAAACATGGCTTTCCTATTAAGTTTAAATGATCACTACAGTGAAAGACCTACAGCTGGAATGGAAGAAAAGCTGCAGAGAATTACTGAAACAAAGGATGGGATTTGGCAGACTGGGACTGGAGCAAAAGAAGTGTGAAACAACAGGTGCCATGGGTTATCAGCATTTTTAATTAACATCTGTTTTTAGCCTGAAGCACTTTGCTGAGAATTCTCCACCAGTGCCTGTATTCAGAGATAAACACGGACTATTGAGAAGCAGCTAAGTAGTGAAGAGGTTAGTGAAACATAAAGGTTTTCCTTGAGAGGGAGGTTACTCATTGGAGATAGACGTCTAAGGGAAACCCCTATTAAAACGGTATGTTTTTATATCATTTATTTTGATACTTAATGTGTTTAGGAAGTCACAGTGAAGTATGAAAAGCCACAGTCCGTAATAATAAAAGGGTTCACTTCTGCTCATACCTGGGCTTGGAATTCGGAAGCAGTTCTAGGGGGGTTTTGCTTTATCTGCATTGTTTGCATTTTGAAAACGAGACAATATTTATGTATTACATTCATAATTGTAATAAAAGGATAAAAACAAAAATAAACAATCTGTGGCATAAGATACTGTGGCAATTTCAGAACTTTTCATGTTGGGAAAAAATGGAAAGAATTTAGAAAATAAAAACAAAGTCAGTAAGGGTTTGGGCAAGGGAGTAAAAGTAGTTTTCTTTTTTCTTTTTAAGTAGTTTTCTTGATTAGCTTTTGTTAGATGTAAAAATGTTCACTAATGTCCTCTAACAGTTGAAACTCTAACCATAAAGTAAAACCAGTACGTAAGTAACAGCAAGACACCGACTTGTATTGTTTGGCTTTTAGTCTAATGCAAAGCTCAGGTTTGGTTTGGTTTGCATTGTTTGTGGAAAGAAAAATTTCTTAGAAATATTTTAATGGCTACTACTTTTTGACATATATCCTATATAAAGATGCTAATTCAACTCTCCTACAAAATGTTATTCCGTTAAGTATAATTTTAAAAATCATGAATTTACCTATCAAGGGGCATTTCTGTTATTTCCAGGTTGGGGCTATTACAAATAAAGCTTCCATGAACATTCACGTACAGATTTTTGTGTAGATGCGAATTTCCACTCCCCTGTGATAAATGCCCAGGAGTATGCTTGCAAAGTCGTATGCAAGGTTGGGTGTGTTTAGTTCTATAGGAAGCTGCCATATTGTTTTCAGAGTGGCCATATCATTTTGCATTCCTGTCAACAATATATGAAATATCTAGGTTCTCATCCTTGCCAATACTGTCACTGTTTTTCATTTCAACTGTTATAATGGATGTGCAGTGATGTTTCATTGTTGTTTTCATTTGCATTTTCTTGATGGTTAATGATGTGGAGGATCTTTTCGTGTATTAATTTTCCATCTGTATATGCTCTGGTGAAGTATCTCTTCATGTCCTTTGTCTATTTTCTATTGGGACTTTTTGAAAATATATATTTTTTAATGTTAATCGATATTCTTTGGAAATGCAAGTTTGTATTTTGTAAGCATGAGGGAAATCTTGTAAGACTGAGGACATCGTGGCTGTTTAAATGTAGATGCAGGAGCCAGAATGACATGGTTGGATTATGCTAAGATTCAAACATTGGGGGTATGATATTAAGATATGAATATAAAAAGTGAGAAAGAAGGAGAGAAATGAGGGGAAAGGAAAAGAAAATGGAAAGGGGAAGGAAGGGAGAGGAAATATAGAGAGAATATAGTGGAAGGAAGGAAGAGATAGGGATAGAAAGAGATAATAGGAAGCATGAAGAAAGGGGATAAGTAAGAGAGGAAGGAGGAAAATGAAATGTATTAAAGCTAAGTACATCCTAGCAACAAGGGCTTTTTTAGGGGGCTACAATGTATTGGCAAGACAAAAGAGAAGTAGAGACTGAGGCAGACCATACAGAAGTTTGGGGGATGAATGTAATGAGTTCTCACCTGCAAAGTGGAGAATTTGCCTTCCTTTATTTACACCTAAGCTAACTGTGGTAGAGTTAAAAGAGAACTGGAATCAAGGGATGTGATTTTTTTTAATGCCAGTTTAACCAAAGACTAAAGAGATTTTTGATAAGCTTTTTATCTGTAAAATGGAAATCAAATCACCTGCCTCTGCTAACTCTTGGGAGTGTTGTACCCAATAAAACAATTACTAGCAAACACTTTTACATCTGCAAATTTTTCCACAAATAAAAACTATAATTGCTTATTTTAAAAAACTTTGGGGAAATAGGAGCAGGACTGAAATGTTAAATGAATGCAAATATAACCATGATTTTGAAAAAAAGAAGTCCTTTACTAATTCTCCAAATCTTTTTAAACTAAGTAAAGATATTTAGCATTTTTCATGTTTTCAAAATGTATTTTATTACTTTACCAAGTTGCAGGCTAAAGAGCAGGTGGGGTAGAAAAACTCTAAAAAAGTGTACATATTGGCCACGTGCATTTGTGTAAGTAAAGAGAGCATCATAGGTGGTTATAACTTGCCTTACTGTGCCCCCCAAATGCCTGTGAATTGCCAGGAGACTTCCAAAGACTTAGGTAAATCTGTACAAAAAGCAAGAGTCCAATTTAGGGCCGAAACGGAACAAGAAGGCAGGTGGAATTGTACCCATTGCACCACAATCCCTGCTCTTTGACATGCCCTATACACTATGCTCTGCAGAGAGAGAGAGGATTAGATCTCACAGCAGCTAAACTGTAGCACTGAGCTACTCACACCGTAAGCCTTAACGTGCACCAACGAGGGACTGACAGGGAGATGGCTCAGGGACAGCTGTTAGAGAAATAGTGTGTGTGTAAGAGAAGCACACAGTGTTATGGGGAGGGAATCCTCTATTCCACAAATTTTCCCATTTTGGCCTTTTGGGAAAGAGTGACCTGTCCTCTGAGTGATCTGGGAAAGCCTACAATTCAAATGGCCCTGCTATTGTTATGAAGAGGGGAGTGCCACTGTGAGAGAGCAACCACAGGGCACATGGGTGGTCTAGGTGGTCACAGTTTTTATGAGCCTCCGTCTTGCCAAATGTACTTTTTTCCTTCAAAGGATGAAAATAAGACTGTTTATTCCTAAGCCAAATGACTTCAAATGTGTCATTTAATGTAGGTTTATGTACCTTTTATATAGAAGATAAAAGGAAAGAAACCAACTTAGAGTTTTCTTTCCAGAGGCCTCTAACTACCATTCAGTATTGATTAATTAAAAGTACTAGTAATAATTTCATTTGTTGCATAGCTTATTTTGTACTATAACAGTAAATTAGAAATAGTTTATCTTTGAAAATTATAGAGAGGCAGGACTAGAAAACACTCATAGCTTATTTGACATGAAACAAGATAGAGGGAAATTTTAGGTGTCTTTCAGGAGGACTAACAAAATTATTATAGGAAAATTTTAGTACTTAATACTTAAAAGTGGTAAATACAATTAAACTGAGATAGAAGTTATTTTACCTTTAAATTTGTACCCTACACAAAAACTATCAGTTATGATTTTAGTAAAGCATGAGAGACTTCTGACAAGTTCATGGTTCTAGAATAAATCAGGAACTTTGAGCTAGATTGTTACTTCTGTCCATACTTCACAGATAAAATTTAACATGCATAACCAACCAATGCATGAAAATTTTTAATAGATTTATTAATCACAGATTTTTACTTCTATACTCAACATACAGGCATACAGCTAATTATGCAGCAGGAGACTGGAGGCAAATTCATTTGAACTTTCCACTAAGTGACTCAGAAACATCTCTCAATACTTTTTAAATAAAGTTTATTTATTTATTTTGAGAGAGAGAGAGCACACGAGTGGGGGGGGGGCGGCATGGGGCAGAGAGAGAGGGAGAGGGGGAGAGAGAGAGAGAGAGAGAGAGAAGAGAGAAGAGAGAATCCCAAGCAGGCTCCACACTGTCAGCATTGAGCCCAGTGCAGGGCTCAAACTACCAAACTGTGAGATCATGACCTGAGCTAAAATCAAGAGTCAGACACTTAAACAACAGAGCTACCCAGGAGCTCCTCAGTACATCTCCCTCTCGGCATATTTTACAGGGCCGCTATTTAACTGGTATTTCATAAACTTAGCTATTATGTAAAGTCTTGATGTTCTTAGTACCAAAATTTGTTGACATTTTTGTTCTCAAATCCTGACTGAACAGTTCTCTCTAGAGGAGTATCTTTAGTTAAGCAGTACTGTTATTCTCCTTTATCAGGCCCTATCTTTCACATATATTATTTTTAAAATATATTTGCTGTCATTGATATGGTTTGTGTTTTATTTTAAATTGATTTGTTATCATAGGAACATTCTTCAATATAGTATTTTTTTTTATATTTCATAATGTCAGTAGTCATACTGCAACACACTACTATCATCAGTATCCATATGAAAGCAATGAATGACTTCCGCCATTATGTTTATGGTGATAGAATCAATCTGTTTCCAGCTTATTCATCATAGCTGACAGAAGAATGTCTCAGATATAATATCTTTAACAAATATGATAACACAAACAATTTGACTATTTGCTACACACCGTCTCGATAATCTCAACAGCAGTTATGAACAGCCCTCTGCAAAGTATGGAGGAGGGTACACTAGGTAGGAATGCTCCCGTAAGTCTTAATTGCTAAGCTCTGGCACTTAGAGACTGAGGTTTTAGATAGTTGTGGAGGTTACACTCGATTGCTTTTGAAAAGCCCAAGCACTAGAGTCAAACAGAACTAAGTGTGAATCCCAGCTTAATAATTTACACAGTAATGCACAAACTCTTATTTCCATTTTACAAATGAGGAGTTTACTAACCTTAAACATCTTTATCAGAATTATAAATAATAAATATGAAATAACTAGCATGTATTAAATAAGTACTTAATAGATGTGATAGCTACTATCATTGTTTATGTTTATTTCTCCTACTAGAGTGTGAGTTGCTTAAGGTCAAGAATTAATGTCATTAGGTTTTCTAACCCTTTGAGTTAACACAGGAACTTGGGCATTGGAGGTATTTCGTAAGCACCCTATAAAAGCAAATGTATTTATAGGGGACAATATAGCTGATGATAACTTTTGAATGATACTAGTTTAAAAGCTTGTAGGGTTCAAAATAATGGAATTTGGGGTCCCTAATATGCTGTAAACCAAAAAAGGGAGCTGGCTCATCTCTTTATAGAGCCAAAGGTGGAAGTCATTTGGTCATTCCTCTTTAATGAATGCAACATGGCATTTCTTAACTGAGAGACCTTATCTAAAGAAGAAGGACCTATAAGCCTATAGCACATAGTTCATTCTTTCCTAGTGTATTAGAGCAGCACTATATTAGAGGGTGGAAGTTTTGGAGCCAGATTACTATACAAGTAGCTGTAGGACCTTGAGCAAGTTTAAAGTTGCCAGATTTATTTAGCAAATAAAAATAAAGAACACCCAGTTAAATGTGAATTTCAGGTAATAAAGAATTATCTAGTGTAAGTATGTCCCAGATATCGTATGGGATATACTTAACACTAAAGAATTATTCATTATCTAAAATTCAAATTTGACTGGGTTTTCTGTCCTTTTTTTTTTTCCTTTTCCTTTTTTTTTTTAAGTAGGTTTCAAGCCCAACGTGGGGTTTGAACTGATGACCCTGATATTACGAGTCTGCATACTCTAGGGGCACCTCAGTGGCTCAGTCAGCTAAGCTTCCAGCTCTTGATTTCGGCTCAGGTCACAATCTCAACAATTGTGAGTTTGAGCCCCACATCGGGCTCTGCACTGGCAGTGTGGAGGCTGCTTGGGATTCTCTCTCTCCCTCTCTTGGTACCTCTCTTTCTCATCTCATGCTCTCTCTCTCTCTCTCTCCATATATATATGGATATATATATATATATGTTTTTATATATATATATATATAAATGTTTATATATATATATATATGTTTTATATATATACATTTTTTAAGTTAAAAAAACTTTAAAAAACTTAAAAAAAACAAACTTAAAAAAAAACTTAAACTTAAAAAAAAAAAGAGTGTGCATACTCTACCGACTGAGCCAGCCAGGTGCCCCAGATGTTCTGTATTTTATACGACAACTTTTACTTAACCTCTTTGTGCTTGAGTTTTCTCCTTGTTAAATAAACGATAAGAATAGTACCAAATTGATAGGGTTGTTGTGAAGATTACATGAGTTAATACATAGAAAGTACTTAAAATAGTAACTAGTACAGAGAAGATCTCAATAAATAAATAAGATCTATTGTTGTTACCATGGGTGTTGTTGATGGGGTTATAATATTTACTGAAGATACTATTTCTGAGACCTTCTGCTGTCAGCTGTGATGATAACTGGTAATAGACTGACCTGTCACCAGAGACAGCTATTAAACTGGACATTAAAATTTGTTTTTAGAGGTTAAGTGATTGACAGTGCAGGACTCTGGTCCCTGAGAGTGAAAAATAAATAAGGTCAATCTTATGATCTCCTGGTTTTCCGACAGGGTACTTTCTACATCAGAGAGCAAGGAGGGGGAACCCAAGCAGAATATGGCAGGCAGTTTGTTGAATTGGTCAGATTTCAGGGAATATGAGACAACTGGAATTTGTGGATTTGTGTACTAGAGAGGCAGGTGCTGTGTAGAGAAAGAGCTCCAGAAATCTGCCTAAGAGTCAACTTAGGTGAACCCTAAGCTGTACATGCATAGAGTGAGACTCCACAAAGCTGGACAAAGGACAATGACAGGACAGGTCCGTGTCTCCCAGGAATGGACATGCCTAAGAATCCCTGCTTCATCATTCATTGGCTAGGTATAGCTTCTGGGGAATGTAGCCTCAGTGTAGATGCAGTGATAAATTTCAGACCACAGTATCTGAAGCTGTTGGTCTATTTTGTACCCTGAAGTCAGAGATCTCAGATGTGCCTTCTCATGAATACCACTGTACAGATCTATTTTTCCACATAGGTTCAGAGAACAGCTATTCCATGGAAACTGGAGACAAAAAGGGAAGTTAAGTAAGATAAACTGTATCCATTGTCACTGAGTTTCATCTCATGGCTGCAAATAGTATTCATCCTCTCTCTCATCCACCATCCACTTTATTGCTTTTTGCACTACTTGGCATTGCCAGGCATTTCCACTTCATTGAGTTTTGGCCATTGTTTTTTTTTTTTTTTTTTTCAGGCTTTTAAGAGCCATTCCAGCGGCAGTTTATCCCACCCCATGGAGTCCTTGATAGGATGTTAAATTCTGTATCCTGAAGGAGTGTTCCCCACAGTAATGAATTCTTATTTATCCTGTCTTCCATTCCAACTCCCCTTTTCTTACAGGCACATGCTAGCTAAATCTTGTAATTATTTAAGTGTATGGTCTCATAGTTTATCAGATCTAGCATGTTCCTAGCTGTATTGTGCTGAGATTTAACCCCAGTTATCAGCCTGGCAGCCAGGCAGCGGCACAGGCACTTCCTAAGGGGAGGGAACATTTGTTGGTTTGAGAGGAGGGGTCTCTACAGAATCTTCTAGCACAATTGGAAGTGCTGGAAGATGTACTCATCCCAGATATCAGGATCCCAGGTGTTCTTAACAGGGCATTGACTAGTAAAGTAAACTTGCTTTGGTAGTACATCCAAATGTCTCTAGAACTCTTTGACTCTAACGATTAGGTCTCCCCCATGTCAACTGTATCTGCTTTTCGAATGCAGAGGATAAGGACTTCTTTAAACTACCAAAGTGGCTATTAACTGAAAAGAGCACTCAGGGGAAAAAAAAAAAAAAAAAGAAGGAAAGAAAAGAGCATTCAGTCTCTCATTATGCTTCCTCATGATGTAAATACAACTTAGTAGTAATCAGTCTGTTCCACTGTCCGCTTAATAAGTATTGCCCATCCACAGCCTCCACCACCCACCAAAGCATACTTCTGAGCAATTCTAAGGAAAGTTCTAAGGCTATCAGAAGTCATCAAGCCAGTGTTGCCCATTTGAAGAATCCCGTGTCACCCAGGAACAGGACTGCCTTACTATCTCAACTGCCCTCAGCCACTGCCCAGGAGCAGCTTGTGGAAAGTGTAGCCTTAACAGGAAAACACAATGATAGATTTCAAAATGCAGCAGCTGGGGCTGTCAGTCAGTTGTACTCCCTGCAGTAGGAGATCTGAGAGAGAGATTCTCATGAGTGCCACATTGAGGTTTATAAATAGAAGTGGGAGAGATGACATGAAAACAGAGATTAGGGAGCTCCAAGAATCAGTCCTTCCACTGAAGCAATCATTAAGCAACAAAACTGACAGAATTAACTTTAACTTTATAATCTAATTTTTAAAACTTAAAACAATAGTGCCTAATAAAGACAGAGAATGCTAAATACAGGTAAGAAAGAATTACTGCATTTTTGTTTACCTATCTACCATCCCCCATACCCCTCTGTGACAGTGGCCTTGAGGACAGTGGTTGGCATTCCTAGTATTATCTAGCTGGTGCAGAGGGCCATGATGGACCTTGTTCTCAAAAACTGTGGCTATGCATTTTGCATTTTGACCAGTGTGTGGTTTCCAGAGGGACCAGTGCAGAAGCTTGGTTTCATTTGCCTCTGTCAGGCTATGACAACATCTCTGGCAAAAGCATTTGCATATGTCAAAAGCATTTAAAGACATATAATATGCATAGCTGACTCAGGCAAGAGAGGGAGACTGGGAAGAGCAGCAGATTGACCAGCAGACCTGGGAAAGAGAAGGCTAAGCAGAAGATATTTTAGAATAAGTTCCTTGAAGGGCTACTACATATACTAGTGCATCACAGGTGCAACACAAATGCCCAAAGCTGGATGCATGCTCAGAAAGACCTGAGAGAACCCCAGTTATAAACCTCAGGAAGACCTTCAGCCCTGCATAAGAAAGAAGGTAAGGCTAAGACAGAATTATATGTAGGTAATTTGGCTAAGCAATAAAGGAGTATCCTAACTCTGAGCCAATCTACAAAGACTGGGAGAGTTGTTTGTTGCTTCACAATTTGAAAAAAAATCTATCAGGTCATCTGTCAGGATTTTAAAAAATATCTGGCTGCTGAGATAATGAAACAGAGATGTCAGTGATCACACATGAGAAGGAATATAGGCCTTGCAAAAATAGTTTGGGAATGTCAGTAAACAAATGGAGTAGTGCCCTCAACAGTACAGTAAAACCTAGAGAGGGAAAGAATCTGATTTCCAGAGTTATCACATCATGATACTCAAAATGTCTAATTTCAAAAAAAAAAAAAAAAGTTTTCAAAGGCATACAAAGAAGCAGGGAACTATGGCCCATTCACAAGGAAAAAAAGTTGGCAGCATCCCAGGGGAAACCTAGGCACTGGGATGACTAGACAAAGACTTTATTTATATTAACTATCTTAAATAAGCTCAAAAAGCTAAAGGAAACCATGGACAATGAACAAAAAGAAACAAGAAGGATAATGCCTTACCAGATAGAGAATATAATAAAGAGATCAAAATTGTAAAAAGGAATCCAATAGAATATGTTGAGCTATAGAGTATAATAGTTGAAATGAGAAATTCACTAGATAGATTCAACAGATTTGAGCAGGCAGAAGAAAGAATCATTGAATGTTAAAATAGGACAATTTAAATTATCAAGCTAGAGGAGCAGATATAAAAACAGAATGAAGAAAATAAAAACAACTTGAGGGACCTGTGGGATGCCATTAAGCATATGAATTATGGGAGTCTTAGAAGAAAATTTTGACTAATGGCATGAATCTACATATCCAAGAAACAAGATGAAATTCAAGTATAATCAACTCAACAAGATCCACATTAAACACATTACAATCAAAATTCAAAAACCAAGAAGAGAATCTTGAAGGTGGAAAGCAGAAAGCAACTTATAAACAAGATCCGTAGTAAGATTAACAGCTTATTTCTCATTAGAAACCATGGAGGTCAGAAAGTGGTGGGATGACATTTAAAATGTACAAAGGAAAAAAATATAAACCAAAAATCCTACACTTGATCTTAGAAGAAAAACTTTTTTTTAATACCATTGAGTATAATGTTAGCTGTGGGTTTTTCATTTATGTTTCTCTAACATCAGGAACCAGACAAGGATGTCCACTTTCACCACTTTTATTCAACATTGTACTGGAAGTCCTAGCTGTAGCAATCAGATAAGAAAATGAAATAAAAAGTATAAAATGAAATACAATGGGTAAGGAAGAAGTAAAACTTTGACTATTTGCAGATGACATGACACTATATATAGAAAACCCTAAAGACCACCAAATAACCACTAGAACTGATAAATGAATTTGGTAAAGTCAGAGGGCACAAAATTAACAGACAGAAATCTGTTGCATTTCTATACACTAATAATGAAGTAGCAGAAAGGGAAATTAAGAAAACAATCCCATTTACATTTGCACCATAAAGAATAAATACCTAGGAATAAACTTAACCAAGGAGATGAAAGCCATGTACTCTGAAAACTATAAAACACAGATGAAAGAAACTGAAGATGGCCCAAACAAATGGGAATATATTTTATGCACATGGAGTAGAAGAACCAATATTGTTAAAATGTCCATAGTACCAAAACCAGCGTACACATTCGGTGCAGTCTGTATCAAAATTCCGGTGGCATTGTTCACAGAAGTAGAGCAGATAATCCTTAAATTTGTATGGAACCACAAAAGAACCTGAATAGCCAAAACAATTTTGAGAAAGAAGAACAAAGCTGGAGGTATCACGAATCCAGATTTCAAGATATACTACAAAGCTTTAGTAACAAAAGAATATGATATTGGCACAAAAATGGGCATATAGATCCATGGAAAAGAATAAACATCCCAGAAATAAACTCATGCTTATATGATCAGTTAATCTACAACAGAGGAGACAAGAATATACAATGGGGAAAAGACTGTTCCTTCAACAAATGGTGCTGGGAAAACTGGACCACTTTCTTAACACCATACACAAAAATAAACTCAAAGTGGATTAAACACCTAAATGTTAGACCTGAAACCATAAAACATTTTTGTACATATGTCTCCTCAGGCAAAGGAAACAAAAGCAAAATTAAACTATTGGGACTACAACAAAATAAAAAAGGTTTTGCACAGTGAAGGAAAACATCAGCAGAACAAAAGGACCACCTAATGAATGAGAGACAATATTCGCAAATGGTATATCTGATAAGGGGTTAATGTCCAAAATTTGTGAGGAACTTACACAACTCAACACCAAAAATCCCCCAAATAATCTGAATAAAATGGGCAGAAGAATTGAATAGATGCTTTTCCAAAGAGGGCATACAGATGGCTAACAGACATATGAAAAGATACTCAACACAACTAATTATCAGAATTGCAAATCAAGACTATAGTGAGGTATTATTGCCTTAAACCTGTCAGAATGGTTACAATTAAAAAGACAAGGAGTAATAAATGCTGGTGAGGATGTGGAAGAAAAAGAACCCTGTGTGCTGTGTGGTGCAGCCACGATGGATAACAGTATGGAGGTTCCTCAAGAATTTTAAAATAGAATTACAATATGATTCAGTAATGCCACCACTGGGTGGTAAACACCACTGGGTATTTATCCAAAGAAAATGAAAACATTAATTCACAAAGATGTATGCACCCCTGTGTTTATTGCAATATTATCTACAATGATGAAGATATGGAAGCAAACCAAGTGTCCATCAATAGATGAATGGATAAAGGAGATGTGATATATATGTTATATATATCATAGAATATTGCTCAGCCATAAAAAAAAGAACGTGATCGTGCCATTTGTGACAACATAGATACTTAGTATAATGCTAAGTGAAATAAGTCAGTGAAATATGATTTCACTCGTGGAATTTAAGAAACAAGACAAATTAACAAAGAAAAAAGAGACAAAAAGTACAGAGAAAACACTGGTGGTTGCCAGAGGGTTGTGGAGATGGGTGAAATAGATTAAGGGGATTAAGAGTATACTTTTCATGATGAGCATTGAGTAATGTATGAAATTGTGGAATCATATTGTAAACTTGAAACTAATATAACACTGTATGTTAATAATACTTCAGTGTGTGTGTATGTATATATATATATGTATATATTGAAAAGATATTATATTTATTATATTATATTATATTATATTATATTATATTATATTATATTATATTATAATTCTACCACTGGCAAAGTTTTATAAACTGAAAGCATAAAAATATTGCTAAAAGAAATTAAAGAAGACTTAAATAAATGTGACATCCCATATATGTGGATTAGAAGACTTCCTCTTGTTAAGATGGCAGCACTTACCCAAAGTAGTCCAAAGATTCAAAATTCCAGTGCCTTTTTTTTTTCAGAAATAGAAAAAGCCAGTTCACAAATTTATATGAAATTGCAAAGGGGCCCAAATAGCCCAAACAATCTTAAAAAAGAACAGCGGTAGGGAACACACACTTCCTGATTTCCTGTTTTTTACTAAATTGATAAAGTAATTCAATGTAGTCTAAATGGTCTTTTCCAAATATGATACGACATAAACTGGTGATCCATATAGGGGGAAAAATGAGTCTTGTCCTCTACCTTTTGCCAACGCAAACATACTTGAAGTGGATCACAGCCCTGAATATAAAAGATGAAATTATACAACCATCAACATGGCAGAATAAGTTTTTTACCATTTACTCCTCAGCACACCAATTTAGACAATCACCCATGAATAAGAGTGCCTTTGTGGAAGTCTGGGAGTCCAGCAGAGATGTTCCAGCACACCTCTGGAGAAAAAGCGGGGGGGGGGGAATCTGAGATTGGATCCATTGAATAGGGTAAGAGGAGCAGTTTCACTTTACTTGTGTCATCCCTTTCCCAGGGTGGCACAGCTCAGTGCCAAGAGAGACCTCGGCCCATGATTTCTCCCGTGGCTAAAAGTGAGAGCATGTTGAGTAAGTGCCTGGCTTCCCAGGCTGTGCAGGATGCTGCCAGACACTTACTTCTTTCTCATCCCATCCAGAATACTCAAGTGTACTGCATATCTACGGGGTGGAGAACAGCTGGAAAAACAGCAGTCACTGCTCTTAGAGGGCATCAAAGGGATACAGATGCTACTAACTGACTGACCGACCAGACTGACTGACAGACTATTATCAAGAAGCCTACCCACGAACTGATGAGAACACCTTGCCTATGGATCCGCACAACTGGCAACAGGTACCCCAAATGCTCCATGTGTGCCCCCACACTCCATGGCCAGCATCCTATGCATGAGTCCAGGGTGGCAAGAGGAGACTTTGGAAATGGCTACTAATCACACACAGATAGCCTGACTGTAGGACTAAGAGAAAGCACACAAACTTGGGCATAAGGAGTGCCCTAGGAAAGCAAATAGCAGGTTCTCAGCATCTGGCCTAGGGTTGCAGAATAGAGAGAAGGCATACATCTTAAGACTTCCTCCCCAAGAGAGAATAAGAAGTGTGGAGCAGGTTTATCCATAGAAAAAGTCTGAGAACGGCTCAGAATCCCTACAGGGCTAATATTCCTGAAACTAGTTGGTAAGACTGAATTAGGTGACTACTCTTTAAATGAGAGAACAGCAACATAAGACTTGAAGAAACATGAAATATCAAGGAAACATGACACCACCAGAGAAACACGATATTTTTTTAATAAATATCCCCAAAGAAATGAAGATCTGTGGTATACCCAATAATTAAACATTTTAAGGAAACTCAACGAGCTGCAAGAAAACAAAGACAATAAGATAAGGAAAACAATGAACAAAATGAGAACTTTACAGAGACAAAAATCATTAAAAAAAAAAACAGATTCTGGAGGTGAAGAATACAATGGATAAAATGAAACATGAAGTAGAGAGCATCAACAGCAGATGGAATTGAGCCAGTGAAAGAATCTTTGAGGTAGAAGACAAGTCTTTTGAAATTACCCAAAGGAGAGCAAAGAAAAAAGAATGAAAAATAGTAAAGGAAGCATGTATGAACTATAGCATACCATAAGAAAAAATAATCTGTGAAATTATTTTCCATCATACTAGCTTGTTTTCTTGTGCATTTGGTGATTTTTGATCATGAGCTCATACTTGTTTTATTTTAATTTATGATAAGCCTGGGGATTTCTATAAAAATGCTTTAATCTAGGGGTGCCTGGCTGTCTCAGTTGTTGGAGCATGTGACTCTCAGTCTTAGGGTTGTGTCTTTGAGCCCCACATTGGGTGTAGAGTCTACTTAAAGAAAAAGCTTTAAGCAAGACATGAATTTTTTTTTTTTTTATTCTTTATGCCAAAGTTGGGGACACTAATATCCTGGGAACATTTTAGCCCTTGGCTTAATCAGAAGTCTTGGGCTTAGCACTGTTACCTTGACACTTGTTCAGAGCTCAGTCTCTTGAGTGTGATGGCCCTTACGGTAGTTCTGCCTCTCCCTCTCCCCCAGTATTTGCTCTCTGCTCAGGGATCTTTACTCTAGTTTTAACGAAGGGATTTCATTTGGTTGGTTATATTTTGATTGAGACTATGGTACTCTTAGATTTTCTTATTTTTTTTAGAGTTCTGTGATGTACTTTAACGTATATTTTATAGGCAGTCTAGTTGGGAGTTCCCTTTGGTATTTCTGGTTGACCATTCTGCCCAATTCCAAAGCCAATCCTTCATTTTATCATAGTGCTCATCATTATCTCTCACCTAGAAAGAACAAAACATCCTATCTTGTCCCTCTTAATTTCACTTTCTCCAATTTTATCATATATATGGTTGCCAAATTGATGTATTGATGGATATGTTAGACACTTTAAATTTAAAGTACCTGGAAATAAAAGTTTGGAGCTCAGGAAAGATGGAACCTAGGGATTCGTGAGTTATTGATGTAATTATCAATGCCATGAAGTGGGTAAGGTTATTGGGGAGACTAGAGTATTAGCATAAATAAGAGGACCATAGAACACCAACTTTATGGAGTAGGCATAGAACAAACTGGGAAAGGAGACTAAGAAAATGAAATGTCAGAAATGAGAAAACAAAGAATGGCATCTCCAAATGCAAGGAAAAAGGGAGTTTCAAGGAGGGGAAATTTGTAGGGTCAGATGTGGCCAAAAGGGCACACAAGGTGAGAACTTACGTTACGTTTCATCATTAGAAGCTGGAAGATTACTATTGACAGAAAAGTTTCAGTGTAGTGGGATCAGATGTAAAATAGCTGTGAATGTATGAACAAGTTGTACAATTTGCTACAGTCCTCTGTTTCTCATTACATCCCACCTCCACTGAATACACAAGGAATCAGTAAACTGCCTGGAACAAAAGAAATACAACTGCCTTCTGATCTTCCATAGTTAAAGGGATTCAGGCAAATACTGGAGAGGTTAGTAAGAACGGTGAAGGAGGAGATTATCAATAAGAGTCATTAATTTTTGTTAGGACTTAAATTATTTTAGCTATTTTACTGATAAAATTTATGTAATCTGTTAATATTCCATATTTCTAATGTGTTGCAATTGAAATCTTTATATTTTATACTGTCATATTTCACAATATAAAATAGAGAACAGAGTACAACCTGGTTATTCACCTGCTTGTTTTTGGAGTCAGAAATTCTCACAATTATATCTATGTAAATCTCAGCATTCAAACCAAAAAAAAAAAAGACATTTCCTTCTAAAACTCTGTGCAAAGTATGTGATCATAACATGCTTTGCTTTCAGGAACTTCAACTTTCCTGTGAAGGTAATTAATTTAAACTGCAGTTTTCATATATCTTGGGCTAAAATTAAACTTTCACTAAAAAGAATTATCAGGGGCACCTGCGTGGCTCACTCGGTTAAGCGCCCAGCTTCGACTCAGGTCATGATATCACAGTTCATGGGTTCGAGCCTCGTGTCAGGCTCTGTGCTGACAGCTCAATGCCTGGAGCCTGCTTTGAATTCTGTGTCTCCATCTCTCTCTGCCCCTACCCCGCTCGTGCTCTCTCACTCTCTCTCTCTCTCTCTCTCTCAAAAATGAATAAACATTATAAAAAAATAATTATCAAAGTTATACTTTAGGAAAAGTGTATATTGTGTAAAAATAGTAGAAAAGTAATGTTTGAAGTATTTAGAAAATACTTAAGAATACTTAGAAAAGGGGCGCCTAGGTGTCTCAATCAGAAAAGCATCCAAGTTTGGCTCAGGTTATGATCTCACGGTTTGTGGTTTTGAGCTCTGAGTCAGGCTCTCTGCTGTCAGTGTGGAGTCCACTTCAGATCTTCTGTCTCCTCTATATGCCCCTCCCCAGCTTCCTCCCTCCCTCCCTCCCTCTCTCCCTCTCTCTGTCTCTGTCTCAAAAATAAATAAGCATTAAAAAAACATACTTAGAAAATACATTAAAATATTTAGAAACCATTTCTACTGTCATTTTCGAACAACCTAGGGTGTATATTTTCCAAAACTCACAAATATGACTTTTGTAATAATACAGCGTATGGCTTCTCAACTTTTACCTATGAAACACAAAAGTATAATTATTCGGTTTGTTAATTACTTTTATCTTGCTATATTCTACATATTCCCATACTTTTCTCTTACAAAACATGATAAAGTTAAAAATTATGAGAGACTTTTCCCTAAGCTATTATTTCCCTACATTCAACAGTACCTTCTCTGGGTTATGCTTATCCTTGCAAATTGCATTGAAGGCCTCTGCAGGCTCTTTGACTAAGGCCCTTCTAAGTGCAATAACATTTCACATACAGAAAATCCCAGCAGGCAAATTCCCTACTGTTTGAAAATATTTTTCCCACTAGAAGAACAAAAAACAGTAACACATAAATACATTAAACAAGAAGCTCTCTTCTTTTATGGTTTTGTTCATAACTAACATATACATTTCTTTTCTTCATTATAGGTACCAGAGATTTGAAAAGGCATTTCTGTTAGCTGTTGACATTGGTGCTCGTGACCTGTTTATGGTGAGTCATTCCCAGAGATGATTTTGTGCCTTCAGTTCTAAGGCTGAGTAAGTTGTCAGCTTTTGTGACCATTAAAAAGGATTAGTGTCATTTGTGCCTTAGACACATGGTGAGAAAGCATTATTCCTTCTTGGCTTGCAGCTTTGCCTTCATGAAACTGGTCAATAGCCATCTAGTCTCTTTTGACTCGTTGACATTTTCTTTGCTGGGGCCCAAAGGATTTTTTATGTTTTCTAAGAATTTATAATTCTTGAACTTTTCTCCTCGTGTACCTTGATGTGAGGGGATGACACCTTTCTATCTAATAAGCGTGTCCTTTTAATCCATTCTCTAAAGTACAGCTACAGAAGCCAGGACATAGGGCAAAATATGTACCATAGATTTTGAATGTGCTCAAGTTTGTCCCTTAGATTTTAGTGTAAAGTAACAAATTATGAATGTTCTCACTTATATTTTTAAAGTAACCACAGTGCAAAACACATCCAAGAAGTTATAAATTCATATACACTTTAGTCCTCCCATTTATTAGCTAACAGCAGTAAAATTGGCCAGTTTCTTACAGATCCTTGTGCTCTGTATCAGGTTCTTCTAAGATCTTTTACCACAATGTCACAGTGAGGTCAGATGAGGTGGTGTTCCTTTTCTGGTTTCCTAGCATATTCTGCTCCACAGAAAATTCATTGTTGTCAAGGAAACCAATAAAGTAAAAGCTTCTTGAAAACAAAACAAAAAAAATTCTGGAAGGCTCTTTTACCTGGATCTTCTGCACAATGAAGACATTTCTGTAGTTTAAGCTTTGATGCTTTAGATATTAAAATGGCTTCATGACATTAGGTCACTTGTCTTTGGAATGAGTTTGTTGTTTAAATTCTAACTTTGCATCATTCAGTTATATTGTGCTTTCATTAATCGTGAAGAAATCTCTAATTCAAAAAGTTATTATTTATCATCTGTATTTTTTTTTGTCAAATTGAATAGACATATTCGTATATTGAGAGAAGGTTTTATTTGGCCAATATCTCTACATGTAGACATCACAGTGTCAGAAATAACAACACTTTTTAGATTTTTTGACCCCACTATCTATCTCTACTTTCTCACCTTTACCAGTATTCGCCTCAGTAAAGATAGATTTTCTTCATATTTCTTTATTCATAAGGTTGTTTTTGAGTCTTAGTGGGGATAATGTATTGAAAGTACTTTGTAAACTGGTAAGTAATATACAGATATTCTGTGTTATTATTGTTGAGACAGAGCAACTATTGTTATTACATAGCCATGTAAAAAATAATGAATACCTGAAACAGGGCTTGAATTATATGAATGTAAAAGAGAGGATATTTTGTAAGCAAAAGCAATATGATTCAGCAAGACCTTAGATTAAAATAAAATATTTTGATTATAAGAATAAATAATACTATAATAGAAAGTAAACAATACAATAAAGAGAATAAAACTAAAAAACCAATGGACATCCTTTAAAATACCTCTCTGTGAATATATTCATTCCCTATACTTTTTGTTTATAACTTGATTTTTTTTTCAACAATATGACATAGTTTTCCATATCAGTAAACATAAGTGTATGTCATTTCTTTAATGTTTACGTTATATTCCATTTCATATGTGATAACTGGCATAGAAACAGGCACACAGACCAATGGAACAGAATAAAGAGCCCAGAAATGAACCCATGCATATATGGTCAACTAGTCTTTGACCAAGAATACACAATGGGGAGAAGTTAGTTTTTTCTTTCCTTTTTTTTTTCTTTCTTTAATATAATTTATTGTCAAATTGGCTAACATACAGTGTGTAAAGTGTGCTCTTGGTTTTTGGAGTAGACTCCCATGGTTCATTGCTTACACACAACACACAGCGCCTATCCCAACAAGTGCCCTCCTCAATGCCCATCACCCACTTTCCCCTCTCCCCTACCCCTCCATCCACCCTCAGTTTGTTCTCTGTATTCAAGAGTCTCTTATGGTTTGCCTCCCTCCTTTCTGTTTGTAACTATTTTTTCCCCTTCCCTTCCCCTATGGTCTTGTATTAAGTTTCTCAAGATCCACATATGAGTAAAGATCCACATATGACTTGTTTCACTCAGCCTTCCAGTCCTATTCACCTTGCTGCAAATGGTATGATTTCATTCTTTCTCATTGTCAAGTAGTATTCCATTGTATATATAAACCACATCTTTTTATCTATTTATCAGTTGATGGGCATTTAGGCTCTTTCCATAATTGGCTATTATTGAAAGTGCTGCTATAAACATTGGGGTACATGTGCCCCTATGAATCAGCATCCCTGATTCCTGTATCCCTTGGATAAATTCAATAAGTGGTGGTAGGAAAATTGGATATCCACATGCAAATTAATGAACCTGGACTCCTATCTTACATGACTCACAAAAACTAAAAATGAATTGAAGACTTAAATGTAAGACCTATAACCATAAAGTCCTAGAAGAAAACATTGAGAAAAAGCTCCTTGACATTGGTCTTGGCAGTGTAGGTTTTTTATTTTTTGTGGGTTTTTTTGTTTGTTTATTTGTTTTTGTTGTTGTTTTTTGATAAAAGACAATAAAAGCATAGGCCACAAAAGCTAAAATAAGTGACACTATGTCAAACCAAAAAGTTTCTGCACAGCAAAAGAAATAGTCAAAAAAAAAACCAAAAAGGCAATCTACAAATGGGAGAAAATATTTGTAAATCATATATTTGATAAGGGGTTAATATCCAAAATATATTACAACTTCTACAATTCAATAGCAAAAAAATAAAACAATTCAATTAAAAAATGAGCAAAGGACCTGAAAAGACATTTTTCCAAAGAGGACATACAGATGGCCAACAGGTACATGAAAAGGTATTCAACATCACTAATCATCAGGGAAATGCAAATCAAAACCACATTGAGATAATACCTCACACCTGTTAGGATGTCTTTTATCAAAAAAGAGATTACAAAAGTTGGCAGAGATGTGGAGAAAAGGGAACGCTTGTTCACTGTTGGTGTGAGTGTAAACTGGTGCAGCCACTATGGAAAACAATATGGAGGCTCCTTAAAAAAATTAAAAATAAAACTGCCACATAACCCAGAAATCCCACTTCTGGGTAGATACCCAAAGGAAACAAAACCAGTATCTCGAAGAAGTATCTGTACCCATGTGTGCAGCAGCATTAAGATAGCCAAGATGTGGAAATAACCTAGGTGTCCATTGACAGATGAAGGAAATCTTGCCATTTGCTATACCATTGACCAATCTGGAGGGCATTATGCTAAGGAAAATAAGAGAAAGACAAATGCTGTCTGGTGTCAGTTATATATGGAATCTTAAAAAATAAATAAAAACTGGTTTCATAGAAATAGAGAGTAAAGTGGTGGTTGCTAGGGGCTGGTTAGTGCTCTTTGTGCCTTGTTTTAAAAATCTTCAAGGTCTTGAAATTTTCAAGGTCTTGAAAATTCTTCTTCTTTTTTCTAA
Organism: Leopardus geoffroyi; assembly: GCF_018350155.1. Lineage (NCBI taxonomy): Eukaryota > Metazoa > Chordata > Mammalia > Carnivora > Felidae > Leopardus > Leopardus geoffroyi. Next base: position 81,172,016 of record NC_059336.1, on the reverse strand, counting down.
AGATTTTGTTTTTAAGTAATTTCTATACCCAATATGGGCTTGAACTCACACACCCCCAGATCAAGAGTTGCATGCTCTGCTGACTGAGCCAGCCAAGCACCTCCAAAATTCTCCTTTTTATCTTCCAGAATTTGTATTATTTTAATGTTAACATTTAAACCTACAATCCACCTCTATTGATTTTTTTAGGGGATATGGTGCAAAATTAACTTCCATCATATGTATATCCAGTTGACCTGTGACCATTGATTGACAAAATTGTACTTTGATGCTTTACAGGGTCACCTTTGTCATAAATGAGGTTCCCACAGAAATGCACATCAAAACCATAATGAGATATAACCTCACACCAGTCAGAATGGTTAGTATCAAAGAGACAGGAAATAACAAGTGGTGGCAAGGATGTGGAGAATGTTGGTGGGAATGTAAATTGTTCACTATAGATAACAGTATGCAGATTTCTCAAAAAAATAAAAATGGAAATACCATATAATCCAGTAATTCTGCTACTGGGTGTTTACCCAAAGACAATGAAAACACTATTTGGAAAAGACACATGCACCCCTGTTTATTGCAACATTATCTACAATAACCAAGGTGTGGAAGCAACCCAAATGCCCATCCATAGATGAATGGATAAAGATGTTATATATATATATATATATATATATATATATATATATATATATATATATATATATATATACACACACACACACACACACACACACACACACACACACACAGAGAATGGAATAATAGCCATAAAAAAGAATGAAATCTTGCCATTTGTGACAACATGGATGGACCTAGAGGATATTATGCTACGTGAAATAAGTCAGACAGAAAAAAACAAACACTGTGTATTTTCACCTATATGTGGAAGCTACAACTAAAAACAAATGAACAAATAAACACCAAAAGAAACAGAAACAGGCTCATAAATACAGAGAACAAACTGGTGGTTGTCAAAATAGAGGGGTATAGGGGGATGGGTGAAATAGGTGAAGGGGATTAAGAACTAAAAATTTTTAGTTATAAAATAAGTTAGGGAGATGAAAAGTGCAGCATAGGGAATATAGTAGATAATGTAATAAATTGGTATGTTGACAGATGGCAACTACACTTATTGTATGTAGTAAGCATTACATAATGTATAGACTTGTTGAACCACTATGTTGTACACCAGCAAATAATAGAATACTGCATGTCAACTATAATTCAATCAGAATAAGCCAATCAAGTGCCCTATATGTGTAGGTATATTACTTGATTCTGTCCTTGCTCCAATACTAAACTTCTTTAATTACTTTATAAGTATTTATATCCAATAATGTAAGTCTTCCAAGTTTGTTTAAATGTGTTGTTCTTACTCTAACCTGTGATAGATGCTTAAGTCATGGATTTTTTAGCTACTGTATCCTAATGTATGCATTCAAGGGTATAATCTCCATTCAACGATGGCCTTGATTGCATTCTGACAATTTTATGTGTCTGTTTTTCGTTATCATTCAGCTCAAAGTATTTCTAAACATTTCTGTTATGAATTCTTTGTCCTAGGTTTCTTACATTTCCTAATTTCAAATAATAAAACATTTTCTAGACAGACACACACACACACACACACACACACACACACACACACCTTAACCTATTCTGTATTACATCAACCCTTTGAAATTAGTTGAAATTCCCTTATGGCTCATTATATGGTCAATGGTAAAATTTGCATGTGCACTGAAAAAAAATGTGTAGCCTATAGTTTACAGTTGTTGAATGCAGTGTTCTATATAAAATCAAGTGTGTTAATCATGTTTTTCAGTTCTTTTAAGAACTGTTGTATTTTCTTGATATATTGAGCCTTTAACATTATGAAACATTCTTCTATTTTCTAGTAATGCTTCTTGCCTTCAAACCTACTTCATCTCAAAGTATACCTACACCAGTTTTATTTTGGTTTGTATTTGCTTCAAATCTTTTATATCCATGTTTCTTTATATTTTGAGTTGCATCTCTTATAAGCAATAAATAGTTGTATATTTTTAATCAGGGGTCACCTTTGTCTTTTAATTAGATTATTTAATTGGATTATAAATAATATAATTGTGTTTGTCCTACCCACTTTCCTTTCTGTTTCTCCCACCTATTCTATGTCCTTTTACCTAACCATCCTTGCCCTTTTTTATGTTAACTCTATTATTTCATTTTTTCCCTTCTATTAGCTTATTAATTACATTTTTCCTCTAATTTTTTCTTTTGATTCCTATTCTTATGGTGAATCTTTCTGTCTTTCTGTTCTTGTTTGGGGGTCATTTGGTTTTAACTCTCTGCCTTTTTTTTTTTTTTTTTGAAAAACCATAGCATTTTTAAAATGTAGTGATTGGGGCGCCTGGGTGGCGCAGTCGGTTAAGCGTCCGACTTCAGCCAGGTCACGATCTCGCGGTCCGTGAGTTCAAGCCCCGTGTCAGGCTCTGGGCTGATGGCTCAGAGCCTGGAGCCTGTTTCTGATTCTGTGTCTCCCTCTCTCTCTGCCCCTCCCCCGTTCATGCTCTGTCTCTCTCTGTCCCAAAAATAAATAAACGTTGAAAAAAAAATTTTTTTAATGTAGTGATAATTTGAGGCTGTGTATGATGTTGTTTTCCTCCAGAAAGAATTTACTTTTGCTTCTAGAAGTTAGTTAGGGTAAACGTTAAAAGATACCTTACTCCATTCTGGGATTGAGTTTGTTTGAACATGAGTTTCAGTCTAAGAGCCTATTTATTTCTACTTTATACTGAACATCAAGAGTGTAGCCCTTCAGGAGTCCCAGTTAGAAGCCTTGTCTGTTCAGTAGACCCTGAAGTGTAACTTAGTAGCCTTAGCCCATTGACTCTACCTAATGTTCAGTGTGGTTTCTCAACTTCTCAAACACTACTTTCTGTTAAGTTTCTCACCTTCTTGGCCGCCAATTACATATTGGCAAATACTTTGAAAAGCAAAAGCTGTACCAAATGTCAGGCTTACCTCTCTGGGCTTTGCTTCTGTCTAGAATCTTGGCCTTTCAAATACTCACTGTCTTGTTCTCCAATGTCTTCAAACAGAATTTTAAAAATTATCTTACCCAGCTGTTTTAGTTGTTCTCAGCAAGACTATTAGTCTGATATGTTCTCATCTGGGATAACTGGAATGAGAAGTTCTGCAGTATGTTTTTGGAAGGTGAGTGAAGTGTTAAGCTTGGCACTAGCTGCTTTCCAATTCTGGATAACCCCCCTGCAATGCACTGTTATGTTTGAACTATCAATCGCTAAGAGCCTTAAATGTCACAAATTCTGCTTTAAAGCATGACGTATCATCAATTTTATGCCCCAAATGGAACAAATGAAATTATATAAGATGTTGTTTATACTAGGGTTTATTGTTTAATTGTCGTAAAAGCACTAAAAAGAAAAACCTAAGTTTTTAAAATTCTAACTTATGTTCAAAAAAGTAAAAAAAGTAATTTTCAGTTCTTCAAGTTGAAGAATTATAGAAATCTTAGAAGATTAATAATGCAGATCTTTCCTTTTGCTAATGAAGATATTTGTGTATGCCAGCTTAAATTTATAGTCTGTCTTGCTTGAAGGCATAACAAGTGCTTTATCAGTAACAAAATCATTACATCTCACAAAGTTAAAGGAGTTAACTTTTCTTGATCACCTGCAAAGGTGTTATACCAGATAATGCCTTATATAATGGTATAATATATTATGTCAATATGTTATATATAACATACATTATACCACTTTATAAATTATCTTATTTAATTCTCATAATAATCCTAGACAATAGAATTATTATACCTATGTTACAGTTGCTAAAAGTAATTATAAGGACAACTGAGAATTGTGATTCAAACTAAGGTGTATTTGACTCTAAAGTTCATGCTGTTTCCATTTATACCAAACTACTTATATAAACTAAAAATTTAGAAGTTCCCCAAAGCTCAGTAATTTATGACTTGATGACTCCCTATTACTAACTTCTAAAAGCTATTCTTTTCCTTTTATTATTTACCAAAGTTCAAAAGTTATCAGTAACACTGTTTATTGCAGAATGGCATCTGATCTATCCTGAATGATACACAGAACCCTGTTATTTGGAATATCATTCATCTAAATTAAGAGCTCTTAGTCTGTAATAAAAGGAAGTGCACAGTGAATATAGAAAGGACCACAGAAAAATAGCACCAATTGCCTATTTCCCTATTTTCTCATTCATGTCTCCAGGAAAAAAAAAACTCACACATTTAGTGATAGTTTTCTTAGAGAGGAATGTGGTATATGCCAGACATGATACTGATAGATCTTCCAGGACTATGAGTCTGCTCTTTGAGAACCCATTTGCATCTTGGGAGACACAAAGAGTTGTATCTTAGACTGTCATTTGAACTGGATAGGTGTAATACTTTTTGAAGTGTCCATTTCCAATTTCTTGTCTTTTAAAAACCATTAGCTTCTAGGGGCACTTGGGTGATTCAGACAGTTAAGCATCCAACTTCGGCTCAGGTCATGATCTCAACAGTCTGTGAGTTCAAGCCCCATGTGGGGCTCTGTGCTGACAGCTTGGAGTCTGGAGCCTGCTTTGGAGTGTGTGTCTCCTTCTCTCTTCCCCTCCCCTGTTCATTCTCTATCTGTCTCTCAAAGGTAAGTAATTTAAAAATATTTAAAAACAAAACAAAACACTAGCTTCTCATTGATCCCTATAGTTCAAGGTTGTTTCCTACCAAAACCCAAGCAAAAGGGAATAATTATATAGTCAATATTGGCAGAACTGTTTTAAAATATTACTGGTAAGGGAAGAGGATCTTCCACTTCCAGCTACTGGACAAACTGGTTTCAGAGTTGTGCTCCCACTGTAAACTACTATAAAACTACATAAAATATGAGACAACAGTTTTTAGGCATTGGACAATAAGTAAGCCCTGCAGGACTTTGATTCTTAAAAGAGGAGGAATATACAGATGGCCCTCTATATAATTTCCAGAACAGAGACCAGTGATGTCTCTCAGATGAAGAGCCAGGGATAAGAGTTCAGAATTCAGAGATGATAAATGATCTAGAATTTATGGGGCAGGATACCAGAATGGGAAAATCTATGTGAAGAGTGGGGACCCAGAAGTCTACAAGGTGGTTACTTGGGTCCTTGATGGAAGGCTAAGCAGCAAGTATATATAAGGCCTACCAAAGAGTCACTGCTGTGAGACTGAGAGCTAAACGGAGAGCCTTCGTAATGGTGAGAGGTTCTGGAATTCTGGCTCAAAGTGAAGCAACCTCACTGGGCATTTTTATGAAACTCTAGAAATGCTATGCTTGAAGATGAAGAACTTATTCCAGGACTGTGTACAAAACCAGATCTGCTTTTAAAAATCACAAAACCTAACTTGACAGAATCAAAAGAATTCACCACTAATTTAATACCCTGCTAGTACAAAAATCAACATCCTTTAAAGAAAGCATTACCCAAACTACTTATAATGTGATTTACAGCACACAATAACACATCATTAGGTGGTTAAAGAAGCAGGAAAATGTGATGTATAAATAATGAAGAGAAAAAGGAGCTAATGGTAACAGACCTGAGAGGACCCAGGTGTTGAAAGGGGCAGAAAAAACTTTGGAGCAGCTGTTATAAATATGTTTAAGTATTTTAAACGAAGAGATGAATATAATGATTGAATATATATGGATTCTCAAGCGAGACAAGGAAACTATTTTTTAAAGGGGGCAAAAGAAATTCTAGAACTGAAAAATGTGAAACCTGAAATGAAAAACTCCCTGGGTAGGCTTAGCAAAAGATTGGATAGTATAATAAAGGATCCATAGAAAGACATCAAGACAGATAAATGGAAATCATCCAGTATTAATAAAAAGAAGGAAAAATACAAAAATTAATAAAGGCTGAGTAACTTGTGAAACCCAAATCCAGTGGTCTAAAATACATGTCATTGCTGGAAAACATTAGTCTATGGATCGAAGCTCAGTGAACTCCAAATAAACAAAGCAATACTCAGGCACACTACATCTTGGCATAGCATACTCAAACTATTGAAAATCAGTGATTAAGATAAAAATCTTTTAAAAAACTCAACAACAAAAAAAAGACTTAGAAGGACCAACTAATGTGAATTATAGCTTACTTCTCATCAGAAAAAATAATGCCAAAAGATAATGTAGCAACATCTTCAATGAACTGAAAAAGTAACACAATACAAAATTTTATATCCAGTGAAAATTACCTTAAAATGTTGGTAAAATAAAGACACTTTTGAATAAATGAAAACTGAAACAACTCAGCACCAACTCAGGAGACCTGCAGTACAAGGAAAGGTAAAGGAAGTTCTTCTGGCACAACAAATATAATATCAGATGGAAACATGGATCTACATAAAAGAATGAAGAGCTCTGGCAATGGTAAATATGAATTAGTTGTAAAAGTATTTTTTCCTCATGTAAAAATTTCTTTAAAAGATAATTGTCCAAAGCAAAATAATAATGCATTGTGGTATTTATAACATGTAGATGTGACATGAATGACAGTAACATCATATCATGACAGGTGATAAAATGGAATCATACCATTGTAAGGTTTATACCTTTTGCCTGAAGTGGTACAATATTAATTCTAAGTAAACTGTGCTAAGTTAACACTAGCTTAACACTTACACTGTGCTAAGTATATTGTAGTGCCTGGAGGATTTTCTCAAAAATTTAAATAGATATGCAGCTTTAAAGAAAGTCAATAGAGGAAATTAAAAACAAACAAACAAACAAACAAAACCTTTAAAAATAGTCAACCCCAAAGAGGGCAGGACAGAAAGGAAAATAGAAAACAAACAGCAAGATGGTATACTTAAAACTAAACATTTATAATTATATTGAATTCAAATTAATAAGATACTCCAGTTAAAATACAGATTGAATTTTTTTTAAGTCTGATTTTTGTCAGACAGGATAAAAAACAAAACCTGATTATATTCTGAATAAGAGAACACTTCAGTTACTATGACACAAATACATTTAAAAAGATGTAACACTCTAACATTAAGTACCAAAGTAGACTTCAGAACAAAATAAGTATTAGAAAACCTAAAGAGACATATTCCTGGTGATAAAAGTTCAACAGAAAGACATCATTCTAAATGTTTATGTACAAAATAAGTGAGTTTCAAATATATGAAGAAGCCTGGGTGGCTCAGTTGGTTAAGTGTCTGACTTCGGCTCAGGTCATGGTCTCCTGGTTCAGGAGTTCCAGCCCTGCATTTGGCTGTCTGCTGTCAGCACAGAGCCCGCTTGGAATCCTCTGTCCCCCTCTCTGTCTTTGCCTCCCCTACTCGTGTGCATGCACGCTCTCTCTCTCAAAATAAATATTCAAATATATGAAGCAAAAGATAACAACCAAAAAAGAAAAGTAGACAAATGTAGTAATTCATAGGACAAGTAGTACATAAATGCATAAGGATACAGAATATATGAACCTTTCCACCAACTTGACCTGACATTTTTTGAACCTATATTCAACAATTTTAGAATGTACTTTCCTTTTAAAGCACATGAAATAGTCACTAAACATAGATTATATGCTGGTATATAAAAGAAAGCACAGTACACTTTAGAAGAGTGAAATACGACACCAAAGGAATTAAATTACAATTCAGTAACTTTCATATTCTCAACAAAGCTCCCACTATTTGCACATTAAACAGTACTTCTCTAAATGTCTCATGGGTCAAAGAAGAAATATGAGAATTTAGGAAATAATTTTTTGAATTGAATTTTATCAAAATATGTGGGATGATTATAAGTTGTATAAAATAAATTGCCATGAGTCTATACCGATACAATAAGTACAAAAGTGAATAAATCCAACTAGTAAATGTAAAAGGAATGACAGAATGAAAAAAATCACAATTTGGAAGACATAATATTAATAATAGAGTAAGGCAAGAATAATTAATGGATGCTATAACCGTGAGAGAAAGTTTCCTGAGATACAGGGTATTTGCATTGTCTCAAAAAAATATTTCTTGGGGCGCCTGGGTGGCGCAGTCGGTTAAGCGTCCGACTTCAGCCAGGTCACGATCTCGCGGTCCGTGAGTTCGAGCCCCGCGTCAGGCTCTGGGCTGATGGCTCAGAGCCTGGAGCCTGTTTCCGATTCTGTGTCTCCCTCTCTCTGCCCCTCCCCCGTTCATACTCTGTCTCTCTCTGTCCCAAAAATAAATAAACGTTGAAAAAAAAATTAAAAAAAAAAAAAATATTTCTTCACAAAGTATGTGTTATTTACAAAAGGAAAAAATAACTTCACAGTGGAGAAGGCTGGTAGATACCATGTTAATAAGTGATCAAAATGGTATTATCAGTAATGGAAGAAATCAAAATAAACTACCATATATACTCAATAAGAACACAACAGCCTTTCTGTGGTATTTCTGCAAAAAAAAGTATATAACTGGCATCTAATCCTGAGGAAACATCAGGTGAACTCAAATTGAGGGACATTATAATAACTAACCTATACTATTAAAAAAAAATGCCAAGTTCATATGAATGAAAAGAAGACTGAAGAACTAATTTATACTGAAGGAATCTAAAGAGACCTAACAAATTCATAAAGAAATTGATCTTTGTTATATGAAGAACGTTACTGGAACAGTTGGTGCAATTTCAGTGATTAAGCTGGAATAATGTTATCAATGCTAACCTTATGATTTTGATGATTTGATTATGTAGGTAGGAGAATGTCCTCAGTAGGAAATAAACATTAAAGTGTTCAAGAGTGTGTTGGCAACTTCCTCTCAAATGATTCAGAAAGAAAAATCTTTGTACTGTATTTGAAACTTTTCTGTAACTGAGATTGCTGAAAATTTTTTTAAAGAGAAAAAAATTGTACTGTCATGGCTCTAGACTCTTTTTGTCCATGTTGTTTCTAGGTAGAAGCTGTGCAGTTTGGGAGTCTGTTTTTGTTGGTCACAGAAATGCTGCTTTTAATTTTGTGTCTTTGGGATCTTATTCTGCTTTTGAGAAATCAGGTAACCTCTCCAACCTAATTATTACTGTGGCATAAAACTACTCATTTGCCACCCAAGATTGCTTCTCTGGTCCCATGTTGGATGGCATGAAGATGAGTTTGCCTTCTGAACATTCTCATGTTGGCATCCCTAATTACCTTGGCCATTGGCACAGGACCAGTTGGAATGTCAAGTGTGTGCCATTTGATAATGCTATAAAAAGACCTATAGCTGCTGCTCTCCAGCCATCTGTGCCTTCCCTTGGCATGACACTATTGGGTAGTTTGTCTTTCATTGGCATGATTTCTGTAGTGTGGCTTACATCTGCCACTCCTAGGCACTTGCTTGGTGATCAAGTTGACATAAAATTGCTACTTTGGCACTGTTTTATATAGAGAAGTTTTATACCTGCTAACTTCTGAAACAAGAATTACCATTTATTACATACAATATAACTGTAGTTTTAAATATTAGCACTATAGATGTCTCTGGCTTCTCTTGACTCAAACTTATCTATTTGGACTTCCAATTTCAAATTTTCCCAGTCAGAAGTCTTCACTCTTAAAAATTAACTTCTAAATGAAACATACCTCTTCTGTTTTAAGACACTGGATTGAATGCATATACATCAACCTCTCCCTCCTGTGCCAAATCTCTAGAAATCATGGGATATGTGTGTGTCTGTGTTTAAAATTTGTAACTGGAATTCAAAACAAGAATACATGGGGCGCCTGGGTAGCTCAGTCAGTTGAGTGACTGACTTTGGCTCAGGTCATGATCTCACGGTTTGCGAGTTCGAGCCCCGCGTCAGTCTCTGTGCTGACAGCTCAGAGCCCAGAGCCTGCTTCTGATTCTGTGTCTCCCTCTCTCTCTGCCCCTCCCCCACTCATGCTCTGTCTCTCTCTGTCTCAGAAATAAATAAACATAAAAAAAAAAATTAAAAAAAAAACACATGATGGACCAGAAGCTGTAAGGAACCTACTGAAAGCTGTAAAACAGACAAAATCAGATTGAAAAAGAAAGCAGAAACTTAAATGTCCAGAGGAGAAGACTGCTCCCCGAGTTGGAAAAAGCACGCAAAGTTCTCCATGCCCTTTGGAAGGAGATACTAGGAATGGGAAAAATTCTCCTGGGCTAGCAAGAGTAAATAATCAGGGGTGCAGGAGGGTGCCTGAGCAGAGAAAAATCAAAATAAATGGATATTAATTACCCCAGCTATTGTTAGAAAAGTAATTTGTAATGTTAAGAATTTAAGAATATACACAAGAAAAATAGGAATAGATGGTGTTATGGACTAAATTGTGTCCCCATGCCTTCCGAAATTCATATATTGAAGCTCTGACCCCCAATGTGACTATTTGGAGACAGGTTAAAGTTGTAACCCTAATGCAGTATGACGGTGTCTATCAAAAGAGGGAGAGTCACTGGAGATGGATGTGCACAGAGGAAAGGCCATGAGAGTTTACAGCAAGACGGTGGCTATCTGCGAGCCAAGGACAGTGGCCTCCGGAGAACCCAACCTGTCAACACCTTGATCCTGGAATTTTAGCCTCCAGAATTGTGAGAAGATACATTGCTGTTTTTGAAAGCACCCACCGCATGGTATTTTGTTATGGTAGCCCTATCAGAGGGATATAAACAGCGTAACTTCAGTACCAGTAAATAGGAAAAGTACAAGAAAGAAAATGATAAATTATTAAAAAGCAAATAGGAAATAATCAAAAGGTAATCACTAAATAGTATAGTAATAGTAACTAGTAATAGTAAATAGAAAATACAAAATAAGCTGTTAAGAATGTCTAATCAGTAGTTATAAGGTGAGTGAATTAAATTCACCTACTGAAAATCAGAGACTGTAAGATTGGATTTTTTAAATATTCAGATATAGGTTGCATATAAAAAACGCCTCCAAACCTGAAATAACATGGGAAAGTTCAAATGGAAAAAAATATACAAATAAATGCTGCCCAAACAGCATTTGGGCAAATATCTATCAGACAAAATATCTATGCTTAAAAAAATTGAATAGGGGAAAGAAAAGTGAGGTACATTAAAAATATGTCCTGAAATCCTTTGATATTTCTCTTTTCAAAAGCTGGTTCCTTACCCTCTCATCCCCTCTCATCTCACTTAAGTTATAACTTCTGAAACTAAGTAATGTGTTGTGGCTTCCTTTTTGATCCCTTTGTCTCTGAACACTTGCTCTGAAGGAAGTCAGTTGCCACATCAGTAGGGTATTCAGGCAACCCTATTAAGAGGTCTATGCAGTGAGGTACTGATGTATCTTGTGAACAGCCTCCAGCCAAAATCCATGTCAGTGAGCCACCTAGAAGTAGGTCCTTCATCCCCAAACTTTCAGATGACTGCAGCTCTGGTCAGCATCTTGACTGCAAACTCACGAGAGACCCTGAGTCAGAATCACAGTTACGTTGTCCTATATTCCTGACCCTCAGAAATTGTGAATCACTGTTTATTGTTTTAAGCTGCTAATTTTGGGGGGTTTGTTATGCAGCAATAGACAACTAATACAAAGGGATCCTTCATAATTATATAGTTGATAAGAGAAGTAATGCATCAAGTAGATATAGCACTATTCATTTAAGTACAGAGCTCCAGATTATTGTTTTAAAGAAAAATCTTCAAGGAAAAAATGAAAAATCCACAAATTGCAGGATATTAACACATACTTCTCAGAAAACTATATACAAAGAAGGAAATAAACAGTGAGGATCTTGAGGACTTGAATAACATTAATTAGAAAACTTGAGCTAATGATATATTTAATAAACAGAATACACATTATAAACTGACAAAATCAATCACAAGTGATCATATCAAACCCTCCAAGCATATCTCAGCAAATGCCATCTCTAAATGAATATTTCTAAATGCTCTCTTAGAGACCATATTCAAAAATCGTAATATATATGTAATAAAGGTTAAATAGACCACAAAAAGATTGTGCTGCTACAATATAACATGTCACTCAAATTTTGACAGCATCCTTCTTTTTCTATATTTTTAAAAATCATTTTATGTTTTTTTAAATTTTTTAAGTTTATTTATTTATTTTGAGAGAGAGACAGTGTGAATAGGGGAGGGCAGAGAGAGAGAGAGAGACAGAGAGAGAGAGAGAGACAGAGAGAGAGAGAGAGAGAGAGAGAGAGAGAGAGAGAGAGAATCCCAAGCAGGCTCTGCACCATCAGTGCAGAGTCCGATGTGGGGCTCAGACTCATGAAACTGAGATCATGACCTGAGCTGAAACCGAGCATGAGACACTTAACCGACTGAGCCACCCAGGTGCCCCTCTTTTTATTTTAACTGAAGTGTAATTAACATAGGGTGTTTTATTAGTTTCAACAATTCTATGCATTATTCTCTGCTCATCAGGATAGGTATACTTTTAATCCCCTTTATCTATTTCACCTCCTCCTCCCCCTCCCCAGCAATTACCAGTTTGTTTTCTGTGTTTTTTTCTTTTTTCCCTGTTTATTTTGTTTTTTAAAGTCCACATGAGTGAAATCATTTGGTATTTGTCTTTCAATGTCTGCCTTATTTCACTTAATATTATACCGTCTAGCTATATCCATGTTGTCGCAAATGGCAAGATTTCATTTTTTATGGCTCCATTACATATATATGTATATATGTATGTGTGTATATATATATATTCATATATATGTATATGTATGAATATATATATATATATATACACATACCACATCTTCTTTATCCATTTATTCACACTTGGGTTGTTCCTGTATCTTGGCTATTGTAAATAATGCAGTAAATATAGGGGTGCATAAGTCTTTTTGAATTAGTGCTTTCTTTTTCTTTGGTTTAAAACCTGGTGGCAGAATTACTGGATCATATGGTAATTCTTTTTCAACTTTTTGAGGAACCGCCAAACTGTTTTCCATAGTCCCTGCACCAATTTGCACTCTTACCCGCACTGCAGAAAGGTTCCTTTTCTTCCACATCCTCACCAATACTTGTTATTTCTTTTTTTTTTTTTTAGAGTACATAATTTATTTAAATTCAACTTAGTTAACATACAGTGTATTAGTGGTTTCAGGAGTACAGCCCAGTGATTTATCATTTACAAACAACACCCAGTGCTTATCCCAACAAGTGACCTCCTTAGTGCGCATCACCCATTTAACCACACCTTCACCCGCCTCCCCTCCAGTGACCTTCAATTTGTTTTCTGTATTTGTCTCTTCTAGTTTGCCTCCCTCTCCATTTTTATTTTATTTTTCCTTCCCTTCCCCATGTTCATCTGCTTTGTTTCTTAAATTCCATATATGAGTGAAATCATATGATATTTGTCTTTCTCTGACAGACTTATTTCGCTTAGCATAATACACTCTAGTTCCATCCACATTGTTGCAAATGATAGGATTTCATTCTTTTTTATTGCTAATATTCCTGTGTGTGTGTGTGTGTGTGTGTGTGTGTGTGTGTGTGTAAAATATATATACACATACACCACATTTTTTTTTAGCCATTCATCAGTCAATGGACATTTGGGCTCTTTGCATAATTTGGCTCTTGTTGATAGCAATGCTAATAAACATTGGGATATATGTGCCCCTTCAAATCAGCATTTTTGTATCCTTTTAAATACCTATTAGTAAAATTTCAGGGCCATAGAGTAGTTCTATTTTTAATTTTTTGAGGAACCTCCATATTATTCTCCAGGGTGGATGGAACAGTTTGCATTCCCACCAACAGTGTAAAAGGGTTCCTCTTTCTCCACATCCTCACCAACATCTGTTGTTTCCTGAGTTGTTAATTTTAGCCATTTTAACAGGTGTGAGGTGGTATTTCATTGTGCTTTTGATTTGTATTTCTCTGATGATGAGTGATGTTGAGGATGTTTTCAGGTGCCCATTACCATCTGGATGTCTTCTTTACAAAAGTGTCCAGTCATGTCTTCTGCACATTTCTTAATGGGATTGTTTTTGGGTGTTGAGTTTGGTAAGTTCTTTAAAGATTTTGGATACTAACTCTTTATCTGATATGTCATTTTCAAATATCTTTTCCCATTTCATCAGTTGTCTTTTAGTTTTGTTGATTGTTTCCTTCGCTGTGCAGTTTTGTATTTTGATGAGGTCCCAATAGTTCATTTTTGCTTTTGTTTCCCTTGCCCCCCAGAGACTGTCTAGTAAGAAGTTGCTGTGGCCAACGTCAAAGAGTTTGCTGCCTGTTTTCTCCTGTAGGGTTTTAATGGTTTCCTGTCTCACATTTAGGTCTTTCATCCATTTTGAATTTATTTCTCTGAAAGGTGTAAGAAAGTGGTCCACTTTCATTCTTGTGAATGTCACTGTCCAGTTTTCTCAGCACCATTTGCTGAAGAGACTGTCTTTTTCCATTGGATACTCTTTCCTGCTTAGTCAAGGATTAATTGGCTGTATATTTGTTTTGTGGGTCCATTTCTGGGTTCTCTCTTCTGTTCCATTGATCTGTGTGTCTGTTTTTGTGCCAATACCATACTGTGTTGATGATTACAGCTTTGTAGTATAGCTTGAAATCCGGAATTGTGATGCCTGCAGCTTTGGTTTCCTTTTTCAAGATTGCTTTAGTTATTCATGGTCTTTTCTGGTTCCATACAAATTTAAGGATTGTTTGTGCTAGCTCTGTGAAGAATGCTGGTATTATTTTGATAGGGATTGCATTGAATGTGTAGATTGCTTTGGGTAGTAATAACACTTCAACAATATTTGTTCTTCCTATCCAGGAGGATGGAATGTTTTTCCATTTTTTATGTCTTCTTCAATTTCTTTCATAAGCATTTTATACTTGTCAGCCTACAGATCTTTTGCCTTTTTGGTTAGGTTTATTCCTAGGTATCATGTTTTTGGGGGGCAATTATAAATGGGATTGATTCCTTGATTTCCCTTTCTGCTGCTTCATTATTGGTGTATAGAAGTGCAACTGATTTCTGTACATTGGTATTATATCCTGAGACTTTGCTGAATTCACATACCATTTCTAGCAGTTTTTCGGTGGTGTCTTTTGTGTTTTCCATGTAGAGTATCATGAAGTCTGTGAAGAGTGAAAATTTGACTTCTTCTTTGCCAATTTTGATGTCTTTTTTTCTTTTTGTTGTCTTATTGCTGAGGCTAGGAGTTTCAGTACTATGTAGACAAGAGTGGTGATAGTGGACATCCCGACTGTGTCCCTGGCCTTAGGGGGAAAGCTCTCAGCTTTTCCCCACTGAGGATGATATTAGCTGTGGGTCTTTTATATATGGCCGTTACAATGTTGAGGAATGTTCCTTCTATTGCTAGTTTCTTGAGGGTTTTTATCTAGAAAGGATACTATATTTTGTTAATTGCTTTTTCTGCATCAATTGAGAGGACCATATGGTTCTTATCCTTGCTTTTATTAGTGTAGTGTATCATGTTAATTTATGAATATTGAACCAGCTCTGTAGCCCAGGAATAAATCCCATGTAATCATGATGAGTAATTCTTTTAGTGTACTGTTGAATTCGATTTACTAGTATCTTCTTTAAAATTTTTACATCCAGATTCATCAGGAATATTGGGCTGTACTTCTCCTTTTTAGTGAGGTCTTTGTATGGTTTTGGAATCAAAGAAAGCTGTCCTTCCATTTCTATTTTCTGTAACAGTTTGAGAAAAATAGGTATTAATTCTTTAAGTTTCTGGTAGAATTCTCTGGGAAGCCATCTGGCCCAGGACTCTTGTTTGTTGGGATATATTTGGTGGAAACTGATTCCGTTTCTTTGCTGATTATGGGTGTGTTCAAATTTTCTATTTCTTGCTACTTGAGTTTTGGTAATGTGTAAGTTTCTAAGAATTTTTCCATTTCTTCCAGATTGCCCAGTTTGTTGGCATATAAGTATTTCTTTTTAATTGTATTTCTGTGTGTTGGTTGTGACTTCTCCTCTTTCATTCATGATCTTACCTATTTTGGTCCTCTCTCTTTTCTTTTGGAAAGTCTGGCTAGGAGTTTATCAATTTTGTTTATTCTTTCAAAGAATCAGCATTTAGTTTCATTGATTTGTTATTTTTTTTTTGAATTCTATATCATTTATTTCTGCTCTTATCTTTATTATTTCCCTTCTTGGGCTAGCATTAGGCTTTATTTGCTACTCCTTTTCTAGCGGCTTTAGGGGTAGGTTTAGGATGTATATTTGGGACCTTTCTTACTTCTTGAGATAGGCATGAGTTGCAGTATGCTTTCCTGTTAGGACTGCCTTTGCTGCATCTCAAAGGATTTGGACTGTTGTGTTTTCCTTTTCATTTGCTTCCATGTATTTTTTTCCCCTTCTTTAATTTCCTGGTTAAGTTATTTGTCCTTTAGTAGGATGTTCTTTAACCTCCATGTATTTGAGGGCTTTACAAATTTTTTCTAGTGGTTGATTTTAAATTTCATAGCATTGTGACCTGAAAATATGCATGATCTTGATCTTTTTCTACCTGTCGAGGGCTGATTTGTGACCCAGTATGTGGTCTATTCAGGAGAATGCTCCATGTGCACTCAAGAAGAATGTGTATTCTGCTGCTTTAGGATGAAATGTTCTTAATATATCTGTTAAGTCCATCTGGTCCAGTGTGTCATTCAAAGCCATTGTT
Source organism: Leopardus geoffroyi (assembly GCF_018350155.1). NCBI lineage: Eukaryota > Metazoa > Chordata > Mammalia > Carnivora > Felidae > Leopardus > Leopardus geoffroyi. The sequence goes on along the minus strand of NC_059336.1, from coordinate 81,155,390 downwards.
TCCAGAGATGCCTGGGTGGCTTGGTTGGTTGAACATCCAACTCCTAGTTTTGGCTCAGGTCATGATCTCACACTTCATGAGTTCAAGCCCCGCATTGGGTTCTGTGCACAGTGCAGAGCCTGCTTAGGATTCTGTTTGTCTCTTTCTCTGCCTCTCCCCTGCTTGCTCTCTAATTCTCTCTCTCAAAAATAAATAAATGAACATTTTTTAAAGCCATTGATTTCTTGTTGATTTTCTGCTTAGATTATCTTCCATTGTTGTAAGTGGGGTATTAAAGTTCCCTATTATGGAATTGTTATCAACGTGTTTATGTTTGTGAATGATTTATTTATTTGGGTGTTATCGAGTTTGGGGCATAAATATTTACAATTGTTAGGTCTTCTTGATGGATAGACCCCTCAATTATGATATAATGCCCTTCCTCATCTCTTGTTAGAGTCTCTGTTTTAAAATTTAGTTTGTCTGATTGATCTATGGCTACTCCGGCTTTCTTTTGACTTCCATTAGTATGATAGACGGTCCTCCATCCCCTGACTTTCAATCTGAAGGTGTCATTAGGTCTAAAATGAGGCTCTTGTAGGCAACATATACATGGATCTTTTTTTTTATCCATTCTGATACCCTGTGTCTTTTGATTGGAGCATTTAGTCCATTTACACTCAGAGCAATTACTGAAAGATAGGAACTTAGTGCCATTGTGTTATCTGTAGAGTTGGTGTTTCTGGTGATGTTCTCTGGACCTTTGTAGTCTTTGTTCCTTTGGTTTGTTTTTTTTTTTTCCTCCACTCAGAGATTCCCCCTTAAAATTTCTTGCAGGGTTGGTTTAGTGGTCATGAACTCCTTTAGTTTTTGTTTTTCTGGGAAGCACTTTATCTCTCCTTCTAAATGACAGCCTTGCTAGATAAAGGATACTTGGCTGTATATTTTTCCTATTCATCACATTGAGTATTTCCTGCCACTCTTCTGGCCTGCCAAGTTTCAGTGGACACGTTTGCTGCTATCCTTAATGTCTGCCCTTGTAGGTTAAGGGCCTTTTGTCCCTAGCTACTTTCAGAATTTTCTTGTTATATTTGTTTTTTTGCAAGTTTCACAACGATATGTCGTGGTGGTGTCCCATTTTTTGATTTTGAGGGGTGTTCTTTGTGCCTCTTGGACTTTAATGCCTGTTTCCTTCCCCATATTAAGGAAGTTTTCAGCTATAACTTGTTCAAATAAACCTTCTGCCCCTTTTTTCTGTGCTTCTTCTGGGATTCCTATGATACAGATACTGTTTCATTTTATGGAATCACTTCATTCTCTCTGTCTCCCCTTATGATCTAGTACTTTCCTTTCCCTCTTTTTTCAGTGTCATTATTTTCCATACTTTTATATTCTATTTCACCTAATCTCTCCTCTGCTTTTTCAATCCTGTCACTTTTTCCAGTTTGTTTCCCATCTCAGTTATAGCATTTTAAAATTCATCTGAACTATTTCTTAGGTCTTAGATCTCTGTAGAAAGTGTTTCTCTGGTGTCTTCTATGCTTTTTTCAAGCCCAGCTAGTAGTCTTATGACTGTTGTTCTAAATTCTTGTTCAGATAAATTGCTTATATCTGTTCTGAGCAAGGTCCTGGCTGTGATTTATTCTTGACCATTCTTTTGGAGAGAATTCCTCTGTCTTGTAATTTTGGCTAAGCTTCTGTCTTTTTCATGTCTTAAAAGCTTGTTATGTTTCCTCCACCTGCGAGTACTGCTGTATAAAAAAGGAGTCATACACTGTCCAGGGCCTGGCACTCCAGGAACTGTTTCTGGTGTGTGCTGTGTGCACTCTGCTGTTGGATTTTGACTGCTCTTTTCCCTCTTGTCAGTCATTTGGAGAGCACTACCGTGCTTGCAGTGGTGGAATGTTTGATCCCCTAACTAGATGTGCTTTGATGTGTTTGAAGTAACCCTGGAAGAAATAAGCAGTGGGGAGAGCCTCATCCCAATAAAAGGAAAGGGAACAAAAAACCCCAAACAGAATCAGAATACTATAAGACTGATTCCAAAGAAAAAGGAAGAAAAAAAGGGGAAGGGGAAAGCAGAAGAAGATAAATAAGAGGGAAAAAGAAAAGAATTAAAAAGCCAGATCCAAAAAAAAGAGAAAAGGAAATGAAAAAATAAAACCCTTCTACAAACAAGGAACTAAGAGCCTGATTCCCAAAATTAAAATAGAAGAAGGAAGAAAAAGAAAAAAGAGCTGTCTGTTGGTGTATGGTGGGGATGGGGGGGTACTGGCTGTGCTGTTCTGGAGGAGAGGCAGGCTTTGTTGGCTCAGAGTCAGTCTTGCCCCAGTAAATAAGCAGTTGACAGGGACAGAGGGGCAAGGTTTGGGGTAAGAGGGTCCTGCCTCCAACTGGGGGCTGGTGTGTTGCTCTCTGAAGTCCTACCAGATTGGTGTTGGCAGGGGGGTCGGGGGGGGGGATGCTACTACCTCAATCTCTTGTCCCCAGACCAGGGATCTCAACCCCTGCTGTTCAGGCAGCCCTCACAGTATAGCAAGGGCTATATAGTATAGCAGCTATACAGTATAGCAAGGGCAGTCATCTTGCGCTGCGCCACAACTCTTTGGCCTTATTTGGCATGCAGCTGGGATTCAAAACCCAAAGTCTTAAAGGAACTGGCACCACGTGGAAATGCTTCCCTTGTCCAGAGTAGAGCCTCTCTACCCTGCTGTTGAAAGGCCTTTGGCTGGTCCCTGCAGGGTCTTTTATACTGGGGAGGCAATAAGCCCTTTTCCAGAAGTACTCCAGGAAGGGGACTGTTCTCTCCCAGTGCATCCTGGAGATCTCTACACCTTGCTATGCACTCTGGGCCAGCACCCTCCTCCCCAGAATCACACTCCACAGCTCTGCTCTGGAAAGTCGCACACATTCAAAACCTCACAGTTTGAACTCGAAAAGCTGTTTGCAAAACAAACAAACAAACAAACAAAAACAAAACTTGGACACTGAGTACTTCTCACTCCCCAGTCCATGGTCCAGAGAGGTTTTCCTCATGTGGTAACTCAATGCTGCACTAACTCAACCCCTCTCTCTTTCCCTCCATTTTGTCTCTTCACAAAAAGGTTCCTTCTCCAGTGTGGAACTGCCATTTTTCTCTCCCCCAATTCACATCCACGCACCTTGCACCTACCAAGATGTCTCCCTCCAACTATTAAGATCCTTCTGCCACTCTGCAGATTGATTTCCTGGGTGTTCCAAGTAATCTGGCCTCAAAACAGCTGTGTTTGAGGGACAATGAAAGGCCTGGGTCCCCCTACTTCTCCACCATCTTAATTCCTCCTCCAGCCCTTATAAGTGTTTTCCCACCTTCTCTCTGTTCTTTCTGGGAACCAATTACATTTATGTTATACTACTTAATATTATTCACTGGCCACTAAAGCTCTGCCCATTATTTTCAGTATTTATTCCCTCTCTGTATTTAAATTACTCTGCTTGAACTTGTCCTCTGGCTCCATTCATTTTCTTTTCAGTGTTTTTTTCTCTGTGTGCTTAATGTTGGATTGTTTTTATTGTTTAAGTTCACTGATCTTTTATTATTTATTATTTTTTAAATTTTTATTTAATTTATTTTTTAAATTTATATCCAAGTAAATTAGTATATAGTGTAACATATACTATTTGATTTCAGGAGTAGATTCCTTAATGCCCCTTACCCATTTAACCCATCCGCCCTCCCACAACCCCTCCAGTAACTCTCTGTTTGTACTCCATATTTAAGGGTCCCTTATGTTTTTGTCCAACTCCCTATTTTTATATTGTTTTTGCTTCACTTCCCTTATGTTCATCTGTTTTGTATCTTAAAGTCCTCATATGAGTGAAGTCATATGATATTTGTCTTTTCTAATTTCCCTTAGCATAATACCCTCTTGTTCTATCCACATAGTTGCAAATGGCAAGATTTCATTCTTTTTGATTGCCCAGTAATACTCCATTATATATGTATATACCACTTCTTTATCCATTCATCTGTCAATGGAATGGCTCTTCCCATACTTTGGCTATTGTTGATAGTGCTGCTATAAACATTGGGGTGCATGTGCTCCTTCAAAACAGCATGCCTCTATCCCTTGGATAAATACCTAGTAGTACAATTGCTGGGTTGTAGAGTAGTCCTATTTTTAATTTTTTGAGGAACCTCCATACTGTTTTCCAGATTGGCTGCACCAGTTTGCATTCCCACCAGCAGTGCAAAAGAGATCCCCTTTCTCCTCATCCTCACCAACATCTGTTGTTGCCTGAGTTGTTAATGTTAGCCATTTTGACAGGTGTGAGGGGGTATCTCATCGTGGTTTTGATTTGTATTTCCCTGATGATGAGGGATGTTCAGCATTTTTTCATCTGGTGGTTGGCCATCTGGATGTCTTCTTTGGAGAAGTGTCCATTCACATCTTTTGCCCATTTCTTCACTGGATTGTTTGTTTATTGGGTGTTGAGTTTGATAAGTTCTTTATAGATTTTAGATACTCACCCTTTATCTGATATGTCATTTACAAATATCTTCTCCCTTTCTCTTGGTTGCCTTTTTGATTTGATGATTGTTTCCTTCACTGTGCAGAAGCTTTCTTTTTGATGAGGTCCCAATAGTTCATTTTTGCTTTTGTTTCCCTTGCCTCCGGAGACATGTTCCATAAGAAGTTGCTGTGGCCAAGGTCAGAGAGGTTTTTGCCTGCTTTATCCTCGAGGATTTTCATGGCTTCCTCTCTTACATTTAGGTCTTTCATCCATTTTGAGTTTATTTTTGTGTATGGTGTAAGAAAGTGGTCCAGGTTCATTTTTCTGCATGTTGCTGTTCAGTTTTCCCAGCACCACTTGTTGAAGAGACTGTCTTTATTCCATTGGATGTTCTTTCCTGCCTTGTCAAAGATTAGTTGGCCATAGGTTTGTGGGTCCATTTCTGGGTTCTGTATTCTGTTCCATTGATCTGAGTGTCTGTTCTTGTGCCAGTACCATACTGTCTTGATTATTACAACGTTGTAATACAGCTTGAAGTCCAGGATTGTGATACCTCCTGCTTTGGTTTTCTTTTTCAAGATTGCTTTGGCTATGTGGGGTCTTTTCTGATTCTATACAAATTTTAGGATTGTTTGTTCTAGCTCTGTGAAGAATGCTGGTGTTATTTTGATAAGGGATTGCATTGAATGTGTAGATTGCTTTGGGTAGTATTGACATTTTAAATTTGTTCTTCCTATCCAGGAGCATGGAATATTTTTCCATGTTTGTGTCTTCTTCAGTTTCTTTCATCAGCTTTCTATAGTTTTCAGTGTATAGATTTTTCACCTCTTTGGTTACATTTATTCCTAGGTATTTTATGGTTTTTGGTGCAGTTGTAAATGGGATTGATTCATTGATTTCTCTTTATGTTACTTCACAATTGGGTGTATAGGATGCATCCAATTTCTGTGCGTTGATTTTATATCCTGCCACTTTGCTGAATTCATGGATAAGTTCTAGCAGTTTTTTGGTGGAATCTTTTGGGTTTTTCATGTAGAGTATCATGTCATCTATGAAGAGTGAAAGTTTGACCTCCTCTTGGCTGATTTGGATGCCTTTTATTTCTTTGTGTTGTCTGATTGCTGAGACTAAGACTTCCAATACTATGTTGAATAACAGTGGCGAGAGTGGACATCCTTGTCTTGTTCCTGACCTTAGTGGGAAAGCTCTGTTTTTCCCCATTGAGGATCATATTAATATTGGGTCTTTCATACACAGCTTTTATAATCTCAAGGTATGATCCTTCTATCCCTTCTTTCTTACAGGTTTTTATCAAGAAAGGATGCTATATTTTGTCAAATGCTTTCTCTGCAACTATTGAGAGGATCATATGGTTCTTGTCCTTTCTTTTATTGATGTGATGAGTCACACTGATTATTTGGCGGATATTGAACCATCCTGTCATCCCAGGTATAAATCCCACTTGGTCGTAGTAAATAATTTGTTTAATGTATTGTTGGATCCGGTTGGCTAATACCTTGTTGAGGATTTTTGCATCCATGTTCATCAAGGAAATTGGTCTCTAGTTCTCCTTTTTTTTGTGAGGTCTTTGTCTGGTTTTGGAATCAAGGTAATGCTGGCTTCATAGAAAGAGTTTGGAAGTTTTCCTTCCATTTCTATTTTTTGGAACAGCTCCAAGAGAATAGGTGTTAATTCTTCCTTAAATGTTTGGTACAATTCCTCTGGAAGTTCATCTGGCCTTGGACTCTGTTTTTTGGGAGATTTTTTTTTATTACTAATTCAATTTCTTTACTGGTTATGGGTCTGTTCAAATTTTCTATTTCTTCCTGTTTCCGTTTTGGTAGTGTATATGTTTCTAGGAATTTGTCCATTTCTTCCAGATTGCCCATTTTATTGGCATATAATTGCTCATAATATTCTCTTATTATTTTTATTTCTACTGTGTTGGTTGTGATCTCTCCTCTTTCATTCTTGATTTTGTTTTTTTGAGTCCTTTTCTTTTTTCTTTTTGATCAAACTGACTAGTGGTTTATTACTTTTGTTAATTCTTTCAAAGAACCAGCTTCTGGTTTCATTGATCTATCTACTGTTGGTTTTTTGTTTTTTGTTTCAATAGCATTGATTTCTGCTCTAATCTTTATAATTTCCTGTCTTCTGCTGGTTTGGGGATTAATTTGCTGTTCTTTTTCCAGCTCTTTAAGGTGTAAGGTTAGGTTATGTGTCTGAGACCTTTCTTCCTTCTTTAGGAAGGCCTGGATTGCTATATAGTTTCCTCTTATGACCACCTTTGCCGCATCCCAGAGGTTTTAGGGTGCTGTGTTGTCATTTTCACTGGCTTCCATGTACTTTTTAATTTCCTCTTTAACTTCTTGGTTAGCCCATTAATTCTTTAGTAGGATGGTCTTTAGTCTCCAGGTATTTCTTACCTTTCCAAATTTTTTCTTGTGGTTGTTTTCTAGTTTCATAGCATTGTGGTCTGACAGTATGCACGGTATGATCTCTATCTTTTTGTACTTGTTGAGGGCTTGTTGAGTCTTTATGTTTGTGATTAATTGATTTATATATTTGGGTGCTGCACATTTGGAGCATAAATGTTTACAATGGTTAGGTCTTCTTGGTGGATAGACCCCTTAATTATGATATAATGTCCTTCTTCGTCTCTTGTTACAATCTTTATTTTAAAGTCTAGATTGTCTTAAGTATGGCTACTCTGGCTTTCTTTTGGCAATCATTAGTATGATAGACAGTTCTCCATTTCTTACTTTCAATCTGAAGATGTCTTTAGGTCTAAAGTGGGTCTCTTGTAAACAGAATATAGACAGATCTTGTTTTCTTATTCATTCTGTTACACTATGTCTTTTGATTGGAGCATTTAGTCCATTGACGTTTAGAGTGAGTACTGAAAGATAAGAGTTTATTGCCATTATGTTTCTTGTAGAGTTGGCGCTTCTGGTGGTGTTCTTTGGTCCTTTCTAGTCTTTGTTGCTTTTGGTCTTTTTTTTTTCCCATCTTTTCTCCCCTCAGAGAGTCCCCTTTCAAATTTCTTGCAGGGCTGGTTTAGTGGTCACAAACTCTTTTAATTTTTGTTTGGGAAACTTTTAATCTCTCCTTCTATTTTGAATGACAGCCTTGCTGGATAAAGAATTCTTGGCTGCATATTTTTCCAATTTAGCACATTGAATATATCCTGCCACTCCTTTCTGTCCTGTCACATACCTGTGGATACGTCTGCTGCAAACCTGATCTGTCTTCCCTTGTAGGTAAAGGACTTTTTTTCCCTTGCTGCTTTCATGATTCTTTCCTTGCCTGAATATTTTGTGAATTTGACTATGATATGCCTTGTTGATGGTTTGTTTTTGTTGAATCTTATCGGAGTCCTCTGTGCTTCCTGGATTTTGATGTCTGTGTCTTTCCCCAGGTTAGGAAAGTTTTCTGCTATGATTTCCTCACATAACCCTTCTACCCCTTTTTCTCTCTCTTCTTCTGGGACCCTTATGATTCTGATGTTGTTCCCTTTTAATTACTCACTGATTTCTCTAATTCTTAAATCGTGTTCTTTTGCCTTAGTGTCTCTCTTTTTTTCTGCTTCATTGTTCTCCATAAGTTTGTCCTCTATATCGCTGATACACTGCTCTGCCTCACCATCCTTGTCTCTGTGGCATCCATTCAAGATTGCATCTCAGTGATAGCATTTTTTATTTCATTCTGACTAGCTTTTACTTCTTTTATCTGTAAAGAAAGGGATTCTAATCTATTTTTGACCTCAGCTAGTATTCTTATTATCGTGATTCTAAATTCTGGTTCAGACATCTTGCTTGTATCTGTGTTAAGCCCCTGTGTTGTCTTTCTTTTTGGTGAATTCCTTCGTTACATCATTTTGAAGGAAGAAAAGGAATTAATAAGGGAAAAAAATAAAATTAAAAATAACACAGGCACACACACACACAAAATCAAATAAATGATGCTAGAATAGGTTGTCTTGGTCTGGTATTGAAAGGAGAGTGATAGATGAGAGGAGAAATGGAGGGGAAAACAAAGAAAAAATTAAAAAGAAAAAAAAACAAGAAAAAAGAAACGTTTGAAAATTTGAGAAAATGAATACAATGAAATAGAATAAAATGAAATGATGGAAGTAAATTATAATTTGAAACATTTACAAAAAAAGTAAAAAATATAGTAGAAAAAACATTTTAATAAAAGTAAATTTTTTCTTTCCCTATTCAAGAAAGAAAAGAAACAAAAAAGAGAAAATTGAATAGATGGACCAGTGAACAGACTGAAATACAATTGAATTCATATCATTTTTCCCTAGAAGTCAAACTGTGAAGCACTTTAGTCTGTAAACTAAGCAGGTGGAGAGATTTGTTGTGTTCCTAAAGAGCGAGGTTGGCCCAGTTGAGCGGGGCTTAGTGTAACAGATCCGTTCTCCACTAGATGGTATTGCCTAGCTTACTGTGGTAGATTGTTGTGGCACTTGTAGGTGGGTATGCGCATGTGCGGAAGGGGTAAAAATGGCGTCACCCAGCTGCCCAGTCTCTAGTATTGGAAGTCTGCTCTCCCGGACCAGCAATCACGCACCCATCCTTTGTCTCCAACTTCTGTCCACTCCCTGCTTTTACACTGTCACCAAGCTGTCAGGTAGCCAGGGAGCACCTCCCTCCTGAGTTTTATCTCAGATGCGGCTGTGTTTCCCAACCCCTCACTTCTGAGGGACTGCGGCTTTGACCCGCTCAGATCCCCTGGAGGAGGGTCTCACCGAGCAATGGCTGGGTGCTGGCCACACCCAGAAACATTCGTGGAACTGTGCTGCTACCGATGCCCAGAGATTGCAGCTGGGTGCCAGCCCAGCCCAGAAAAAGTTCACACAACCATGTAGCAGCAGCGTTTCAGGGATTATGGGAAATCACAATACACACCTGGCACCAAGCTTCACCCTAACGACCTTATTCCAGCACCAGCGAATGTGGTTGTTCTCTGGGGTCTGCTGGGACCAGGTGACCACACAACTTCTACCAATGTCCTTACAGCATTGGAACTGCTTCTCCCCATGTGGCCCGAGGACCTCCCAGACCCCACTCTGCTCCTGGGGAATTCACCCTTCCCACCAGAACACTGCCAGGTATTGAGCTGAAGACTTTCAGACTCTGTGCTCCCCGCCCTGTTTGTAGAGTCTTAATGGAATTTAAACCCTCTCCTTTCTCCCTTTTTAGTTCAGTCCCTGTGGCTGTTTCCACTTTTCCACTTTCGGGGGGGGGGGGGTGCTTTTCCTGTGCTCTCCCCCCATCTCCATCCTCTCTCCACAAGCAAAAACAGCTCCATTCCTTCCATGGCTTGTCTCCCCCATTTCATATCTCTGTGCTGTGTACCTGCTGGGTTCTGTGGTGCAGGTTGTGCAGATTGTTGTGTTGATCCTCAAATCAGTTTTCTAGGTGTGCAGGATGGTTAAGTGTTGATCTGGCTGTATTTCATGGACTCGAGACCCAAAAAAAACTTCCATGCTGTTATGCCATCTTGGCTCCTCTCACCACCGATCTTTTATTCTTTAGTGTCTGATTTGTTTACTCCTTTCCAGTGAACTTTTCATTTTAGATACTATATTTTAAATTTCTAGTTCCATTTGGTTTTTTAAAATATCATTTAATCTTTCTTTGTGTTTTCCCTTAAATGTATATGTCTCTCAGTAAATGTGTGCATATGTATATGTCTGTTTTAAAGTTATTTTTGCTAATTCCATTATCTCTGCCATTTCTATGTCCACTCCCAAGTGACCGATTTTTCTCTTCGTTAGCGTCACATTTTCTTAGTATTTCTCATATCTAGTATATCGTCATTAGTAGCTGGAGTTCACGAATTTTGTTACTGAGTGTGGGAATTTGTTTTATTCCTTTAAAGAATGTACAGATGGTGGGGCGCCTGGGTGGCTCAGTTGGTTAAACGTCTGACTTCGGCTCACGTCATGATCTCTCACCATTCATGAGCTTGAGCCCTGCATCAGGCTCTGTGCTGACAGCTCAGAGCCTGGAGCCTGCTTCAGATTCTGTGTTTCCCTCTCTCTCAGCCCCTCCTCCCTCATGCTCTTTCTCTCTCAAAAATAAATATTGAAAAAAATGTACAGATGGTAATATTTTTGCACCATCTTTAGTCATAGAAATCCCTTTAAGTTGATGACTGAGTACTATTAAGGTGACCCCAGTAATACTGATATCTTCCTTTCCTTCTTGTATGATAAGGTGCCCCCAGTCTGCTATCAATGATATCTCTGAATTCTTTTTATTTCTTTTAGTAGCAAATGGTTACTAGAGTTAAGACTGTTGCTAATGTACCTTTTTCTACTGAGTTTGGCATTGTTTTCTAGAGGAGAGGGCTAGAACAAAAGTAGTCAAAATATTCTTTTATAAAGGGCTACACAGTAAGTATTTTGGCCTTGCAGGTCACATAGTCTCTGTCATTATTCAATTCTGCCATTGTAGCTTGAAAGAAGACATCAGCAATACATAAACAAATGAGTATGACTGTTTTAATAAGACTTAATTTTCAAAAATTGATTGTAGGTTGGATTTGGTTCACAGGCTGTACTTCGCTGACCTCTGTTATACAACATTTCTAGAAAACGGCTTTAGAATATTTCTACAAATATGATTCCCACTAGTATAATTATGAAAACATTCTAAGATTTCATTGCAATTCCTTTTTTTTTAGAGATATGCCATAAGAGATAAATGTCTGTATTTTAAACTGATTTGAAAATACTTTTTTCATGTAATTATGCCACCAAATTGATGTCTTAAGTTCATTAACTTAATTTTGATTGTGAAATTTCAGGAATAATTTAAAAGTTTTATTTTATCTTATAATTATGTAAAAATGATTCTAAGTTAGATTTTAAAAAATGGTACATTCAGTGAAGTCTAACTTCACTCTCTGTTTTCTTCACATTGTTCCTTTCATTCCTCTTTAGGTTGTCATTATGGTTTATCCATCTTTTATGGAAAATACATAATACCATATATGCATATATGTTCATCTAAGCCCCTGTTTTACTATTTTAGTAGCACACTAAACACATTGTTTGGCAACTTGATTTTTTCTTAACTTCATGTATCTTGGCAGTGACTCCCTAGCAGTATAAAGATCAAAAGACTTTTTAAAATTATGATAATTATACAGGCATCCTTTGGAGATACTGTAGGTTCAAATCCAGACCACAGCAATATAGTGAGTCAAATGAATTTTTTGGCTTCTCAGTGTATTTCTACTTATATTTGTACTATACTGTAGTCTATTAAGTATGTAATAGAATATAGTACAATAAAAGAAAATATGCATACCTTAATTTAAAAATACTTTATTGCTAAAAATTGCTAACCATCATCTAAGCTTTCAGTGAGTTGTAATACTTTTGCTGGTGGAGAGTCTTGTCTTGATGTTGATGGCAGCTAGGCGATCAGGTGGTAGTTTCTGAAAGTTAGAGTGGCTGTGGCAATTTCTTAAAATAAGACAGCAATAGTTTGCTGCATCAATGGACTCTTCCTTTCACAATTTCTCTTTCAAATGTAATGCTGTTTGATAACATTTTACCCACAGTAGACCTTCTTCCAAAATTGGAATTAATCCTCTCAAATCTTGCTGCTGCTTTATTGACTAAGTTTATGTAATACTTTAAATCCTACTTTGCATTTCAACAGTTTTCCCAGCATCTTCACTAGGAGTAGATTTCATCTTAAGAAACCACTTTCTTTGCTCATCCATAAGAAGCAGCTCTTCATTGGTTCAAATTTTGTCATGAGACTGCAGCAATTCAGTCACAACTGAGATTCCACTTCTAATTCTAGTCCTCTTATTACTTTCATCTGTAGTTATTTCCTCCACTGGTCTTGAACCCCTCAAAGTCATCCATGAGGGTTGGAATCAACTTCTTGCAAATGCCTATTCATGTTGGTACTTTGACCTCTTTCCATGAATTGCGAATGATCTTAATGGCATCTTGAAAGGTGAATGATTTCCAGGAAGTTTTCAATTTGCTTAGCCCAGATCCATCAGAGGAATCACTATATATGGCAGCTATGAAATGTATTTCTTTAATAATAAAACTTGAAAGATGAAATTGCTCCTTTCTCCATGGGCTGCAGAATGGATGTTGTGTTAGCAGGCATGAAAACAATATGAATCTCGTTGTATATCTCCATCAGACCTCTTGGATGACCAGGTGCATTGTCAACAAGCAGTAATATTTTGAGGGGAATCATTTTTTACTAAGCAGTAGGTCTCAACAGTGGGCTTAAAATAATCAGTAAAGCATATTGTAAACAAATGTGCTTTCATCCAGGTTTTGTCCTTCCATTTCTAGAATACAGTCAGAGTAAATTAACATTAATTCCTAAGGGCTGCTAGGATTTTTGGAATGCAAATGAGCACTGGTTTCAACTTACAGTCACCAGCTGCATTAACCCCGAACAAGACAGTCAGCTTCTCCTTTGAAGCCAGTATTGACATCTGTAGGTAAGAAAGTCCTCCATGGCATCTGCTTCCAATAGAAGGCTGTTTCTTCTACATTGAAAATCTGTTGTTTAATATAGCCACCTTCATTAATGATCTTAGCTAGAACTTTTAGATAACTTGCTGCAGCTTCTACATCAGCACTTGCTACTTCACCTTGAACTTTTATGTTATGGAGATGGATTCTTAAACCTCATGAATCAACTCTGCTAGTTTCACACTTTCCTTCTGTAGCTTCCTTACCTCTCTGAGCCTTAAAAGAATTGAAGAGATTTAGGGCTTTACTCTAGATTAGGTTTGGCTTAAGGAAATTCTGACTGGTTTGATCTTCTATCCAGACCACTAAAACTTTTTCCATATCAGCAACAAATCTGTTTTGCTTTCTTGTCATTCATGAGTTCACTGGAGTGGTACTCTTCGTTTCCTTCAAGAACTTTTCCTTTGCATTCACAACTTAACTGTTTGGTGCAGAGGCCTAGCTTTCAGCCTGTCCTGGCTTTTGATGTGCCTTCCTCACTTAGCTTAATCATTTCTAGCCTTTGATGCAAAGTGAGAGACATGCAGGTCTTCCTTTTACTTGAACTACTTAGAGGTCATTGTAGGGCTATTAATTGGCCTAATTTCAACGTTTTTTTGTCTCAGGGAATAGGGAGGCACAAGGAGATGGAAAGAGATGGGGAAATAGTCAGTGGAGCAGTCAGAACACACACATTAGTTAAGTTCACCATCTTATATGGGCATGGTTTATGATGCCCCAAAACAATCATAATAGTAGCATCAAAGATCACTGATCACAAATCACCATAACAAATTCAATAACAATGAAAAAGCTTGAAATATTTTGAGAATTACTAAACTATGACAGTGACACAAAGTGAGAAAATACCATTGGAAAAAATGGTGCCAATAGAGTTACTTAATGCAGGATTACCACAAAACCTTCACTTTTGGAAAAAAAAAAGCAGTATTTATAATGTGCAATAAAGTGAAATGCAATAATACAAGTTATGCCTATATATACATTAGTGCAAAAAACATGAAAATCTAGTGAGCATGAATAATTTTTTGAAAAATATAAATGGCTAAAAATAACATACTAAACAAATGAATTAAAATCATCCAGTAGCCACAAGAAAAAATTCATACAAGTCAAAAATATAACTCCTGAAAGGAAGAAGAAAGTTTTATTTATGAGTTCTGTGAAAACCTCAAAAACATGCAATTTCCAATAAGTTTTTCTAACATAAAAATATGTGCCCCTATAATTAAACTTGGTAAAAAAATAAATAAATCACTTCCACATGTTTTCATATTTAAAATGATTATTCATTGCTCTGATTTATATAAGAAAGATGATTTACATAGACATTAAGAGTTGATTACTAAAATTTATGTGCATGTAACTATTTGATACATTATTATCTTCAAAGTTAATTTTCCTCAAATGTACAAAATAGAGAAATTTAGTTAGCACATTATCAGAAACAAGTATTTTATTCCTGATTTTTAAAACTTATTCATCAAATTTTCTAATCTGAAATTATAAAATAATAGGTAAAAGAAACAAGTAACAGAAAAAGAATTATGCCAGCATTTTACTTTAATTGAAATACAGCAACATAAACTTGAATTCTGAAAGCAATTTTGGACAAGGTAAACTTGAATATCTATAATTAGAATTTAAATTTCATTTATCAATTGGTTTGAACTAACTTAAATGTTACAGCTAGAACATGGTATTCTTTTTTTTTTTCTTTAATTTTTTTTAATGTTTATTTTTAAGAGAGAGAGAGAGAGAGAGAGGGAGACACAGAGTGTGAGCAGGCAGATGAGGAGAGAGAAGGAGACAGAATCCAAAGCAGGCTCCAGACTCTGAGTTGTCAGCACAGAGCCTAACACAGGGCTCAAACTCATGAATGGTGAGAGATCATGACCTGAGCCGAAGTCAGATGCTGAGCCACCTGGGCACCCCTAGAACATGGTATTCTTAAATATGCACAAGCTGTTGCATGTCTTTATAGTGCTTTTTTATTTCATACAAACTTATCAGTCCCTGGAAACATTATAAAAATTAGAAAAGATTATAACAATAATATGTTATAAAAGTTAACTGTTAATGACTGATCCAAAGTATGATTTAAAGATGAAAATCTATTCAAGATTGCTTTTTAGTTTTAAATATTTTGTTGTAAATTTGCATATTCCGGTAGTACATTCAAAAGTCATCTGTGAAAGGTGGTAAGAACCCAGTAGCAGCAAGTTTTTTTATTTTTGATCCTAGATAACACAGACAGGATATGTGTAAATATTTAAACCTGGATCATGGCCAAAGACTATCAGTGTTTGTCATCTTTTGTGCAGTGGAAGCCAATTTCACTTAATAGTGCTAAATGATGATACTAATTTAAGTCAATTTGGCAAATGTAAAATTATAAAATTGTTACTGAGAATGACAAAAACTAAGTGGTTTATTCTTCTGAATATTTTTCTGAAAACTTCCTTCCAGGTTAGTAACACTTTAATAAAAGAACTATCCACCAACTAGGTAACCTGGTTGGGTGGTAGTAAAAGTTGGGATTTATCAATAGGGTACTTTTCAAATCTATTGCCATCTATGTTGTCCATTTAGACTTGTTAATTTTAATCTTATACAATAAATCTCTAAAAACAGACCAATAAAACAAAAAATGACTATACAACTTCCAATGTCTCCTATGCCTTGTGCCTCTCAGACACATGATTCTAAACTAAGCATGTGGTAACACAGTCCACTAGTATGTGAGAACCTTGATGGCTGTACATCAGGGGTGGATCCATGTTTTATAGAGCTTGAAGTTTGTATAATTTGAGGAGTACTTCTTAAGAAAAAATTTAAAATTTCAAATACAAAATTAGGTACTGGAAAGGCATGTGCAAATAAGAAGTATTGAAGCTTAAGCTTCATTAATTTTGTGGTAAATTCTCCTCTGTATATGGTGCATAATAGATATTCCATTATTATTTATGGAATGATTTTTTTATTAATTGTAATTGAATTTGAACTCAGGGTGAGTGGAAGGGCATGGCAACCCTGGTAGTGGCCTCTTGAAATGTCTTAATATGTGATTTAACAGTACATTAGCCTTAGTCTCAACCAGCTTTACTGTATATCCATTATTCATGTATGTACTGGTCTAGTCAGATGTAAGACATGAAAATGGAATATAAAGCCAAGTGGCTTTTATTTTCTTGACTCATTTAGAATATAACCATTTTCCAGAGATATATGAACACACTAAGATGTATATATCCAACATTTAAATTAAATTCCAACACTAAAACTATCCAAAAGTTAAAAAATAAGTGAAGCTAGAGGATAAATTGGCAAGTGATATAGATACTAGATATGTCTTGCATCAAACCCTAAAGAGTTTTGTATTAGACCCTAAAGATGCATCAGCTATGTCAACTGAGGAGCATGGAGTTAAAGGGATATATTCTCTACTACATTTAGCTAAAGACTATACTCAGACATGTGAATGGCAGGGAAGCTCACAAGTGTATCAGCAAGTAAATAGACTGTTTCTAAATAGAAAGATTAAAGAATGAAAACCTTCATGGTAGAGATACAGTAACAACTTAGGAACTGTTGAGGGTTACCCTCCTCAAATTAATGACCTCATTCTTTAAAACAATTAAACAATAAAGAGGAAAAATCATAGAATTAAGGAAAACTGAGAGAGTGAGACAGAGAAAATGATCCAGAAATAATTTGTGGGCCACAGATCTTATAGCCAACACTTACATCACTGCTAAACATAAAGTACTGAAGTTAGTAACTCACTAAGAAAACCATACTTATATGGGTATGTTTCTTTCTCTTTGGTTTATATGCCTGTGTAATAGTGCTGTAGAGCCTTACTGTTAGAGTAAGTCTTTCATATTTTTGACGATTTGCTTTGACATAAGAATTTTAAGATCAACCTGTCAAGTTCCATTAAAACCTCTGAAGTGATTTTATTTTATTCCACTGGATTTTATAAATTATATGGGGTCAGAATTGATCTTTGTCATGTATGGTCTTTTTCAGACATAAGTAGGTGTGTCTATATTTTAATCAGGTGCTCACTTATGTTGCCCAGTAATATTTGGTAATTTCTTCTCAAATTTATTGCATATATTTTGCTTATTTTCAGTGAAGAGTCACAAATTTTTCCAGAGAAGAGAAAATAGAAAACAAGCCACCTAACTTATTTTGTAAGGCTAATATAACCTTGGTAGCAGTGTGGGCTTATTAGCTGTCAGGCTCAAGTAAAGTCATTGACTTTTCTTAAGAACATAGATGTAAACATCTTAAATATTAGCAAATCAAATACAGTAGTGTATATTTTTAAGTTATTACAAATTACTTCACTGAATAATATGGACCCATTATGAAAATATTATGCCACTCTTGAATTAAAAGAAAAAAACCCACGTAATTATTTCACTTGATGCACACTAAAGTAGCTTCCAATTTTTCATTGTTATAAGTAATGCTGTTATTGTCAATCTTTGTACATACATTGTCACATTATTTTCTTAGGAGTTTACAAAAGTATATATATATATGAGTTTTTTATTCTAATATACTGTTAAGATACAGAATAAATAACTTTTTCTGGAAAGATCCATATAGCAAATATTATAGGCTTGTGGACCAAGAAGCAAAATTAAGGTTATTATATAAGTACTTATATATAGCAAGGAAAAAACAAACAAAGCATAAATCTTTACTGACTAAATTAGAAATATAATAATTAAGTAGTTAATACAATTAAGTAGCTAATACAAGTCAACAAATGTAAATAATGGAATTCTTTTTTATGGGGATAACATTGTACTTAAATTAGGGTTGAAAGCTGGTGTTCCTCATTAAAAAAAATCTGCAAATGTTCATCTGTAAATACTGAGCTATGATGAGTTTGTATGTATTTCACTTTTGCAAATTTCTTTCCTCATAGATAGGTACTGCCACATGTTAATATCATTAACCCATAGGCATATGGTTTTAATTGAGTATATTCACCAATTCAAAGATATTTTTAGAATTCCATTAACTAAAAGAATGCCATTTAGCATGTCATTTTATTACAAATTAGTCACATTAATTTAAATTAGTTATAAAATTATAAAAGTTAATTTGTAATAAAATTAATTTGTAATAAATTTGTAATTAAAATTAATTTATTATGAAATTAATTTGTAATAAAATGACATGCTAAACAGCATTCTATATTGGGACCTCATCAAGATAAATAACTTCTGCACAGTGAAGGAAACAATCAACAAAACTAAAAGCAACTAATTAGGAAAAGATATTTGCAAATGACATATCAGATAAAGAGTTAGTATCCAAAATCTATAAAGAACTTACCAAACTCAACACCCAAAAAAACAAATAATCCAGTGAAGAAATGAGCAAAAGACATGAACAGACACTTTTTCCAAAGAAGACATCTAGATGACTACAGACACATGAAAAGATGCTCAACATCCCTCATCATCAGGGAAATACAAATCAAAAGCACAATGAGATACCACCTCACACCTGTCAGAATGGCCAAAATGAACAACTCAGAAAACAACAGATACTGGCGAGGATGCACTATTGAAAATGCAAACTGGTGCAGCCAGTCTGGAAAACAGTATGGAGGTTCCTCAAAAAATTAAAATAGAACTACCCTATAACCAGAAATTGCATTACTAGGTATTCATCCAAAGTATACAAAAATGCTCATTCAAAGGGGCACATGTACCCCAGTGTTTATAGCAGCACTATCAACAATACCCAAATTATGGAAAGAACCCAAATGTCCACCAAATGATGAATGGACAAGAAGATGTGTGTGTCTGTGTGTGTATACAATATATATATAATGTGTGTGTACATATATACGTATGATATATATAATACATATATACATACATACACACACACCCACAATGGAATATTAATGGACAAACAAAAAGAATGAAATGTTGCCACTTGCAACAACATGGACGGAACTAGAGTGTATTATGCTAAGTGAAATAAGTCAGTCAGAGAAAGACAGACACCATGATTTCACTCGTGGAATTTAAGAAACAAAAAAGATGAACATAGGGGAAAGGAAGGAAAAATAAGATAAAAAGAGAGAGGGAGGCAAACCATTAGAGACTCTTAAATACAGAGAAGAAACTGAGGGTTGCTGGAGGGGTGTTGAGTGGGGGGATAGGCTAAATAGGTGATGGGCATGAAGGAGGGCACTTGTTGGGATGAGCACTGGGTGTTATACCTAAGTGATGAATCACTTAATTCCACTCCTGAAATCATTATTACAATATATGTTAACTAGCTTGGATTTAAGTAAAATTTAAAAATTAAAAAATAAAATGTAGAAAAATACTGAAAAAGACTGCTGTGGATTAAAATCAGAAAATATATTGCTACGGGAATGTGTGTAAAATGGAGATTTCCTTTATTCTTCACAATTCGGGGAATGTATAACACAGCCTGACATTACTTGCAAGTCAAAAAATGGTACTTATCATTGAAATTACTCTATCACAGTATAAGTTTCACACCAAAGTTCTATTTTACCTTGTAGTTTTAGGTTGAAATATTTTTAAGTCTGCAGCATACACTAATTCCAAAGCCATTTAGAGTTAAATAAGAGTAGTTGAGCACAGTTCTTCCAACCATTTAAAAATGTAAATACCATTTTTAATTCAAGGACTATACAAAAGGCAAGCTATATTTGGCCTCTAGGCCATACTTTATGGATGCCTGCTCTATAAAGTCTTATATTCCCAGTAAATAAGTGCCTGGTTCCCCCAAACTTGCAAACAGTAAATATTCCTTTTCATAATTTAATTCCAATGTAGTTAACATATACTATTAGTTTCAGGTGTACAATATAGTGATTCATTAATTGTATATATTACAGGTGCACATCGTGACAAGTGTACTCTTAATCCCCTTCATATCTTTCACCCATCCCCCCCACACACACCTCCCCTCTGGTAACCATCAGTTTGTTTTCTATAGTTAAGTGTCTGTTTCTTGGTTTGTCTCTTTTTTTCTTTGTTCATTTGTTTTGTTTCTTAAATTCCAAATGTAAGTGAAATCATAGGATATTTCTCTTTCTCTTATTTCACTTACCATTACACTCTATAGTTCCATTCATGTCATTGTAAATGGCAAGATTTCATTGTTTTTTGCCATTGAATAATATTCTGTTATATATATGTACCACATCTTTATCTGTTTATCAGTTGATAGACACTTGGGCTCCTTCCATATCTTAGCTATTGTAAATAATGCTGCAATAAACATAGAGGTGTATGTATCCCTTTGAATTAGTGTTTTTTGCATTCTTTGGGTAAATACCCAGTAGTGTGTCTGTGAGATCATAGGGTAGGTATATTTTTACCTTTTTGAGGAAACTCCATACTGTTTTCCACAGTGGTTCCATTAGTTTGCATTCCCACCAACAGTGCAAGAGGGTTCCTTTTTCTCCACATCTTCACCAAAACATGTTTCTTATGTTGTTGATTTTAGCCATTCTGACAGGTGTAAGGTCATTGTGGTTTTGATATGCATTTCCCTGATGATGATTGGTGTTGAGCATCTTTTCCTGTGTCTGTTGGCCATCTGGATGTCTTTTTTGGAGAAATGTCTGTTTATATGTTCTGCCCAATTTTAAAGTGGATTATTTGTGTTTTCTGGTGTTGAGTTGCAAAAGTTCTTTATATATTTTGGACACTAACCTGTATCAGATATGTTATTGTAAATATCTTCTCCCATTCAGTAGGTTGTCTTCTAGTTTTGTTGATTGTTTCCTTTTCTGTGCAAAAGCTTTTTATTTTGATGTAGTCCCAATGGTTCATTTTTGCCTTTCTCTTGCCTCAGGAGACATACCTAGAAAAATGTTGTTATTGCCCATGTCTGAGAAATCACTGCCTGTGCTCTCTTCTAGGATTGTGTGTGTGTGTGTGTGTGTGTGTTTTGAGGTCTCACATTTCAGGTTTTTAATACCTTTAACTTTATTTTAGTGTATCCAGTTTCATTCTGTTGCATGTAGCAGTCCAGTTTTCCGAGCACCACTTATTGAAGAGACTGTCTTTTTCTAATTGCATATTCTTGCTTCCTTTGTTGAAGACCATATAAACTTGGGTTTATTTCTGGGCTCTCTAGTCTATGCACCTATGTGTCTGTCTTTGTGCCGGTACCATATTGTTTTGATTCCTACAGCTTTGTAATATATCTTCAAATCTGGGATTGTAATACCTCCAGTTTTGTTCTTTGACAGTTTTGCTTTGACAATTCAGGGTTATCTTTTGTGGTTCCATACCAATTTTAGGATTATTTGTTCTAGTTCTGTGAAAGATGATGTTGGTATTTTTGTCAGGATTGTAAAAAATCTGTAGACCGCTTTGAGTAGTATGGATATTTTAACAATATTGGTTCTTCCACTCCATGAGCATAAAATCTTTCCATTTGTTTGTGCCGTCTTCAATTTCTTTCATCAGTGTTTTGTACTTTTAAGAGTACGCGTCTTTCACTTGCTTGGTTAAGTTTATCTTTAGGTATTCTTTTTGCTGCAATTGTAAATAGGATTTTTTTTCTTAATTTCTTCTTCAGCTACTACATTATTAGTGTATAAAAATGTATTAGATTTTGCTTTATCAAATGAATTATCAAAATGTGTATTGATTTTGTGTCCTGTGACACAAAATTCATTCATTTATCATGAATTTTCATGATATTAATTCATATAAATGAATTACTGAATTCATTTATCATTTCTAGTACTTTTTTTTGGTAGAGTCTTTAAGGTTTTCTATGTATAGTATCATGTTATCTGCAAATAGTGTCAGTTTTACTTCTTCCTTACCAATTTGGATGCCTTTTATTCCTTTTTGTTCTCTGACTGCTGCAGCAAGGACTTCCAGTGCTATTAAATAAAAGTGGTGAGGGTCGACTTGTTCCTGATTTTAGGGGAAAAGCTCTTAGTTTTTCCACCATTGAATATGATGCTAGCTGTGGGTTTTTCCATATATGACCTTTATTATGTTCCCCCAAACCTACTTTGTTGAGGAGTTTTATCATGAATGGATGTTATACTTTGTCAAATGCTTTTTCTGCATCCATTGGTTATGTAGTTTGTATCCTCTCTTGTTGATGTGATGTATCACACTGATTGATTTGCAAATATTGAACCACAATTGCAGTCCAGGAATAAATCTCATTTGATTAAAGTGAATGATTTTTTAATGTATTGTTGGATTCAGTTTGGTGATATTTTGTTGAGGATTTTTGCATCCGTGTATCAGAGATACTGGCCTATAGTTCTCTTTTTTTTTTTTTTTTTTTTTTTTGTAGTGTCTTTTTCTGGTTTTGGTATCAGGGTAATGGCAGTCTCATAAATGAATTTGGAAGCTTTCCTTCCTCTTCTCTTTTTGGAATAGTTTGAGAATATGTATTAACTTTTCTTTAAATATTTGGTAGAATTCACCTGCTAGGTGTCTGGTCCTGGACTTCTTTTTGCTGGGTGTCCTCTGATTACTGATTCTATTTCATTACTGGTAATTAGTATTTTCAAATTTTCTGTTTCTTCCTGATTCAATTCAATTTCTAGGAATCTATCCATTTCTTCTAGATTGTCCAACTTGTTGGCATATAATTTTTCATAATCTCTTATAATTCTGTTTCTTTGGTGTTCGTTATTTCTCTTCTTTCATTTATGATTTTATTTATTTGAGTTCTCTCTCTCTTTTTGATGAGTCTGGCCAAAGGGTTATCAATTTTTTAAAAATCTTTTCAGAGAACCAGCTCCTGGTTTCATTGATCCTTTTTTTTGTTTTTTTTTAGTTTCTATTTCATTGATTTCTGCTCTCATCTTTATTATTTCCTTCCTTCTCCTGGTTTGCAGTTTTGTTTGTTCTTTTTATGGCTCTGTTAGGTGTAAGTTTAGGTTGTTTATTTGAGATTTTTCTTGCTTCTTGATTAAGCCTGTATTGCTATAAACTCCCCTTTTAGAACAGCTTTTGCTTCATCCCAAAGATTTTGGAACATTGTATTTTCATTTCATTTGTCTCCCTGTGATTTTTGATCTCCTCTTTGATATTTTTGTTGACCCATTCATTGTTCAATAGCATTAAATAATCCAATAAATAGCATGTTATTTAACCTCCATATATTTGTGTTCTTTCAGATGTTTTTCTTGTGTTTGATTTCTAGTTTCATAGCATTGTGGTCAGAAAAGATGCATCGTATGACTGATCTTTTTGAGATTGTTTAGACTTGTTTTGTGGCCTAACATACTCCATTCTGAACATTGTTCCATCTGCGCTTGAAATGAGTGTGTATTCTTGTATTATAGGATGGAATGTTCTGGGTAGATCTCTTAGATCTCTCTGGTCCAATGTGTCGTTGAAAGCCACTGTTTCCTTGTTGATTTTTTGTGTGGATGATCTATCCATTGATGTAAGTGGGTTGTTAAAGTCCTCTATTATTATTGTATTACTATTGATCACTTTCCTTGTTTGTTATTAGCTGCTTTATGTATTTGGGGCTGCGATGTTGGGTGTATAAATATTTGCAATTATTTTATCTTCTTTTTGGATTATTCCTTTTATGATTATATAGTCCTTTTTCCTTTATTACAGTCTTTGGTCTAAAGCCCACTTTGCCTTGTATAAATATTGCTACCCCAGCTTTCTTTTCACATCCTTTTGCATAAGTGCTTTTCTATCCTTGCACTTCCAATCTGCATGTGTCTTTAGGTCTGAAATGAGTCCCTTCTGTGTAGCATATAATGAGCCTTGCCTTTTTTATCCATTCCATCAACTCATGTCTTTTGATTGAAGCATTTAGTCCATTTACATTCAAAGTAATTATTGATAAGTATGCATTTTGTTACTTGTCTTATGGTTGTTTTTGTAGTTCTCTGTTCCTTTGTTCTCTTGCTCTCTTCCGTCACAGTTTGCTGGCTTTCTTAGTGATACGCTTGGACTCCTGTCTACTTATTTTGTGCATATTTATTACCAGTGTTTGATTTGTGGTTACCATTAGGTTTATATATAACATCTTATGTATATAGCAGTCTATCTTCAGTTGATAGTCCCTTAAGTTTGAACCCGTTCTAAAAGCACTAAATTTTTTATCTTTTTCCAGCCCCATTTTATGAATATCATTTCCTACTTTACACCTTTTTATTCTGTGAGGCTCTTGACCAATTTTTATAGATACATTTAATTTTACTGATTTTTTGCTTCCTACTTTTCTTACTCTTGCTTATGGTCTTTCCATTCAGAGTCCCTTTAACATTTATCGTAGGACTGGTTTAGTAGTGACGAATTCCTTTAATTTTTGTTTGGGAAATTCTCTCCTATTTTTTTAAAAAATTTTTAATGTTTATTTATTTTTGAGAGAGAGCGATAACGTGAGCAGAGGAGTGGCAGAGACAGAGGGAGACACAGAATCTGAAGCAGGCTCCAGGCTCTGAGCTATCAGCACAGAGCCCAGCGCGGAACTCGAATTCACAAACCGCGAGATCATGACCTCAGTCAAAGTCAGACACTTAACCGACTGAACCACTCAGGCACCCCAAATTCTCTCCTTCTGAGTGATTATTATGTTGGATAGAGTATTCTTGGCTGCAGGTTTTTTTCTTAGAACTCTGAATATATCATCCCTTCTGACCTACAAAGTTTCTGCTGAAGAATTCAGTCATATAGAATTTCCTTCATATGTAACTGTTTTCTTTTGCTGCTTTTAAAATTTCTTTTTTGCTGCTTTTTTGCCATTTTAATTACTATGTGTCTTGGTGTGGACCTCTTTGGGTTAATTTTGTTGAGGGATCTCTGTGCCTCTGCATCTGGATTTCTGTTTCCTTTCCCAGATTTGTGGAGTTTCTTGCTATTATTTCTTCAAATAAATTTTCTGCCTCCTTTTCTTTCTTCTCAGGGATCACTATAATGCAAATGTTATTATGTTTGATGGTGTTCCTGACAGGTTCCCTTAGTCTGTTTTCTTTCTTTTTTTAATTTTATTTATTTATTTTGAGAAGCAGAGAGAGACAGAGACAGAGAACGTGTATGTGAGTGGAGGAGGGCAGAGAGAGAGGGAGAGAGAGAGAATCCCAAGCTGTCAGCCTGGAGCCTGGTAGCACCTGGCTAGATTTGTGGCACAGCTTTGGATGGGCTCCTGCCAAGGGCATACTGGAGAAGGAAATTCTGCAGTAGAGTATGGGGGCGGGGCACATGGTGCCAGCATGGTCCTTGCCATCTGCTGAGGGAGAGGACCTGCAGCCACCTGGGAAAACTTGCCAAGACTGGCAGGGTTGGGGGTGAGGGGTGCAAATCTGCAGAAGTGCACTGGGGCAGGGTGCACTGTTAGTAAGCTAGGTGGAATGTGTTGGTGCTGTGCTGGCTTCTGAAGGGTGTCCATGTATTTAGTCTCGGGAGCAGGGGAGAGAAATGGTGCCCAGCAGCTCTTTTGTTCTTGGAGAAGTTTCCCAAAGATCCCTGCCCCTCCAGCACATGCTCTGAGATTAGTAAATGAATCTATTTCCCTGTATACCTCAGGCATTTTTCAAACTGCTGCTTCTATGCTGTTATCTCAGTGGGTCTGTTTGTAGAGCAGGAACTCAGTTCCCTTTTGTCCTCCCTACTCTCCCAGAACTAAGCCCACAGATTTTTTAAAGTTCTAGGTGTTAAGCCCCACTGACTTTCAAGTTAGGCCCCGTTAGTTTTCAAAAGCAAATGTTATGGAGATTTGTCTTCTCAGCATGAGTCCCCTGTGCCTGGGGTGCCTGGTGTGGAGATCTGCTCCACTCTCCTCTCAATGCCTGCAGCATCCCTCCCTCCTATGGATAGTCCCTTGGGTTCCTTTGGCTCCTGACAACATCTCCACCTTTCCTGCCCTCTTTGATGTGGCTTCTTCTCTGCATTTACCTGTGGAGAGTCTGTTCTGTTAGTCTTTGGGTCTGACATTTTCTGGGCTATTGATACTGATGTGGGTGTTACCCAGTTGTATCCATGGGCGAGGTGAGTTTATGATTTTCCTACTCTGCCATCACCTCCAGAAGATGGTTCTGGTTACTCTACAACCAGTAAATATTCTTAACTTTTAAAAATGTAAACAATTTGAAATTATATCTTTTCTACTTACATTTATTTGAATATTAATAAAGTGAAGCATCTTTTCATGATTATAGGCCATTTATATTTCTTCATTATTAACTGTTCATATTCTTTTTACACTTTTATTGCAATAAAATTTCCATTCCAGCCGTCTTTTTGCACATCAAAAAAAAAAGTTCAAAATCCTTTTTAGTGGCTATATCTACTTTAGTATTATTTTATACTGTTTTCTCCCACACATCCAAGACTCCTTCCATATTCAAAGACATTTCATTGCCTAACAGAACTGTGTTTTTGAAGTTTCTCTACATATATGTACCAGATATTAACTGGTACATTTTCTGTTTTCCCTCCTAGCATAACTCTTATTTGTCCTTCAAGACTCAGATCAAGGATCAGTGCATCCTCTTGACTCCACAGCAAATATCTGTGGAAATACCTGTTATAAAACCTATCACATGTTATATAACTAACTGTTGTTCACAATGGTCTGTCTCCCTACTGGGCTCACAGCTTCCAGAGACATGAAATTGTAATTGATCTCTGTATTCTAGAATAGTGCCTGACACTTAGTAGGCACTGATTATCTGCTGACTGCCTGAGTTCAAGATAATTATTATATTAGTAATGTTAACAAAGTTGTATGTGTCAGACACATAAATGTCGGGAATTTTTGTAGTAGTATTTCTTATAAAATGTTTAGCATTTTATATGATGTACAACAGAATTTTGTAGAAGCCATCTCCAATATTAAAATCTCACCAAAGAACATAGCAATAAAAGTTTTCATTTCCTGATAAAACTGAGTATGTCAAACATTTGGTTTAAAACCTTACCTTTTTCCCTGGAAACTTAAAACAATTTATTTAAATAACTGCTATTAGGTATAGTTATAATCTACAATTCAAGAAAATTTGCTTATACTGGGAAAGAAAACTGAGAGAATTAAAACGCAAAAAAATATTTATCAGCCATGTCTGTTTTGTAATCTGAACAGTAAGCTCTTTTGTTCAAAGTCTTCTTTGTAAGTTGACCAAGATTCATTTGGATTAATCCTTTATTTTGCTTTATTTCCAAAGGACATCCATTACTTTGCACTAGATAAGGGTGAATTGGCACTGGCTGAAGTGGCAAGAAAAAGAGCTAGTGACATTGATGCAGAATCAATAACCTCTGGAGTTGGTAAGAATTAATGCTGTTTTTTTTTAAATGCTTTTTGTTTCAATCAATACTTGTTCAGTATCATTTATATTTATGTTTGTAGGTTATGGTTGGTTAATTTGAATTACTTTCTTTGTAAAGAAAGAAACTTTAAAAAAGAATTAAGCCTGGGTAAATAGTACAATATAGATATATAAGTTGGAACTGTGTTGACATAAAAATTAATAATCACTGATTAATCATCACTTGGCAAAAAGTCAGAAGTACACTGTTCTTCTCATAAGATTTTTGAGGAAGAGTTTATTACCATCAGTGCTGTTATTAATATTAGCCAATACAGAAAGTTCTATAATCCTTTATTTGTACACATAAACATGTCAGATATATTTTGAGATATCAAAAGAATTGTCCTATACAAAGTATTTCACATGGGATTTTAGGTTTAATGGATGACTTGTTTTAATTTAGAAGCCACTAAAGTCATTTTACAGTATAGTCTTCCAAAGAAGACAAATCAGAAGCCTAAACTTAATCTAAAGGTCCATTCAAAACTTTTAATACAGAAAAATGATAGTTTTTAAAATTATTCTAATGCCAACATAAGCTTCCTTTCCGACACTCAGTAATGTGTCTCAATGTGGAAGTATTGACCTGTGGACATCCCAATTCCTATTCTTCCTGGTATTTACTATTCCTAGATTAGGCAAAGGACCCTGAGAATTGTAACATAGTTCATTTCTTTGTGGAATTCCTATGAAACAAGTAAGTTTTAATATATCTCCACTTTGTAAATTGCTTCAAATTATTACAACAAGACTCTCCATTGATTGATCATCTTTGTTTTTATAATGCTGTTTGCAGCTAAAAGGAGTAATTCTATTGCTTCTAACAGTGGAGGCCACTTTTGCATTTTAGAGATATTTAAAGTTACTAAGCCTGAAAAGGAATGTGAAAAAAATTATCCAAAATTTCAGAAAAAAAAAAAAAAAAAGGAACTCCACTAGTCACCAAAATGCTTCCTATGCTCTCTGTATTCTTTGATTAGACTGCTGTGGCCAGCTGAAACTTCTTAGCCAAAGAGCTTGGTTGATGTTGTTCCCTTTTTGAGCCCTGCCTCATTTCTAGCAAATATCTCTTCATTGAAACCCTGTTCCTCCCCACTTCTCAGCCTTTTTTTCAGGCCTCACCTTTTGACCTCTATTACTCTCCCTTGACAAAGATACCATTCAGTAACAATAGTTAACTATCAAGAGGTGAACTTCTCAGATTGTTCTGCTCCACTTTTATTCTAGAAAACTGGGGTGACTCCCACTCACAATTCCTTTTGGAATTAGGAAAGCATCTCTAATTTCTTTATTGTAGTTTTTGTCTAATTTTTCCATACAGCCCACATCATGCTGGGGAAAGCTAATTTTCTCTCAGATTCCTTCAATTTAATTCAACTATGCTCCCTCAAACTTTTCTGAAAGCAGAAAATAATTAAGTTTTTGGCTTGCAAAAGTGTTCTTTGATGCAAGCAAGGGGGTAAATTATGTAAAATATCAAGAATATTTAAGTATAAGTAGTTCAGTCTACATGGAAGAGTCTGTAAAAAATTATCACATGTAGTAGCTGTCAACATAAGTAAAAGAGTTGCCAAAGGAGAAGTTGAATAATAATCTCAACAATTTGAAAATTTTTTATTTAAATATTTTATTCCAGTATAACATGCATACAGAAAAGCACACAAATCATAAATATAGGACTCAATGAATTTTCACAAGGTAAACATCCTGGGGTACCTGGGTGGCTCAGGTCATGATCTTGCAGTTCCTGGGTTTGAGCTCTGTGTCAGGCTCTGTGCTGACAGCTCAGAGCCTAGAGCCTGCTTCGAATTCTGTGTCTCCCCCTCTCTCTATGCCTCCACCACTCATACTCTGTCTCTTTCTCTCTCAAAAATAAATAAACATTAAAAAAAAAACCCAACAAAGTAAACACATCCTTGTGACCATTATCCAGACCAAGTTTCTTGTGTCTATAGTTTCTTTAAAAATAACTAGGTTAGGGGCGCCTGGGTGGCTCAGTCAGTTGAGCATCCGACTTCAGCTTAGGTCATGATCTCGCAGCTTGTGAGTTTGAGCCCCACGTCGGGCTCTGTCTGTGCTGACAGCTCAGAGCCTGGAGCCTGCTTCTGATTCTGTGTCTCCCTGTCTCTCTGCCCCTCCCCCACTCATACTCTGTCTCTCTCTCCTTCAAAAATGAATAAACATTAAAAAAAATAAAAATAAATAACTAGGTTAGAATAATCAATATGTGAAAGATGCATATCTTTTTTTCAAAAAATATATATATGTATGTGTGTGTATATATATATATATACATACATACATATGTTTGTGTGTATATATATATATATATATATATGTTTTTATTTAAATTCCAGTTGACATACAGTGTAATATTAGTTTTAGATGTACACTATAGTGATTCAACACTTCCATACATCACCCAGTGCTCATCACAGCAAGGGCACTCTTTAATCCCCATCACCTGTTTAACCCATCCTTCCACCCATCTCTCTGGTAACCATCAGTTCTCTATATTTAAGAGCTGGTTTCTTGGTTTGCCTCTCTCTTTTTTTTCCCTTTTGCTTGTTTGTTTTATTTCTTAAATTCTACATATGAGTGAAATCATATGCTATTTGTCTTTTTCTGACTGATTTATTTTGCTTAGCATAATACTGTAGCTCTATCCACGTCTTTGCAAATGGCAAGTTTTCATTCTTTTTTGTGGCTGAGTAATATTCCGTTTTATATGTATATAACACCATACAACACTATTACAGTACCACTGACTATATTCTCTATATTGTACCTTTCATCCCATGACTTATTCAATCTGTAACTGGAAGCCTGTACCTCCCACTGCCCCTTTAGTCCTCCCCCATCACACCCCCTCTGGCAACCCTAAGTTTCTTTTCAATAATTATGGGCCTGTTTCTGCTTTTTGTTTGTTTTTTAGGTTGCATATATGAGTGAAATCATATGGTATTTATCTTCCTATGTCTGGCTTATTTTGCTAAGCATAATATCCTCTAGGTCCATCCATGCTGTCTCAAATGGCAAGATCTCACTCTTTTTTATGGCTAATATTCCATTGTGTGTGTGTATGCCACATTATCTTTGTCCATTCATCTACCAATGCACACTGTGTTATTTCCCTATCTTGACTACTGTAAATAATGCTGCAATACACGGTACATATATTTTTTCAGATTAGTGTTTTCATTTTCTTTGGGTAAATACCAAGTCGTGGAATTACTGGATTGTATGGTATTTTTAATTTTTTGAGAAACATCCATAGTTTTCCACAGTGGCTACAACAATTTACAATCTCACCAAGAGTGCATGAAGGTTCCTTTATCTCTACATCCTTGCCAACATGTATTTCGTGTTATTTTGATTCAAGCCATTCTGACAAGTATATGGTGATATCTCATTGTGGTTTTGATTGCATATTCCTCCTGACTAGTAATGTTCAGGTCCATTTTATGTACCTGTTGGCCATCTGTTTGTCTTCTTTTTTTAATTTTTTTTTTTCAACGTTTATTTATTTTTGGGACAGAGAGAGACAGAGCATGAACGGGGGAGGGGCAGAGAGAGAGGGAGACACAGAATCGGAAACAGGCTCCAGGCTCTGAGCCATCAGCCCAGAGCCTGACGCGGGGCTCGAACTCACGGACCGCGAGATCGTGACCTGGCTGAAGTCGGACGCTTAACCGACTGCGCCACCCAGGCGCCCCTCTGTTTGTCTTCTTTAGAAAAATGTCTATTCATGTAGGTACTCTTCCCACTTTTTAACTGGATTGATTCATGGGGTTTTTTTTTTGGTGGTGGGTTGTATACTTTCTTAATATATTTTGACTATTAATTTCTTATTAGATGGATCATTGCAAATATCTAATCTCATTCAGTAGGTTGCTTTTTGTTTTGTGGATGATTTCCTTTGCTGTGCAGTAGCTTTTTATTTTGGTGTAGTCCGAACAGTCTGTTTTTGCTTTTGTTTCCCTTGCCTGAGGAGACAGGTCAAGAAAGATATTGCTAAGGCTGACAGTCAAAGAAATGACTACCAGTGTTTTCTTCTAAGAGTTTTATGGTTTTAGGTTTAACATTTAGGTCTTTAATCCAGTTTAAGCTTATTTTTTTTTTTGGTATGGTATAAGGAGTCCAGTTTCATTCTGTTGCATATAGCTGTCCTGTTTTCCTAGCACCGTTTGTTGAAGAGACTGTCTTTTCTCCATTGTATATTGTTGCCTCTTTTGTTGGAGATTAATTGACCATATATGTGTGAGTTTATTTCTAGACTGTCTATTCTGTGTCATGGATTGTATATCTCTTTTTATGTCAGTACTATACTGTTTTGATTCTTACAGCTTTGTAGTAGATCTTGAAATCTGGGATTGTGATACTTCTAGCTTTGTTCTTTCCCAAGATTGCTTTGGCTACTTGGGACCTTTTGTGGCTCCCTACCAATTGTGGATTATTTGTTCTAGTTCTGTGCAAAAAAGCTGTTGATATTGATAGGGATTACATTGAATCTGTAGATTGCTTTGGGTATCAGGGACATTGAACAATATTGGTTCTTCCAATCCATGAGCATGGAGTATCTCCATTGTTTGTGTCACCTTCAGTTTCATTCAATGTTTTATAGTTTTCACAGTACAGATCTTTTATCTCCTTGCTTAAGTTTCTTTACAGGTACAGTATTTTTTTTAGTGTCATTTTTTTTTAAATATCACTTTCTGCTACTTATTAGTATATAGAAATGGATCTGATTTCTGTGTACGAACTTTATGTCCTGCAACTTTACTGAATTCATTTATCATTTCTAGTAGTTTTTTTGGTGGAGTCTTTAGGGTTTTGTAGTATCATCTGTAAATGGCAACATTTTACCTTCTTCCTTACCAATTTGGATACCTTTTCTTTTTCTTGTCTGACTGCTCTATGACCAGTACTGTGTTCAATAAAGTGGAGAGAGTGGACATCCTAGTCTCATTTGTGATCTTAGAGGAAAAGTTTTTCCTTTCACCATTATGATGTTAGCTGTGGGTTTTCATATATGGTGCTTATTATGTTGTGGTATATTCCCTGTAAGCCCACAGTGTTGAGAGTTTTTATAAGAAACATGTTGACTTTTGTCAAATTCTTTTTTTTACATCTATTGAGATGACCATATGATTTTTATCCTTCATTTTAGATTTTCTGATGCTTCCTTATTGAGTTCAGAAGACTGTATGTTTCTAGGGATTTATCCATTTCTTCTAGGTTGTCCAATTTGTTGGCATATAATTTTTCATTGTAGTCTTTTAATAGCCTTTTGTATTTCTGTAGTATTTTGTTACATCTCATCTTTCATTTCTCAATTTATTTATTTGGATCCTCTCTTTTTCTTTTCCTGATGATTGTGGCTAAAAGTTTATCAATTTTGTTGCTCTTTTCAAAGAACCAGCTCTGGGTTTCATTGATCTTTTCTATTTTCTTTTCTTTTTTTTTAAGTCTCTACTTCATATATTTCTGATCTGATCTCTATTATTTCCTTCCTTCTACTCATTTTAGGTTTTGTTCTTCTTTTTCTAGTTCCTTCTAGTTGTAAGTTACCCTGAGATTTTTCTCATTTCTTGATGTCTCTCAGTATCAGTATAAATTTCCCTCTTAAAACTGTTTTCATTGCATCTCAGTGGTTTTGAGCCATTGTGTTTTCATTTTCACATTTATTTCCATGTATTTATTTCCTCTTTAATTTTTTTTATTAACCAGTTGTTTGGAACATGTGTTGTTCAGCTTCCACATGTTGGTGTTTTTCCAGTTTTTTTCCAGATTGATTTCTAGTTTCATACTGTTGTGGTCAGAAGAGATGCATATATCAACCTTCCATATATTTATTGAGATTTATTTTGTGGCCTAAATTGTAATCTATCAGAAAATGTTCTGGGATAGATTACACTTGAAAAGAATGTGTATTCTGTTGGTTTTGAGTGGAATGTTCTGTATATATCTGTTAAGTCCATATAGGCTAATTTGTTTTCTATTTTTTTTTAATCTTTACTTATTTTTAAGAGAGAGAGAGAGAGCGTGAGTGGGGGAGAAACAGAGTGGGAGACACAGAATCTGAAGCAAGGTCCAGGCTCTGAGCTGTCAGCACAGAGCCCGATGTGGAGCTTGAACCCACAAACCACGAGTTCATGACCTTAGTCAAAGTTGGACACCACCCAGGTACCCCTGGTCTAATTTGTTTTTTAAAGACACCTTTTTTTTTTCTTTTTTTTCTTTTACAAGTTTTTAAGTTCCAACTAGTTAACATTACAGTACAATATTAGTTTCAGATGTAGAATTGAGTGATTCATCACTTACATACAACACCCAGTGCTTATCACAACTGCCCTCCTTAATACCCATTGCCTGTTTAACCTCCCAACTCCCCTCCAGTAACCATCGGTTTTTTTCTCTGTTAAGACTCTGTTTCTTGGTTTGCCTCTTTCCCCTCTACCCATGTTCATTTGTTTTGTTTATTAAATTCCACATATGAGTGAAATTGTGCTATTTGTCTTTTCTGACTTATTTCACTTAGCATAATACTCTCTAGCTCCATACACATCGTTGCAATTGGCAAGATTTCATTATTTTTTTTTTTTTGGCTGAATAATATTTTATTGTATTTACATACATCACCTCTTATTTATCCATTCATTAGACATTTGGGTTCTTTCCCTAATTTGAGTATTGTTATAATGCTGCTATAAACATCGGGTTACATGGACCCCTTCAAATTAGTATTTTTGTATCCTCTGGGTAAATACTTAGTAGTGAAATTGCTGGATTGTAGGGTAGTTCTATTTAACTTCTTGAGGAACCTCCATACTGTTTTCCAGAGTGGCTGCACCAGTTTGCATTCCCACCAAAAAAGACACTGTTTTCTTATCAATATTCTGTGTGTATGTTCTATCCTTGGATGTGAGATATTAAATTTTCTTATATTGTGTATTACTGTCATCATCTCCCATTATGCCCATTAAATGTTTCCTTTATGTAGTTAGGTCCTCCAATGTTGGATGTATAGATATATGCTCTGGCTAGATTGATCCCTTTATCATTATAAACTACCCTGCTTTGTTTCATGATGCAATCTTTTTTTGAAGACTATTTTGTCTGATATAAGTATTGCTACCCTAGCTTTTTTTTTTTCTTCTCCCATTTACATGGTATATGTTTTTCCATCTTTGTATTTTCAGTCCATATGTGTATTTCAGTCTCAAGTGGGTCTCTTTTAGGCAGCCTCTGAGCCCTGCTGTTTGTTGTTGTTGTTTAATCCATTCCACAAGCCTGTGTCTTTTGATTTGAGCATTTAGACCATTTGCATTTATAGTAATTATTGATAGGTATGTACTTACTGCCATTTTGTTAATAATTTTCTGGTTGTTTTTGTAGTTCTTCTTTATTTCTCTCTTCCTCTTCTTTCCTTTTGTGATTGATAGCTCTCTTTAGTGTAATGCTTGTCATTCTTTGTTTCTTGAGTCTTTAATATAGTTATGAGTTTGTGGTTACCATGAGGCTCACCCTATGCATATGGCAGTCTATATTAAGTTCATGGTAACTTAAGTTCAAACACATTCTCAAAGCACTATTTTATTGCCCCCTTCCATGTTTTAAGTATATGTTATTAGATATTAAAAATTTTTAATTCATATTCTTTCTTCTAATTATGGCCTTTTATTTGCCACTTAAAGAAGTCTATTTAACATTTCCTGTAAGGCTGGTTTAGTGGTCATGAACTTTTTAAAACTTTTGTTTGTCTGGAATATTCTCCCCAATTCTGAATGATACCGTGTTGGATAGAGTATTGTCGGTTTCAGGTTTTTCCCTTCCAGCACTTTGAATATATGATGCCACTTCCTTCTGACCTGCAAAGTTTCTGCTGAAAAATCAGCTGTTAGCCTTGTGGAGTCCATTGTATATAATGGTTTCCTTTTCTCTTGCTTCCTTTAAAATTCTCTAATCTTTGACATTTTAAATGTTATATGTTGTGGCGTGGACCTCCTTGGGTTCATGTTGTTTGGAAAGGTCTGTGCTTTCTGAACCTGGATGTCAGTTTCCTTCTCCAGGTTAGAGAAGTTTTCATCTATTTCTTCAAATAAGGTTTCTACCCCTTTCTTGGTCTCTGTTCTCCTTCTGGGACCCCTATACTGTGAATCTTTGTTCACTTGATATTATCTAAGAGATCCCTTAACCTATTCTCATTTACTAAAATTCTTTTATTCTTTATGCTATTCAGATTGGGTGCTTTCCATTCCTCTGTCTTCCAGATCACTGAACCATTCTTCTGCATCCACAAAACCATTGATTCCCTCCAGCATATTTTTCATTTCAGTTATTGTATTCAGCTCTGATTGGTTCTTTCTCATATTTTCTATCTCTTGTTGCAGATCTCACTCAGTTCTTCCATGCTGGTCTTCAGTAGAGTGAACATCTTTATGATCATTACTTTAAGTTCTTTATTGAGCTTATTGCTTGCTGCTTATAGTTTTTTTCTGAAGTTTTTGTCTTGGTCTTTCATTTGGGGCATATTTTTCTGTCTCCTCATTTTTGCTGACTTTCTGTAACTGTTTCTGTGTATTATGCTGAACAGCTGCTTCTTTTAAACTTAAAGAAATGGTCTTGTGTATGGTTGTACTCTGGGTAGGCTGTGTGTGCCTGGTAACTTTGGTTCACCAAAGGAATTCTGGTTTTAAGTATTTATTAAATGTAACTGACATATTAGTTTCAGATGTACAACAGTTATTCTACAATTACATACATTATGGAATGATAAGCATGGTAAGTGTAGTTACTCTGTCATCATGCAAACTTATTACAATATTAGTCACTATATTTCCTATATGCTTTTCATCCCTGTAACTTCTTTTACAACTGGAAGTTTGTAGTTCTTAATCTCCTTCACTTATTTTGATTGTCTCCCAATTTCTTGTGGCAACTACCAATTTCTTGTCAGTTTCTTTTGTTTGTTCAGTAGGTTTGTTTTTTAGATTCCACATAAAAGTGAAATTATGTGGTATTTGTCTTTCTCTGTCTGACTTCACTTAGCATAATACCCTCTACGTACATTCATGTTTTCTCAAATGGCAAGTTATCATTCTTTTTTGGGGTTGTTATATTCCTGCGTGTATGTGTGTGTGTATACACACACACACACACACACACACATACACACAGTATATTTATCCATTCATCTATTGATGAACACCTGAATTTCTTCCATATCTTGGTTATTGTAAAAATGCTGCAAAAAAACAGAGGCCTGTTACTCTTTTAGAGTTACTGTTTTTACTTTCTTCATTTAAATACTCAGGTATGTAATTACTGGGTTGTATGCTATTTCCATTTTTAATTTTTTGATGAACCTTCATAGTGTTTCTCATAGTGGCTACACCAATTTACATCCCCACTTTACATGACTGTTCTCTTATCCACATCCTAACAAATACTTTTGTCTTTTTGATACTAGCCATTCTGTTTTGAAGTGATATGTCATTGTGGTTTTGCTTTTCATTCCCCTTGTGATTAGTGATGGTGGGCATCTTTTCATGTGTCTGTTGTTCATCGGTATGTCTTCTTTGGAAAAATGTCTATTCTCAGGTCCTTTACCCATGTTTAATCAGATTATTTGATTTTTTGGGGGGGGGTGGGTCATATGAGTTCTCTATATATTTTGGGTGTTAACCCTTTACTAGATAAATCATTTACAAATAACTTCTCCTATTCAGTAGGTTTTCTTATATTTGTTGATGGTTTCCTACCCTGTGCAAAAGCTTTTTAGTTGGATGTCATCCCAGTTTTTTATTTTTGCTTTTGTGAGAAAAAATATTTTGAAAAACACTTCTAGGGCTGATGTCAAAGACCTTACTAGCTAGGTTTTCTTTGGGAAGCTTTATGGTTTCAGGTGTCACATTTAGGTCTTTCATCCATTTTGAGTTCATTTTTGTGTATGATGGGATAAACTGGCCCAGTTTCCTAGCAACATTTACTGAAGAGATTGTCTTTTCCTCATTATATATTCCTGCCTCTGTTGCCAAAGATTATTTGACCATATAAGTGAGAGTTTATTTCTGGACTCTCCATTCTGTTCCATGGATCCATGTGTCTGTTTTTTGTGCCAATGCCATACTGTTTTGATTACTGTAGCTCTACAGTAATTTGAAATATGGGATTGTGATACTTCTAGCTTTGATCTTCCTCAAGATTGCTTTGGCTACTTGGGGTCTTTTGTGGTTCTGTACATATTTTAAGATTATTCTAGTTCTGTGAAAAATAATAGTATTTTGATGAGGATTTCACTGGGTATTATGGACATTTTAACAGTACTGGTTCTTCCAATCCATGAATATGGTATATTTTTCCATTAATTTGTGTCATCTTTAATTTCTTTTGTCAGTGTTTTGTAATTTTCAGAATTCAGGTCTTTCACATCTTTGGTTAAGTTTACTTGTAGGTATTTTATTCTTTTTGCTGAAATTGTAAATGAGATTGCTTTCTTTTAATTTTAGAGAGAGAGAGAGTGGGGGAGAGGGGAAGAGGCAGAGAGACAGAATCTTAACCAGGCTCTACACTCAGTGCAGAGCCCAACACGGGGCTTGATCCCACAACCCTGGGATCATGAACTGAACCAAAATCAAGAGTTGGATGCTTGGGGCACCTGGGTGGCTCAGTAAGTTAAGCTTCCAACTTTGGCTTAGGCCATGATCTCATGGTCTGTGAGTTCAAGCCCCATGTTGGGCTCTGTCCTGACAGCTCAGACCCTGGACTCTGCTTCAGATTCTGCGTCTCCCTCTCTCTCTGTGCCTCCCCTGCTTGTGTTCTGTGTCTCTCAAAAATAAACATTAAAAAAGTTTTGTTTTTGTTTTTTTTTTTAAAAAGGTGTCAGATGCTTAACTGATTGAGCCACCCAGGTGCCCCTGGGATTGTTTTCTTAATTTCTCTGACAGCTCTTTATTAGTGTATAGAAATACAGTAGATTTCTGTATATTGATTTTGTAGCCCTGGACTTTCCTACATTCACTCATTCTAATACATTTTGGTGGAGATTTTAGGATTTTCTATATAGTATCAGCTGTAAATACTGAGTTTTACTTCTTCCTTACCAATTCAGGTATCTTTTATTTCTCTCTTGTCTAATTGCTGTGGCTACAAATTCCAGGCCTATGTTGAATAAAGGGAAAATGGATATCCTGGTCCTGCTCCTGATAATAGAGGTAAAGCTTTCAGCATTTCACTATTGAGTATGAGTGAGTTAGCTGTGGGTTTTTCATTTATGGGCTTTGTTTTGTTGAGGTTGTTTTTCTATACCCACTTTAAGAGTTTTTACCATGAGTGGATGTTGTATTCTGTCAGATGCTTTTTCTGCATCTTTTGGGATGATATGATTTTTTGTCTTTCATTTTGTTAATCTGGTTTATCACATTGGTTGATTTATGATAGTTGAACCACTCATGCATCCCTGGAATAAATACTACTTGATAATGCAAATGATCCTTTTAATGTTTTCAAATTTAGCTTGCTAATATTGGTTGAAGATGTTTGCATCGATGTTCATCAAGGAGTCAGTCTGAAATTTTCTTTTTGTTTGTAGTGTCTTTAGTTTTGGTATTAGAGTGATGCTGGCCTTATATGATGAATTTAGCAGTTTTCCTTCCTCTCCTATGTTTTGGAAAAGTTCAAGGAGAGTAAATATTAATTCTTCTTTATTTGGTATAATTCACTGTGAAGCTATCTGGTTCCAGACTTTTGTTTGTTGGGAGTTTTTTCTTTACTGATTCATTTCCATCACTAGTAATCAATCTCAGATTTACTGTTTGTTCCTGTGTGAGTTTTGGAAGATTATATGTTTCTAGGAATTTATCTATTTCTCCTAGGTTGTCCAATTTGGTAGCATATAATTTTTCATAACATGCTCTTAAAATCCTTTATCTTGGTTTCAGTTGTTACAGCTCCTCCTTCATTTCTGATTTGAGTCCTCTTTTGTTCTTGATGAATCTGGCTAAAGGTATTTTGTTGATCTTTTCAAATAATCATTTCCTGGTTTCATTGATGTTTCCTATTGTTTTTTTAGTGTGTATTTCACTTACTCCTTCTCTAATTTTTATTATTTCCTTCTTTCTACTAGCTTTAGACTTTGTTCTTTTTCTAACTCTTTTAGGGGTAAGGTTAGGTTGTCTGAAATTTTTGTTTCTTGTGGTAGGTCCATATCCATATGTAGTTCCCCCTCTTAGAACAGCTTTTGCTTCATCCCAAAGATTTTGAACTGTGGTGTTTTCATTTTCATTTGTTTCCATGCATTTTTTTTTTCATTTCCTTTTTTGTTGTTGACCAATTGTTTGTTTTGTAGCATGTTGTTTAACCTCCACATATTTGTGTTTTTTCCAGTTTTTTTTTTTTTGATTGATTTCTAGTTTCACAGTGTTGTGGTCAGAAAAGATGCATATAATATCAATCTTCTCTTTATTGAGACTTGTTTTGTGGCCTAACTTGTGATCTATCCTGGAAAATGTTCCACGTGCCCTTAAAAAGCATATATATTCTGTTGTTGGATGGAATATTCTGTCTCTCTATTAGGTCCACCTGGTCTAATGTGTCATTCAATGTTTCCTTGTTGATTTTCAGTCTGGGTGATCTATCCTTTACGTGGGGTATTAAAGTCCCTTATATTATTGTATTAGTGTCAATATTTTCCATTTTATTTGTTAATATTCCCTTTATGTACTCCAATGTTGAATGCGTAGATATGTACAATTGTTATATCCTCTTGTTGGATTGATCCCTTTATCATTTGAAGTGTCCTCCTTTGTCTTTTGCTGAAGTTTTATAAGAGTCTAATTTTTCTGATGTAAGTATTGCTACTTTGTTTCTGCTTCCATTTGCATGGTACAGGTTTTCTATCCCTTCACTTTCAGTCTGTGTCATTAGGTTTAAAGTGAGTGTCTTTAGGCAGCACATAGATAGGTCTTATGTTTGTTTTTTTTAAGTCTGTTTAGTCACCCTTTGTCTTTTGATTGGAGTGTTCAGTCCATTTACACTTAGAGGAATTACTATTAGGAATGTACTCATTGCCATTTTGTTATTTGCCTTCTGGTTGTTTTTGTAGTTCTCTGTTTCTTCTTGTTCTCTTCTGATTCCATGGCTTTCTTTAGTGTTACTCTAGGTTTTACTTTTGGGTATTACAGGTTTATGATATATGGTTACCATTAAGTTCATATTTAACATTATGTATATAGCAGCCTACATTGAGTTGATGTTCGTGTAAGTCCAAACACATTCTAAAGCACTAAATTTTTACTCCCCACTGCATTTTTTATTTATTTTGAGAGAGAGCTGTGCAAGTGGGGACAGGGCGGGGAGAAAGAATCCCAAGTGGGCTCTGTGCTGAGAGCTTGCAGGGTGTGATGCCACAAACCATGAGATCATGACCTGAGCCAAAACTATGAGTTGGACATTTAACCGATTAAGCCACCCAGGTGCCCCGTATTTTACATTTTGTGTGTGTATGTCCCTTGACTGGTTTTTGTAGATATAACTGATGTTACCGCTTTTGTGTTTTAACTTCCATCCTGGTTTTATAGTGGTTCTACTACTTTTACTACGTGTTTACTTTTACCCATGAATTTCTTTCTTTTACAACTTTATTTCTAGGTATGTCCTTTCTTTCCACTCAAAGAATTCCCTTTAACATTTCTTGTAAGTCTGATTTTCTGTGTTTGTTTTTGTGTATTGGCAAATCAGATACATTTTCCTGGTCTTGAAAGTAGTAGTCTTGTGTAGAAGAGGTCCTGTGGTGCTTTATCCAGTGCAATCCCACTGGTCACCACACCGAGGCACTCCAGGGAGGTCTGCTCTGTGGGGCCTCATGCACCCTACTGTTGTGACTGAGCCGTGTTTGCCTTCAGACCAGTCTGACCTCTGTGCTGTTGGGACACATATCTGAGGCCACTGTGGGCTTGTAGGTAGGTAGGGTCAGCAGTCAGGCTCGCTGTCTGTAATTAGCTACTGCACAGCTGCAAGCACACAGACTGGCAGGACTTGCTTTCTGCGTGGCCAACTGAGAGGCTTTTGTTGGTAGGCAAGGTGAGGAGTCAGACTGGATATCTGCAGTTAGCCTCTGTGCTACAGTTGCAGGTGCACCAAGCAGCAGGACTTTCTCCCTACACAGTCAGCTGAAAGGATCGGCTGTTAGAACTGCTGGCACCCTGGTGTGTGGGGTTATCTTACTCTCTCACAGGGCAGGTGTCACTTTGCAGTAACACTGGTCCCTGCTGGGGCTACTTGCAGGGTGTGGCAGGGCAGGAGCCACTTTGGAGGGATTCCTGTTGAGGCTGGCAGGTCCCATGTGGAATACGAGGGAGGGCACATGGTGCTAGCAAGGTAGGTGGAGAGGGTTATCACTGGTTCCCACAAGTGTCCACCTATCTGGGGGAGGGGGAAGAGAAATGACACCTGCCAGTATTTTCACTCCTGGAGAAATATTCTGAAGAGTCTTCCCTTTCAGTGTATGTTGTGAGATTAGTAAGTAAATCTTTGTGTATACTTCAGGCACTTTTCAAACTGCTGCTCTTGTGCTTTGTCTCTGGCCAACTTACTATGCTCACTCTTTAAGGGTGGAGACTCAGTTTCCTGTTATCCTTCAGCTTTCCCAGAGTTAAGCCCACTGATTTTTAAAGCACCCAGAGTTAAGCTGCCCTGATTTTTAAAAGCTCCCAAAGTTAAGCCTCACTGGTTTTCAAAGCCAGATGTTAAGGGGACTTGTCTTCCCAGTGCTTCATTGCCTGGTGTGGGGTCTGATCCTCTTGCTTGTCCCTGCTTTTGGTGTTCCTTCTGTTTGTGTTTAGTCTTGCTGGGAGTTTGGTTCCAACAGTGTCTCTGCCCCTCCTACTCTTTGAGTGTGGTTTCCTCTCTACCATTAACCGTGGAACGTCTGTCCTGCCAATCTGCAGGTTGTTTTCAGAGTTAGTTGCTCAAATGTAGCTGTTATCTCAGTGTCCAAGGGATGAGGTGAGCTCATGATCCTCCTACCCCACCAGCTTCTTTCAACCTCAGCCTTACAGGTATTTTAAGCAAAATTGCACTAACCTAATATTGATATCTTTACAGTATTGAATATTGCAGCCACGATATTTGTCAATGATACCTGGTAATTTCTTAGTTGTCTTGAACTTCTTTTGTTATATTTATTCCTATAACCTTATTTTATGTTATGTTTTTTAGTTGATTTTCACTTTCAATGAGATAACATTGTAGAAGTTGAAGGTGTATATGCTTCTGATACACATAAACTGCAATAAGATTACCATTTCTTTTTTTGTGATGAGACTTCTCTTTTAGCATTTTTAAATATAATACTGTTAACCATAATCACAATGCTGTGCATTAGATTCCCCAGAATATACTTATAAGTGGAATTTTGTACTCTTTGATCAAGATTAATTCTCCTTCCCTCACCCCTTGGCTACTAC
Organism: Leopardus geoffroyi; assembly: GCF_018350155.1. Lineage (NCBI taxonomy): Eukaryota > Metazoa > Chordata > Mammalia > Carnivora > Felidae > Leopardus > Leopardus geoffroyi. Next base: position 81,112,579 of record NC_059336.1, on the reverse strand, counting down.
CACTCTAGTTCTGTAAATTAAGGTTTTTTAAGATTCCACATATAAGTGGTACAGTATTTGTCTTCCTCTGTCTGCTGAGCTATTTCACTTAACAACATAATGCTTTCAAGGTTCATCCATGTAGTTGCAAATGGCAGGATTTCCTTCTCATGGCTCAATTTATACATATATATCAGCTTCTATATATGTATATATACACACGCACATATACATACATAACACATCTGTTTTATCCACTCATCCACTGATGGACAGTTGGGTTGTTTGCCTGTCTTGGTTACTGTAGTGCTGTAATAAACATGGGAGTGAAGATATCTTTTCCATTTCCTTTGTATATATACCAAAAAGCATGATTGCCGGATGATAGCGTAGTTCAGTTTTCAGTATTGAATGTCCGTATGGTTTTCCACAGTACCTGCACTGACTTACACCAGGTTTCCCTTTTCTCCACATCATCACCAACACTTATTATCTCTTCTCTTTTTGATGATAGCCATTTTAACAGGTGTGAAGTGATATCTCATTGTGGTTTTGATTTGCATTTCCCTGATGATTAATGATGTTGAGCACACTTTCATGACCTTGTTGGCCATTTGTAGGTCTGCTTCTGCCAATATTTTATTCAGATTGGTGGTTTTTGTTGTTGTTGTTAAGTTGTATGATGAATTCTTTGTATATTTATTTTGGATATTAACCCCTTACCAGATACATGGTTTGTAAATAATTGGCTTTTCATTTTTGGACTATTTCTTTTGTTGTGCAGAAGCTCTTTACACTTTGACCTAGTTCAACTTATTTTTGCTTTTGTTGCTTATACTGTGGGTGTCATTTCAAAAAAAAAAAAAAATCACTGCCAGGATCCAAGAAGCTTTACCCTGTGTTTTCATCTGGGAGTTTTGGTCATAAGGCTACCCCGATGGATACGAAGTCTAGGAAGCATCTTCAGTGTGTATGTGAAACACATGCACCCAGTAAAACACCTGTGACTATAAAAGTAATAGCCACTTGAGGGGACAGCTAGCACTTATGTGTTATAATGAGATTTGTTTAACAGTATTTAGAAGAAGAAAACAGCAAAATGGAAACCATCTTCCTCTATATGATCCACATATTCACAGAAATGGAAATAATTTTAAAACCCTGTTCAAAGGCAATTTGCAGCTGCACTTAATGTACCTGGCTACATATCTGCATATACAGAAATTCTTCCAAATGTATTATCTTTACAAATACACATCTCATATATGGTCTTTCATATCTCTGCTATAAAAAGGCTATAGTTTATAAATTGCCATCTCCTTTTAAAATATATTTTAAACATATGATATAAAGCTTATTTGTGCTTAATGGAGAACTTTAGAGAATGCAATATTAAATATGTAGTATAAAAATGATAAAGAATACTCATTATCACCCAGAGAAAACTGATATTACTCTATTTCTTCTTTTTACTAAGCACAAATTCAAATCATTTATCTTCCTTTTTGTTACCCAATGGTATCTTGTGACTGTGTTCCTATATCATTAAAAATCATTTCAAATTTTAAATTTCTTTTTTTTGAGAGAGAGAGAGAGACCGAGCACAGTGGGGGAGGGTCAGGGAGAGAGAGAGGGAGACACAGAATCCAAAGCAGGCTCCAGGTTCTGAGATGTCAACACAGAGCCTGATGCGGGGCTTGAATTCATAAACTGCAAATTCATGACCTGAGCCACCCAGGCCCCTCAAAAGCCTGATTTTAATAAGTTATCTTCTTCTTAAATGTCTTTCTTACTTTACTATAAAATCATAGTACCACTATAAAAACTGTATAAAAATAAAACTTTGCTCTTATACTTAAAATATCTCATTTATATAAAAAGCCTCTAAAACTAAGCTACAAAAGAAGTTTTAAATTCTACAATTTAAAATTGGATTTAACTGTTTACCTACACTGCTTGAGAGGCCACATTTATTACTTGTTTGACTTATGAGATACATTCATGCCAACCTACTTTGGGCTCCAATTCACCTATCTTCTCTTTATTGTGTCATGATGTCAGGTTTGATCTGTACCTTCCTACCTCAAGGCATCTTTGCCTAAAGCCATAATCCTAAACCCTTCATAATTATAAGCACATCAAAGACTAACTGCTTTGCTTAGCTGCAGAGTTCTATACAAGACTGTTACTTGTACAACTTAAAAGAGATTTATATAGTTTTCAGTGAAGTTCCTTAGAATACATGTGTACCCAACCTTTGTTGCTTTCTTTGTGGCAAGTCGCAAATGCTGTCAGTTGCAAAATGCGACATATTAAATAATACAAATTCTTAATTACCTTAAGTATAGATTTTCTCTAAATTAGGTGTTTATTTTCAGGTCAGACCTTTCCATCATTTAAACAGTTGACATTTTTGAATACTATTCAACTATATTATGAAAAAAGATGTCATCTTTTCAGAATTTACCTAGTCATAAACTGACACTTAGCAAAAGATACTAATAGTCTTTTCCTGTGGAGAAAGGTGCAAATATTACACTATTTGGGCTTTAACCCTACTTTTTCTCCTTTTCAGAAACGAGTCAATGTCTCAAACATTCTTCTCTGTTTTACTTTTCAGAATAGTAAGTTATGCTGATCTAGGATAGAATGATTGCCAATTAAATTTTCTGTAAATAAATAATGCAGAATTTTACCTGAGGATTGTTATGTAATATTAAGAGTAACTAATGAAACCATAAAGTTAGGAATAAATAGAATATTTGCTAACTTGGCTAGTGTGGAGTACAACAAAAGTGTCTTCTATCAAGAATCCCAAAAAGGGAATGGACAAATAGATTCATGTGGTTATGTGCTACAGACTTGAAGAATACCAAGGTGGTAGTCAGGAAAGTTTAGTTTTGGCTAAACTAGTCAAGACTAACCATTTGATATTTTAAAAGTCACTTTTGTGTTTTAGTTGGTTCATGTATAAAATGAGAGGAAATCATTTGAATATTCTCTTAGGGGAATTACCTTATTTAAAAGGTAATTTTGAATTAAATCCTCTTGTTTAGGGCTTTTGCTACAAAGTAACATCGAGGTGCCAAAGCAGAGGAGCTAATATAGGAATGGAATAATTTCTCAATAAGCAATGATTTCACATATATTAGCTAACAAAAATCATAAAATTATTAATTTACTTTTGAGCTGAATTTGGACCTCGTATGCATATTTTACATGTATAAACTTACATAATGTGTCAGAATTTATATCAATTCTGAAGGGTCATCTTCCTGTACCCTTACCATGTCCCCAGGAAACCACTATTCACAAAACAATCTTTGTTTTGCAGTTGGTCTATAAAGGTGGTGAGTTAAGAACATACATCTGCTTTATCAAAATTAAGTAGTATCTTTACCTCCTTTTAACCATTTTACAGTCTACACAATGGCTTCATATTATCATAAATCTATATTCTTAAGAGAATCGAGGAAGAATCAGACTTTTTATAGTCAGTTCCCAAAGGCTTAAAAGAAAAAAAAAATGCCCTATAGTCTCAGATCTAATCATCCTTATAGTTTGCTATGGGGTAGAATTTAGTTTAACAGCCCCTACCATGAACATACATACACACCTTTCAAGAAATGTAGGTGTCAGGAATTCGTAAAGTATTCTAGTGATGCATTAGTGCTGGTTTCTATGGCCTTGCAAGTGCCGATAGAGCTGGGAAGGGATATACACTCAAAGTTCGGCTACATGTTAATAGCTCGAAAATGGACACAGGGGTATTTACATCACAGAAATAAGCAAATTGGGTTTTTTGCTTTTGTTTTGATTTTTAATCATTTAATAGAATATCACTGAGGTGATCTCAGGTTATGGTTCATGAAAGCAAAATCTCCACATATCACAGATCTAGAACTATTCCTGATTTTATAACTACCAGAACTGAGTAAAATTTTTAACATTCACATATGCCTCTCCAACTTCCTATAATTTGACTGCAAGGGTAAAAGAGGGAGTAAACTCCATATCATGTATAATTTGTTGCCGGTCTTTGAACCTGTGTAACAGTGTTGTCCAATAGAAATAGAATGCAAGCTACATACAGAACTTTAAATTTTCTACTACAACTTCAAGTCCATCTCAAATCAGATGTTCAGTTATCACCGGAAACACTTTATCTGCATTTAGATTGCATTAAATATACTTGTGAAGTCGTTTCAGGTACCCAAGTTGGTCCACACATTTTTTTTTTTTAATTACTAAACTATCAGCTTTTAACCTTAAATTAGTTAAAAATAAATAAAGTTTAAGTTACTTCCTCAGTCATACTAGCCATGTTTCAAGAGTTCAACAGCCACACACACTAGTGGTTACCAGACTGGACAGTGCAACTCTGTACTTCAGAAGTTTCCCAGAGGCTTGGGCCTTATTCTGTGCCAGCTTACAAGTATGGAATCAAATGAATTATTTCACTTTTTAAAAGTGCCTAAATTTTCTGAGACAGTAACAACCTTACTAGAATAAAGTATTACTAGTTATAACTGATAATAGAAGTTCTAATGATTGCTATAATCATGAATTCACTCCCATGGTACAGTAGCTGCCGTTTTTGTCATGTCCTATTATTTAACAACTAACCCATCAAATAGTAGCTGCATTTTGAAGGAGAGTTTAACCTTGTTGTGTGTTAGTAGCAATAAATGCTGAGCATTTATAGAGTGTTTTCCTTCTTTAAAGGGCTTTAAAGATTATAATTAAGCTAATAATATATCATTTTTGTTAGAAGTGAATTCCTGATGCCAAAGAACTTTCTGCTCAACAAAAACTTTCAATATATTTGTCATACACTCTATACTACATAAATTCAAGTGTTAATATCTTATTCCTGAGTGATAAACAGGACAAAATATTCATATTAAGTAACTTTTCTGATCCTGAGTACCATAATAAACCAATCCCAACAGAGAAAAATGGAACTTCTATAATGTTCATCACTTGTGTGTTATCTCCAAAACTAACAAACGTCAAGTACAGCTTTCTTGATTATACAGATTTTTAAATCCCATTTTTATGGTACTTAACCTCTAAACTGCCATCAGAACCATGATAATACCATCCATTTTTACAAGCTTTATGGTTCTCAAAGTGCTTACCTGCATCATTTTATTATCTCAACAACCTAAAAGATCAACAGGGCAGGTGTTGTTAGGCCTATTCTGGGGACAAAAGGCTGAGTGACTTGCTCAAAGTTTCACGGTGATCAGTGCAAGAGCTAGAGCCAGAATCCAGGTCTTAGGATGTTATCCATAATTTAGCAAAAGCTTATTAGGTGTTAGAGAATATGTTGAACATGGGGCATTACCTCATTTAGTGGTCACGACAGTCTCGTAACATATCTATCTTACAAAGAAAGGATGCAGAAAGATGTTACACATAGGTCTTTTTCCTCAAAGCATATGTTCTTAACTTCTCTATCACACTGAATCTAACAGTGGAGTATTATCAGGGTAAGATAATAAAGGGACCAATCTTCATTAAAAATAAAAATACTACTTTTGCTAGCACATGCTATTTTCCAGGTAGAGTGCTAGCTCTGCAATCACTGTTGTATTTCATATTTACAACAACCATAAAATATTACTTTTTTCATTTATAAACGAGGACACAAAGACTCAAAGTTTAAGAGGTAGAATTGTTTTAAATTTTTTTAAATGCTATTTATTTTTTAAGAGGCAGAATTTAAAACCATTCCTGTTTGACTCCAAATCTCATATTCTGAACGACTTTGCCATTCTGCTTTTTTACTTCAGGTCTGCTGCAATTTCCCTGATTCCTTACTGCCTAACATTGCTTGTTACTTATTTTTTGAGTTGTTTTGGTTTTGGGGCCTTAAAAAGGATAGCAAAACAAGGCTTTCTCTGTCATCTTTGGCTACCATATTATTACTAACAGTGCCAAAAGTGAGTCCTTACACCTTTTCATAACATAGTGTGGAAAAATCTCTTTGAGCACTAGCTCATGCAATCCCTATTATACCTTTGAAACTGAACTCCTTTACCTTAGACTTTGAGCTATTTCAATAGTTCCTCCACTTACTAAATGGTAAACTGACATTCCTCCAAAACTAAAAGAAACTGACTTGTTCGTTTAGATTTGATTGAACGCTATGTAACAAAATACGAGATAGAGGACTAAGAACTCTTTAATAACTTTGCTTAATGTAGCCAGATGATTTACATGAATGGAAACTGTTGAGTGTGTTTTAAGAGTAATTACTTTCCTCAGTCAGAAAAATTCTTTCTTCCTCTGTTACCTAAATATACAATACTTCATGTTGCCTTAGCAATCAGAAATAAGTGTTTAGGGTAACATACCATTTGTTATGAAAAATGTCATGAAGATCTAAACACCACAAATACTTCCAGGGTAAATTTTCTGTTAAATTCAATTAGTTCTTTTTTCATTACTTTCTGGCTAAATTCCATGTGTACTAGATAGTTACCATGTTCCCGGTAAACTGTCTCTAAGAAGGAAGTAAAACAAGTTTGAGCACATACATGCATATGCAAAAGAAAAGACAAAATGTGAAAGAGAAACATGTTGTTTCTAGTAAAACTCCTTCCTGAATTAGAATTAGGTGCACTCAAATGTATGCACTAGAATAATGTACAGAGATGACTAGTAAATTGTTTTTATAAAATTTATCATTTTTCTAAGCTAATAATCTAGATATTTGGAACACAATCATTTAAGCAGAAGAAATAGCTGGCAAATATTTTCATGTCAGGTGGTATGCATGCTAAACTTTTAAACTTTCTTCTGTTTATTCAATGTAAGGTAACTTGATGTGACAGGGTTTGACATATCACAGGGATGACTCAGGTCAGGAATTTCAAGAAATTTTGAAAACAAAATCTTTACAAAGTATTTAAATAAATAGTATTTTAAAGATTTATAGAGTATGATGGATAATAGGAAAAAAGACTATAAAGAATTGACTTCAAATGCTTAAATGCTTATGAAAGTCTTTTACTTAGAAAAAGGGAAATATGTGGTCATCAAAGTAGGAGAGGAATCACGATGGTCCTTTACTGTTAGAGTACTTGACAGCAGATCTATTTATTTAGTGTTTACACATCTATTTGTTGGCCAAACAATTCCAATGATAAATTTGTTTCTATCACCTACTTTTCCTTTTTTTCTAAAGCCTTTGCAGTTAGATACCATTATCAACTCCTATCTCAAAGCATGGGGTTTCAACATACATGGTTAGATCACAATATTTGCTTCTATAGGGAAAATTAATTTTGTTTCTGTCAAAGGAAAATGAGTGTGTACTTTTTGAAGTAGACATTAAAGATAACATATATTTGGAGATGTGTACATTCTGGAAGTGTTCTTATGATTTTTCATGAGTTCTTTAAATAATCTGATACAAACCCATGGTTAGATATAAATACTGTAGATATTTTGTAATACTCTTGGGTTGTCTTGTTTGTTTTTTTAATATTGTCTTTTTTTAAATGGTATATTGGCCCTTTTATTTACCCATCCAGCATATATTAAGCATATTGTTGTGCCAGGGATATGCCTAATTTCATATTATCTTTTGAGAATGGAAGTTTTTAGTATTAAGTACTCCAATTTATATACTACAAAGTACCTATTTTTCCCATCATGTTCATTATGTTTTGTGCCCTGTTTAAGAATGTCTTAAGAAAGACTCTTAAGGTCATGAAGAGATTTCTTATGTTTTCTCTAAGATCTTTACCTTTAATATTTAGATCTGTAATCCACCTAGAATTGATTTTTGTATACACCATGAGGCAGGGTTTTAGAAATTTATGTTTTAACTACATAGCTATCCAAATGACACAGCACCGTTTATTTAAAAGATTATCCTTTCTCTACTGCATGTCATCTTTATCATTCAGGTGACATCATATCTATTTTCACCATGTAAAAGGTCTTCTAGCTTTGTTGTTCAGAACTGCCTTGACCATTTGTTGGTCCCTTGCATTTCCATTTTATAATCAGTTGTCAATTTACACAAAAAAATATGGTTAGGACTTTAATTGGGTTTGCTTTGGAATTTAAAAAATCAATTTATAGAGAACTGGTATCTTTGGAATATTCAACCTTCCACATGCTATATATTCTATTTATGTAAGTCTTCAATTTTACTTAATATTTCATAATTTCCCATGTAGAATTCTTAGCATGTCTTTCTTTGAATTTATTTCTAAGTATTTAGGATATTTATGCTCTTGTAAATAGAATATTTTTGAGTTTCATTTTATTCAGACTTACAAATCTTAATAAAGTATACTTGATACACAATGTTAATTTAGTTTCAAGCATACAACATAGTAATGTGAAAAGTGTATACATTATGCTGAGCTCACCCTAAGAGTAGATACCATCCGTCACCATACAAGATGATTACAGAACCACAGACTTTATTCCCTGTGCTATACCTTTCATCCCCATGACTTACTCATTCCATAACTGGAAGCCTGTATCTTCCCATTTTGCCCATGCCCCCATCCCTATCCCCTATAGCAACCAACAGTTGTTCTGTATTTATGAGTCTGTTTCTGCTTTTTGCTGTTTAAGAGAGTGAAGTGATATTATTTTTCTTTCTCAGTCTCACATATTTCATTTAGCATAATACCCTCTAGGTCTGTCCATGTTGTTGGAAAAGGCAAGATCTCATTCTTTTCTAGGGCTAATAGTCTACTGTATGTATGTATGTCTGTGTGTGTGTGTGTGTGTGTACACATACACACACACACCACATCCTTATCCATTCATCTATTGATGGGTACTGTGGTTGTTTCCACATCTTGGTTATTGTCAGTAATGCTGCAATAAACACAGAGGTGCATTTATCTTTTTAAATTAGTGTTTTCATTATAAGTAAATACCCATTAGAGTTACTAGATTGTACAGTATTTCTATTTTTAATTTTTTGAGGACTCTCCATACTGTTTTCCACAGTGGCTGCACCAATTTACATTCCCATCAACAGTGCAGGAGGTGTCCTTTTTCTCCACATCTTTGCCAATATTTGTTATTTCTTGTCTTTATGATAGTCATTCTAACAAGATAATACCTCACTGTGATTTTGATTTGCATTTCCCTGATGATAAGCAATGTTGAGCATCTTTTTGTGTGTGTGCTTTGGAATGTCTTTGTATGTCGTTGGAAAAATGGCTATTAAGGTCTTTTGTCCATTTTTTAATCAAATTATTTTTTTCCTTTTTTTGGTGTTAGGTTGTATATATATAACTTCTTTATATATTCAGAATATTAACCCTTTTTCAAATACATCTTTGCAAATATCTTCTTTCAATGACTAGGTTGCTTCACTAAGCAGTAGCTTTTGGTGTAGTTCCATTAGTTTGCTTTTGTTTTTGTTTCCCTTGCCTAAGGAGACACACCTAGAAAAATGTTGCTACAGCCTATGTCATTGAAATTACTGCCTATGCTGTCTTCTGGGATTTTTATGGTTTCAGGTCTCACATTTACGTCCTTAATCCATTTCATTTTGTATATGATGTAAGAAAGTGGTGGAAATTTCATTCTTCTGTATCTAGCTATCCAGTTTTCCTAACCCCATTTGTTGAAGAGACTGTCTTCTCTGTTATATATTCTTGCCTCCTTTAAGATTGACCATATAAGCATGGATTTCTGGGCTCTCTTTTCTGTTCTGTGGACCTGTGTGTCTGTTTTTTTGCTAGTACCATACTGTTTTGATTCCTACAGCTTTGTAGTAAATCTTGAAATCTGGGATTTTTGTTTTTCTTTCTCAAGATTGCTTTGGCTGTTGGGGCTCTTTTGTGGTTCCATACAGATTTTAGGATTATTTGTTCTAGTTCTGTGAAAAATGCCATCATAATTTTGATAGGGATTACACTGAATCTATAGATTGCTGTGGGTATTATGAACATTTTAACAATATTTGTTTTTCCAGTCCATGAGCATGGATTATCTTTCATCAATGTTTTATAGCTTTCAGAGTACAGGTCTTTCACCTCCTTGGTTAAATTTATTCCTTATGTATATTATTGTTTTACTGTTTTTGGTGCAAATGTAAATGGAATGGTTTTCTTAATTTCTCTACAACTTTGTTATTAGTGTATAGAAATGCAACTGATTTATTAATTTTGTGTCCTACAACTTTACTGAATTCATTTATTATATATGTATTCAATTGAATCATTCAATTGAATTTTTTGGTGGAGTCTTTAGAGTTTTCTATGTATGGTATCATGTCATCTGCAAACAGTGATAGTTTTACTTCTTCCTTATAAATTTGGATGCCTTTGCATCTTTTTTTGGTCTGACTGCTTTAGCTAGGACTTCCAGTACTATGTTGAATAAAAGACAAGAGTAGACATTCTAGTCTTGTTTGTGATCTATGAGGTAAAGCTCTCTGTTTTTTACCACTGAGTATGATGTTAGCTGTTAGTTTTTCATATATGGCCATTATTAAATTGAGGTATGTTCCTTCTAAACCCACACTGTGAAAGTTTTTATCATGAAGGGTGCTTTTTTGAATCTACTGAGATAATCATATGATTTTTATCATTTGTTAATGTGGTATATAATGTTGATTGATTTGCAAATATTGAACCATCCTTGCATCCCTGGAATAAATCTCACTTGATCTTGGTGAATGATCCTTTTAATGTATTGTTGAATATGGTTTCCTGATATTTTGTTGAGGATTTTTGCATTTATGTCCATCAGGGATACTGGTCTATAGTTTTCTTTTTTGTAGTGTCTTTGGTTTTGGAATCAAGGCAATGATGGTCTCACAGAATATATTTGAAAATTTACCTTCCTCTTTAATTTTTTTTTTAGAATAGATTGAGGAGAATAGGCATTAACTCTTCTTCAAATGTCTGGCATAATTCCCTGTGAATCCTTGATTTTGTTTGTTGGGCCTTTTTTTTTTTTTGATTACCAGTTCAATTTGGTTACTAATAACCAGTCTGTTCAGATAATTCTATTTCTTCCAGATTTAGAAATTGTATGTTTCTCAGAATTTATCCATTTCTTCTAGGTTGTTCAATTTGTTGGCATATAATTTTTGTAGTAGTATAGACTTTTCTTTTAAATTAGTGCATATGTTATTTATATATATACATGTATATATGTATATATACATATACATATATATGTGTATATATATATACATATATACATATACATATATATGTGTATATATATACATATATGTACACTTTTATACATATATAAAAGTGGTGGCTGGAGAAGATCCATAGACCATAAGGACCATTGAAAGAAATAAAGGGTGACTCCTGAGAAAGAGGTTGCAAGAATATAATGAATCTCAGTTTCAGGAATCCTTACAATAACTTCTTTATTTCCTGAGGTTACCTCCAAGGCTCTGTTTCTTGAAACAGATAAAAAAAAAAATACACACACACACACACACACACACACACACACACACACCAAATCTTAGCCGTTCTTGTCAACCAAAGCTCCATACGACCATCTCTGAATTTCTTTCTATTGTCTATCCTGTTCGCTATTTTTCAGGGTTTGATCTTATCTCCTGGTTTTACTGGTAATGTTTTATTAAATTCTACAACTTAAATCCAGAAAATTATAGAGGCTCCAGTAATGTTATATTCCTCTTGAAAGGATTCTCCTGCTAAGCAGAAGGATGATTACCTTAATCCAATCAGAGACTGAGCTAAATTGAGCCTTGCTCATAGTGTTGGTAAAACTTAGTCTACCTCTGACCTTCTCCTATTCCTTCTACATATGTGTCTGTGTGTATACATACATACATATATACAAACATGTAATAATGTTCTATGTATTATATATTATATAATACAAAAGTATTTACAATTTAACAGATAAATTTTTTTAAATCTAGATTTCTGTTTGTTCTCAGAATACTGGTGTGCTACAAACTCTTTCATCCTGAGAACAAAATTTATTTATGAAATATGTTTTTTCTTTAGATTCTCTTTTATCTTTCAAGTAATTTTAAAAATAACATGTTGTGCTCGCTTCGGCAGCACATATACTAAAAATAACATGTTAAACTTAGGGCCATTGACTTTTTTGTTGTGATAAAACAAAATTAACCATTTTGCCTATTTTAAGGTATACAATTCACTGGTTTTTAGCAGATGTGTCACTGATATTTTGTGGAAGATTATAATTATCCTTAGATGGCACCATGATTTGTAAATAATGGAGCTATTGTATTTTTACACACATTAAAAAAAATTCATTTTTTCACATGATCATTTAACTGGCCACTTAAACTATCAAGGTTGTAAAAAAGAAAACAAAAAAGAACTCCCAGATAGCCAAAACAGATATCAAAAAGCCCATGTAGTAAACTAGACTTCATGTATATTATTCATGCAGAACTTACATCTTACAAGACTGAGAAGCTTAGAGGCTTGTTTTTTCTAATTGTAGCAGAAAAGGCTCATGGCAGACATAACAAGTGGAAGCCTATGTGAGAAAAGAGAGAAAAAAATAGAAAAATATTTTTAAAATCACAGCAATTTAACTCTGTATGTTAACTACACTGGAGTTAAAAAACTAATTACAGCAATCTGTGGCATATTTAGTAATTTCCAAGGATGTAATTATGCTCAAACACATCTATTGTCCAAATTGACCTATAGTTAAATACAATCCCAATGAAAACCTTAAATATACCAACAAATTGGACAACCTGGAAGAAACAGATGAACAGAATCATGAAGTAATAGAATATCTGAAGAGAACTACTGCTGGGAAGGATATTGGGAATCAATAATAAAAATCCTTCCAGCAAACATAAGTCCAGGACCAGATAAGCTTCACTGGTGAATTCTACCAGCATTTATTAGTCCAAAAAATAAAATAACAGGGAACACTCTGAAACTCCTTTTACAAGGCCAGCATTACCCTGATACCAAAACCAGACAAGAACACTACAAGAAAAGAAAATTACAGGCCAGTATCTTTGATGAACATAGATGCAGACATCCTCAACAAAATGTTAGCAAACTGATTTCAACAATATGTTGAATAGGATCAACATATTTTAGCAATATGTTAAAAGAATCATATACCTTCACCAAGTGGAATTTATTCCAGGGATGAAAACATGATTCAACAACTGCAGATCAGTCAACAGGACACCCAACAAATAAATAAAAGGCTAAATAATAAAGGGTAAAAGTCATATCATCATCTGAATAGATGCAGAAAGAGCATTTGACAAAATTCAACATCGATTTATGATAAAACTCTCAACAAAATAAGTACAGTGGGAGCATATCTCAGCATAATAAAGGCCATGTATAACAAATCGACAAATAACCTCATACTCAATGGGGAAAGCTGCAACCTTTCCCTCTAAGATCAAAAACAAGAATGTCTACTCTCATCACTTTGATTCAATATACTATTAAAGATCCTAGCCAGAGCAATTAGACAAGAAAAAGAAATAAGAGTCATTCAAATCAGAAAGGAAGAAGCAAAACAGTCTATTTGCAGATGACATGCTATTAAGTATAGAAAACCCTCAAGACTCTACTAAATTTAATTATTAGTTTTAACAGTTTTTTGGTAAAGTTGCAGGATATAAAATTTATATACAAAAATACCTTGTGCTTTAAAAAAAATGTTTGAGAGCACATAAGCAGGGGAGGAGCAGAGACACAGAGAGAGAATCCCATGCAAGCTCCGTGCTGTCAGTGCAGAGCCTGATTTGGGGTTCCATCTTATGAAAAGAGTCAGATGTTTGACTGGGCCATGCAGGCATCCCTCTTGCACTTCTATACAGTAATACTGAACTGTGAGAAATAAATGAAGAAAACAAAACCATTTATAAGAATATCAGAAAGAACAAACTGTTGAGAAGTAAATTTAATCACAGAGCTGAGAGACCTATTACATTGAAAATGGTAAGACACTGAAAAAACTGAAGATGACACAAATAAATGGAAATATAAACCATGCTCATGGACTAGAAGAATTAATGTTGTTAAATGTCCATACTACCTAAAACAAATTACAGATTCAGTGTAATCCCTTTCAAAATTCCAATGACATTTTTCATAGAACCAGAACAATAAGCCTTAAAATTTGTATGGAACCAAAAAGACCCCGAATAGCCAAAGCAATCAAGAAAGAACAGGGGAGGAGTTAAGATGTTGGAGAAGTAGGGAGACCCTGGGCTTTCCTTGTCCATCAAACAGCTGTATTAAAGTCAGATCACTTGGAACACTCAGAAAATAGATTTGTGGAGTGGCAGAAGGATCTCCATAGTAGGAGGGAGACAGCATGGCAGGTGCAAGGCATGGGACTGTTTTTTAGGGACAGAGTATTTCAGACAGAGTATGAAGAGCTCTAGTCTGGGGTGGGGGAGAAGGGGGCTGGATCCACATAAAGCCTCATCCTTTAAGACTTTGGGTTTTGAATCCCAGACACATGCCAAAGAAAAAACACAAGAGGGTTGTGGCACAGGGAAAACTGACTGCCCTTGATATTCTGTGACGGCTGCCTAAACACTGTGGGCTGTGAGATCCCCTGTCCAGAGAAGAGATATTGGGGTGGCGCCATTTCCCCCACCACCAACATGGTGGGACTTCGAAGAACAGCACAATGGCTCCCAGTGGAGGCAGGACCCATTTACACCAAACCCTGCACCCCTGTGACAGGCAATTGCTTATTTACTCGTGCAAGACTGATCCTGAGCCAATGCAGCAAGCCTCTCCTCCAGAAGACCAGCACGGGCATCACCCCACATACACCAAGTGTACTGAAAATCGAGTGCTTCAGAATGACACCAAAAGTTCTGGCTTACTTCAAACAAAAAAATTAAAGCACGCCTAGTTAAAGGTACAAATGCTCCCCACTGCAAGCAAGGAGGAACTCTGCAGAGTACTTACCAGTGGGAAAGAACAGCCAAAACACAATAGCAGAGTGCACACAGCATACATCAGAAACACTTCCTGAATTGCCAGGCCCTGGACAGTATGTGACCCCTTTTTAATATGGCAGTACTCTCAGGTGCAGGAAGCAACAAGCTTTTAAAACACATGAAAGACGAAAACTTAGCCAAAATGACAAAATTCTCCCCAAATGTAAGGTCAAAAAGAAATTGCAGCCAGTGACTTGCTCAACAAAGATAAGCAATTTATGTGAACAAGAATTTAGAACAACAGTCAAAAGACCTACTAGCTGTGCTTTGAAAAAAGCACAGATAAACCCTTGCTTCAGAGATCAAAGACCTAAAAACTAGTCAGGCTGAAATGAAAAAATGCTATAACTGAGATGCAAAACTGACTGGATATAGTCACAACAAGGATTGAAGAAGCAGAGGAGAAAATAGGTGAAACTGAAGAAAAATTATAATGGGAAAGGAAATTATTAGATCATGAGGGGAGAATTACAGAACTTAGTGATTCCATAAAGTGAAACAATAGCTGTATCATAGGAGTCCCAGAAGGAGAGTGGGAAAAGGGGGCAGAAGATTTATTGAACAAATTATAGCTAAGAACTTCATTAATCTGGAGAAGGAAATAAGCATTAAAGTCCAAGAGGCACAGAGAACACCCCTCAAAATCAACAATAACAGGTCAACACCACAACATATCATAGTGAAACTTGCAAAATACAAAGATAAAGAGAGAATTCTGAAAACAGCTTAGGGACAACAGGTCCTAAATCTACAAGGCAGACACATAAGGTTAGTAGCAGACCTGTCCACTCAAACTTGGCAGGCCAGAAGAGAGTGGCAGGAAATATTCAATGTTCTGAATAGGAAAAATATGCAGCCAAGAATCCTTTACCCAGCAAGACTGTCATTCAGAATAGGAGGAGAGAGAGAGTTTCCCAGAAAAACAAAAACTAAAGGAGTTTGTGAGCACTAAGCCAGCCCTGCAAGAAATTTTAAGGGGGCCTTTCTGAGTGGAGGAAAAAGAGAAGACCAAAGCAAGAAAGACTACAAAGGACCAGAGACCATCACCAGAAACACCAACTTTACAGGTAACACAATGGCACTAAATTTGTATCTTTCAATAATCACTCTGAATGCTCCAATCAAAAGACCTAGGGTGTCAGAATGTATAAAAAACAAGATCCATCTATATGCAGCCTACAAGAGACTCATTTTAGACCTAAAACCATCTGCAAATTTAAAGTGAGGGGATGAAGAACCATCCATTGTGCTAATGGATGTCAAAAAAAGCTGGAGTAGCCATACTACTTTCAGACAAACTAGGTTTTAAAACAAAGACTATAACAAGATATGAAGAAGGGCGTTGTATCATAATTAAGGGGTCTATCCATCAATATATCTAACAGTTGTAAATATATATGTCCCCAACTTGGAAACACCCAAATATATAAATCAATTAATCACAAACATAAAGAAACTCATTGATAATAATACCATATTGGTAGGGGACTTTAACCCCACTTAAAGCAATGGACAGATCATCTAAGCAGAAAATCAAGAAGGAAACCAAAGCTTTGAATGACACATTGAACCAGATGGACTTGACAGATATATTCAGAATATTTCATCCTAAAGCAGCAGAATACACATTCTTCTCAAATGCACATTCTCCAAAATAGATCACATACTGGGTCACAAATCAGCCCTCAACAGGTACAAAATACCAAGATCTTACCATGGGTATTTTCAGATCACAACACTATGAAACTTGAAATCAACCACAAGAAAAAATTTGTAAAGCCCTCAAATACATGGAGGTTAAAGAACATCCTACTAAAGAATGAATGGCTTAACCAGGAATTTAAAAAGAAATTAAAAATACAAGGAAGCAAATGAAAATGAAAATGAAAACATGATAGTCCAAACCCTGAGGAAAGTGCATTGCAATCCAGGCCTATGGCAAGAAGCAATAAAGGTCCCAAATATACAGCCTACAACTACCACCTAAAGGAACTAGAAAGGGAGCATCAAATAAAGCCTCATATCAGCACAAGAAGGGAAATAATAGAAGACTAGGGCAGAAATAAATGATACAGAAACAAACAGTAGAACAGAACAATGAAAGTAAAAGCTGGTTCTTTTGAAGAGTAAACAAAATTGATAAACCCCTAGCCAGACTTATCAAAAAGAAAAGAGAGAGGACCCAAATAGATAAGATCATGAATAAAAGAGTAGAGATCACAATCAACACCACAGAAACACAAACAATTATTAGAGAATACTATGAAAAATTATATGCCAACAAATTGGACAATCTAGAAGAAATGGACAAATTCCTAGAAACTCACATATTACCAAAACTGAAACAGGAAGAAATAGAAAATTTGAACAGGCCCATAATCAGCAAAGACATTTATCAAAAACCTCCCAACAAACAAGCGTCTCAGACCAGATGACTTCCCAGAAGAATTCTACCAGACATTTAAAGAAGAGTTAATACCTATTCTTTTCAAACTGTTCCCAAAGATAGAAATGGAAGGAGAGCTTGCAAACTCATTCTATGAAGCCAGCATTACTTTCATTCTAAAAGCATATGAAGACCCCTCTATAAAGGAGAAATACAGGCCAATATCCCTGATGAACCTGGATTAAAAATTCTCAACAAGATACAAGCAAATTGAATTCAACAATATGTTAAAAGAATTATTCACCGGAATCAAGTGGGATTTTATTCTTGGGCTGCAGGGATGGTTCAGGATTTGCAAATCAATCAGTGTGATACATCACATTAATGAAAGAAAGAATATGAACCTTATGATCCTCTCAATAGATGCATAAAAAGCATTTGGCAAAATATAGCACCCTTTCTTGATTAAAAAAAAAACACACAACGAAGTAGTAACAGAAGGAACATGCTTCAACATCTTATAGACCATATGAAAGATCCATAGCTAATATCATACTCAATGGGGAAAAACTGAGAGCTTTCCCCCTAAGGTCGGGAACATGACAGCACCAGAACCCTTAGTCTCAGCAATCACACAACAAAAAGTAATAAAAGGCATCCAAATCAACAGTGAAGAAGTCAAACTTTCCCTCTTCACAGAGGACATGATACTCTACATGGAAAGCTTGAAAGTCTCCACCAAAAACTGTTAGACCTGATATATGAATTCAGCAAAGTCGCAGAATATAAAAATTAATGCAAAGAAATTGGTTGCCTTTCTATACACCAATAATGGAGCAGCAGAAAGAGAAATCAAGGAATTGATCCCATTTACAATTGCACCAAAAACCAATCAAAGATCTAGGAATAAACCTAAACAAAGAGGTAAAAGATCTGTACGCTGAAAACTATAGAAAGCTTATGAAGAAATTGAAGACGACACACAGAAATGAAAAAATATTACATGTTCATGGACTGGAAAAACAAACATTGTTCAAATGTCTATACCACCCAGAGCAATGTACACATTTAATGCAATCCCTATCAAAATACCACCAGCATTTTTCTACCAAACTTTTTAAAATTATATTTTAAGTCTGTATTATCCATGGAAATGCTTTATTTATTTATTTTTTTTTTTTAATTTTTTTTTTCAACGTTTATTTATTTTTGGGACAGAGAGAGACAGAGCATGAACGGGGGAGGGGCAGAGACAGAGGGAGACACAGAATCGGAAACAGGCTCCAGGCTCTGAGCCATCAGCCCAGAGCCCGACGCGGGGCTCGAACTCACGGACCGCGAGATCGTGACCTGGCTGAAGTCGGATGCTTAACCGACTGCGCCACCCAGGCGCCCCAATGCTTTATTTTTTTAAGCTTATTTGTTTATTGAGAGAGAGCACACACACTTGCACATGAATGGGGGAAGGGCAGAAAGGGGAGGGAGAAAGAGAATCTCAAATAGACTCAGCAATGTCAGAGCAGAGCCCATCACAGGGCTGGATCCCACAATCT
Organism: Leopardus geoffroyi; assembly: GCF_018350155.1. Classification (NCBI taxonomy): domain Eukaryota; kingdom Metazoa; phylum Chordata; class Mammalia; order Carnivora; family Felidae; genus Leopardus; species Leopardus geoffroyi. The sequence goes on along the minus strand of NC_059336.1, from coordinate 81,093,696 downwards.
GTGAAATCACCTGAGCTGAAATCTAAGAGTCAGACACTTAACTGAGCCATCCAGGTGCCCCTCTACCAAACTTTTAAAGAAGAATTATCACCAATCCGACTACATCTCAGGTCATGATCTTGCAGTTCATGAGTTCAAGCTCTGCATCAGGCTCACTCTTATCAGCACAGAGCCCACTTCAGATCCTCTTCTCCCCCCCCCCGCCCCCCGCCCCTCCCTTGCTCATGCTCCCTCTCAAAAATACACATTAAAGAGAAAAAAAAAAGTCGAGGAATCCTGAAAAACCTCCTAGAACTAGCAAATGACCTCAGCAGGTTGCAGGACAAGAGATAAAATTTTAAAATTCAGCTCTATTTCCATAGATAGCAATGAACACACAGACACCAAAATTTAAAATCCAGTGCCATATATAGTTGCTCAGAACAATAAAATACTTAGCTGACAAACACATGCAAGACTCCTCTGCTGAAAACTACAACACAATGATGAAAAAAATGAAATATCTAAATCAATGTAGAGACATACCATGTTCATAAATGGGAAGACACAACACAGGAAAAATGTCAGTTCTCCCCCTATTGATATACAGGTTTACCCCAACTCCTATCACAATCACAGCGAGTTTAATGGCAGATATAGGCAAGATCATTATAAAATTTATATTGTGGGGTGCCTGGGTGGCTCGGTCAGTTGAGTGTCCAGCTCTTGATCTCAGTTCAGGTCATGATCTCATGGTTCATGAGTTCGAGCCCTGCATCAGGCTTTGCGCTGATGGTGTGGAGCCTGCATGGGAGTCTATCTCTCCCTCCCCCTCTGCCCCTCCCCTACTCTCTCTCTCTCTGAAAATAAATCAACTTTAAACATAAAATAAATTTATGTAGAAGAGTTAAAATAATTTTGAGAAAGAGAAACATATAGAGGGAAGTAGTAGTCTATCAATTTTCAAGATGACTTACACAGCTACAGTAACAAGCCTGCAGTATTGATACAGGGATAGACACATAAAGAAAGAGAATAGAAGACCCAGAAATAGACCTATACAAATATGTTGAAGTGACTTTTTTTTTTTTAATTTTTTTTTTCAACGTTTATTTATTTTTGGGACAGAGAGAGACAGAGCATGAACGGGGGAGGGGCAGAGAGAGAGGGAGACACAGAATCGGAAATAGGCTCCAGACTCTGAGCCATCAGCCCAGAGCCTGACGCGGGGCTCGAACTCACGGACCGCGAGATCGTGACCTGGCTGAAGTCGGACGCTTAACCGACTGCGCCACCCAGGCGCCCCTGAAGTGACTTTCGATAAGGGTGCAAAACCAATTCATTGGAGGAGGGATACCTTTTGAACCACTGCCTTTTTTTTTTCTTTTTTTTTTTTTTTTGGCCTTATGACTATAAGGCCAAAAAAAAAAAAAAAAAAAAGAAAAGCCTTAACCTAAACCTTACATCTTATAAAAAATGGGTCATATGCAAAAAGAAAAATTGGAGACCTAGGGCTTGGTAAAGATTCTTAGATATGGCACCAAAAAAAAATCCATTAAAGAAAAAATTGAGAAACTGGACCTACTCAAAAGCTTTTGCTCTATGAAAAACCCTCTCAAGAGAATGACAAGCAATAGATTGGAAGAATATATATGCAATATATTTGCAAACCACATTACCTGACAGAAGGCTCATACCTAGCATATATAAAGAAATCTCAAAACTCAACAGTAAAAAATAATGCAATTAAAAATTCAGCAAAACACATGAGGAGACATTTCACTTCAGAGAATACATGATAGCAAGTAAGCGTGTGAAAACATATTCAATATAATTATCACTTCAGGAAATGTAAACAAAATCCATAATGAGACACAATAAAACACCTATTAGAACAACTAAAATTAAAAACTGTGGCAATACAAAATGCTGGCAATGGTGCAGATAAACTAGATCTCATACCTTGTTCATGAGAATGTGAAATGATATTACTATTCTGGAAAATAGTTGGACAGTTTCTAATAAAACTGAACATATGCTCACCAATGATCCAGTAACTGTCCACACAAAAGCCTATACACAATTGTTCACAGCAATTTTATTTGCAATAGTCAAAAACTGGAAACTAATATAGTGAATGATTAAACTGTGGCACTTAACAATCCATGAAATCCCACTAAACAATACAAAGGAGTCAACTATTTTTTTTAACTTTATTTTTTTATTTTGAGAGAGAGAAAGAGCAAATGGGGGAGGGGCAAAAAGAGAGGGAGAATCATGAGCAGACTCTGCAAGATCAGTACAGAGCCTGATGCAGGCTTGAACCCATGAAACTTTGAGAAAATGACCCGAGTCAAAATCAAGACTCAACTAAGCCACCCAGGTGCCCCAAAGAGTCAACTACTGATACATGGAACAACTAGGATAGACCTCAAAGATGTTAGGTTTAATGAGAAAATTCCAATCTCAAAAGGCCTCATTTTGTATGATTCTATGTGTGTAATATTCTCAAAATAACAATTATAGAAATGGAGAATAGATTAGTGGTTGCCAGTGATTACATATTGGGCAGAGGAAGAAGGATGGCAGAGAAATGGCATGTGAATCTTTACAGTGATGAAATAGTTTTGTATCTTGATTATAGTGGTGCTTATACAAATCTACAGGTGATAAAATGATAGAACTTTACACATACATTGTACTAGTGTCAGTTTCCTGGCTTTGATATGATAATTATGTAAGATGTAATCATCAAGGGAAACAGGGTAAAATATACAAGAACCTCTGTGTATTATCTTTGCAAACTTCTTGTCTGTTATTACTTAAAAATAAAAGGCTTTGGTTTTTTTTGTTTTGTTTTCTTTTTTCAAAAGAAAGAAAGCAGGTAATGACTCTTAAGATCCAAACTTAATCATAAAGAATTAAGTGGGGCACCTGGGTGGCTCAGTCAAACATTCCACTCTTGATTTTGGCTCAGGTCATGATCTCACAGTTGTGAGACTGAGCCCCCTGGTTGGGACTCCATGATGGGCATGGAGGCTGCTTAAGATTCTGTCTTCCCGAAAAAAAAAAAAAAAGAGGTTAGAGTGGGGGAGAGCCAAAGCATAAGAGACTCTTAAAAACTGAGAACAAACTGAGGGTTGATGGGGGGTTGGAGGAAGGGGAGGGTGGGTGATGGGTATTGAGGAGGGCACCTTTTGGGATGAGCACTGGGTGTTGTATGGAAACCAACTTGACAATAAATTTCATATATTGGAAAAAAAAAAAAAAGATTCTGTCTTCCCACTCCCTCCCCTCCCCAGCTTGTGCATACACATTCTCTCTCTAATAATTAGTTAATTAATTTTAAAAATAAAAATAAAAAATAAGTAATCCCTTCTTTTTAGCTGTGCTACTTAAGACTGGTCAATGTACAACCTTTGAATAGTACTTAAAACAATTTTTTTTCAGCTTTTCTAGGTCAATTTTGGAATAAGTAGTTTCTTTTCTTGAACTAAGTTATGGAGCCTGGGGTATGGAAAATAATTTTTTTAAGTACCTTATTATTCCTATTTGGCTAATGATTTAGATTTTAGTCTTTTTGTTATTCAATTTCTCATGTTACTAAAATCAATTTTGATAGGAACTAATTTTGCATCTGTTTGGGAATTAACAAAAGATGAAACACAGCCAAATGATTATCTTTCCTCTAATACACAAAATATACCAGAAGAATCATGAGTAGCATTCCAAAGAAGTTCTGTGACAGTGCACAGTAAAGCAGTATCAGGCATTCGTAACAAATCAATCTGTTGCACCCTCATTGGCAGCTCACAAAGGCACAATATAAGCACCCACTCCATCAGTGTATCTAGTCATGTCCCTATGAAATATGAAAAAATTAATGTCCCATTCTATATTCCCCATGTTACTACTTTTTTTTTTTTTTAAGACAGAGCTAGTGCTTGGAGGCAGCAGGAAAGATGTCAGGAAAATGATTTTTTTTTTTTGCCTTGCTCTTAACACTTAATGTATTATTATTGTGTATTGTTATTATTAAACTTCATTACATGACCATATCTCTCAAAAATTAATATACACCAAAAAATCAATATTTTGTGCCTTAGTTTTCCTATCTACCATGAGGGAGGAAGAGGTATTGGTATCCTACATGATAAGATTAGAAATAATCAGAGAAAAAAATCATAGCATAATTATCTTAGAGTAGGAATTTTTTTCTCAAATTAAAAAAATAAACATTTCAGCTTAACTTTTTAAAGAAAATTCTATTTTTAAAACCTGTAACTTACTGCTGTCAAAACATACCATATATCCACTAAAAATGTTTCTCATTTGTAGATTTTGGTAACATTCTGGTCATTACATGACAGGCCCCCTACTGTGGTCCCATTAGCACAGTTCTCTGGGCAAGTACAGGCAGTTCAGATTTGGCTATTAATAGAAGTCTAGAGGGTAGAATAAAAGAATCTCCCCTATGCATTCCTTTGACTATTTATAAGGCATTTTTGAAACAAAGGGTTCTTTTTTTTCAAAGGAAAAATCAATTTTAATACTATTAAGTAACACAAAATGTTATAGAAGATCTAGATGTAAGGGGACTTATTTGAAAACTGAACTATTTGAGAGGATGTAAAAAGTGTTCTGAGTTGTGGTATCTTTAAAGTTTTTTATCTTCTAATTTTAGTCTTATTCTTTCCATTTAAAAATATTTGTTCTGAAATCTTGAAAGTCCTTTCTTGAGAAGGCAGGAAAGCCAGAGTTATGAATGAATTCACTTAAAAATTGTTTTAAAGCTCCTGGAAAAATGGCAGGCTATACTCATTCATTTTGCTGTCCCCCAAAACTACAATAAGGAGGCAGAGAAGTAAAGGGTGGGTAACTGACATATGAAAGAACCTAGTATGGGGAAGGCTGAGAACTAAGCCAAATTCTACAAATCCAAAGGGTAGAAGCTACTTTGAATTTTTCAGCAGCAGCATTGGAAGCAGTTCAACAGTGGATCAATACCTTCAAACTTCACAAGAAAAATTACTCACTAGAACTCTCAAATTATAAGGGAGAGTCCTCAAGATGCTAAAAGAAATGGCACTAACAGGTAACTATGAAATCAGGGTAGAAAGAAGGGATAAAAAGAAAGAAAAAGTTTGATCTTCATTCCACAAGGATGACCAACTTTGTCCGCCCAGCAGAAAAGTAGAGGCTTATTTTCTAGGGGTGTATTCTCTAAAGAGTGTTAAGATCCAACCCCAAGATGAGTACCATGCCACAAACGGGGATTAAGTGATGGTATCCAAACAAAAATGCTAAGATCCCTGGTCTTCTTTTTTTACTTATCTACTGCTAGCCAATGTTTCAGGAGCCAACTTCTAGGCAAGAGATTTCAAAATTGCTCAGACTAATAGTAAAGATCTGTAACATCTACAAAGGTATTAACATCCTGGGCTCCCCAGCAAATGCTCCCCACCACCAAAATCATCCTATGTAAAGCTAGTCTTCAATTTAACAGAATTTACTCAGAGTTTGTCCAATGACTCCCTAGAATGGGGCTCTTATTTATAAATGCAATAGGAAAGCAGAAAATAGACTATTATTGTTCAGTTTCTCTCTTCCAAGGAACCTTCATGTAACTGTAGCTATATTGTCTTTTCTTTACATAGCCAGTTTTGTGAGTGCTACTCAGATTTTCAAAATTATACCATATGCTGTCTAGTGATAGTCATAAAGCATGGTAGTAAAGTGTTCTGTGATAAGATCTCTGGGCTAATGGAGAATATAGATCTTTGCTGATTATCTATTTGTCTCTCAGAAATTACCCAGTCACAAATGCCTTGCACAATTTAGTCAAAATGATCCAACATTCAGGTATGAATAGAATTCATTAGCATTATCAATGGAAGGTGGGTTGTTTCCCTTAAATAGGAATTCCTAATTTTAAGATTTAAGGTTTCCTACATTTAGACTATTTATATTTATTTATTACTGATATAGTCATTTTTTATTTTCTTTAATGAGATACTAAAATAGTTGAAGAATGTATCCATTTTATATTGTCTGTATAGAAAACTGGTTTGTCGGGGCCACTTCCTCATTTTTCTTGGCTTTACAGGTTAGATCAGCTGTTCTTCGCCTTGCTAGATCTTTTCCTCTTTTTGAAAAAAACAAATTGCCAAAATCAAACTCATAAATGATGAACATGTGTGTGTATGTGTGTGTGTGTGTGTATACATATATATATGTAATTTTAATAAAACAACACATTTATAATTTTTAAAAATATAAAACTTTGTGACACTTCTAGAATAAAAGGCATAATGAAATATTAAATTGCTTATATCTGTGCTTAGGATCACTGTAAATGTAACAACTACAAATGCAGACTGTGTTGTATTTATGACTCAAATACTGAAAGCTTCACCTCTAGGTTGGGCCTTAAACATACTCAACAAACCAAGAAACAGAGGACTTAGCCTGTCACAAGAACTGAAAGTGAAAGACTTAGTGCTTAGCATGGCAAACAATGTAGTTATTATCCAAGCCAGATGTTTCTGTTCCTACATTCGTGATCTATGGCTATGATACATGAGGTCTTCCGTTTTTTCTAATGTCTTGTTAAAAAAAAAGGAAGGGGGTGGGGCGTGAAGGAACTCCTATTGTGCCAACACAATCTGAAATCTGCATTTTAAAGAAGTTGTACTTACAGGAGAGAAGTGTAAGTAGAAAAGCCTTTCAGAAACTCTTAAACTAAAAGTAATTTGTGATGTCCTTAAGCCCATGCAGTGCTTGAGCCAGATATGAAAGTTTGATCTTTTATACTAGGAGTAATCCTATATCTGTCTGTCTCTATATCTAGATGTATGAAATTTTAATTTTTATTCTTAGCTTTCAACATTATATGAATCTCTGTCTAGGCAAAGCTGAATTGCCTGCAAGAATATCACCACTGGACCAACCTCTAAGGGTGCACCTCTGGAGAGCCCAGAGGGGACCCTCCTGGACAGTATTCTAACTATGGGAAAGGATCTAACCCAGAGTGGGACAACCCATACCCCCTCCTCAAAGATACTTAAACTTTTCTGGGATTCACAGGTTATTTCACACCCTATTTGTCTAACCTTATTGCTCTGTTCAATGAACTTTCTCAAAAAAGTGTTAAGACTTTGCCTGAGTTCTAACTGTAAATTCTCCACATAGTTTTAATTAACAAAGACAATTAGGAGCAAACAACAAGTGGACACCTACACATAGCAATGACTAACCTAATCAAGAACACTTTGGAGATGAGCCACTAAAGATAAGGGATATAGACCAGAAGATGGGGAAGTTACACAGCAGTATACGTGGTTCTATGTATCCAAAAGAAAAACTCAAACATAAGCTCTGCACTGGACAGTTACTATGGCCAGTAAATAATACTTTATTATATTCACTTATAGAATATCATTTCATAGTAAATCTGACTTCCATGCCTGCTTTTCACCTTTCTAAAAAAATATCTGAGTATACATTGACATACAATGTACATTCATTTCACCTGCATAACACAGTGAATCTACAAGTTTATACATTATGCTATGGTAACCCCAAGTGTAGCTACCAACTGTCACTACACAACACCATTATAATATCCTTGACTATATTCCTTATTTTGTTTCTTATATTCCCATTACTTACTCATTCCGTAAATGGAAGTCTATATCTCCCATTCCCTTTCACTCATTTTGCCCATCTTGCCACTCCTTCCCCTCTGGCAACCGTCAGTCTGTTCTCTGTATTTATAGGTCTGATTTTGCTTTTGGTTTATTTATTCATTTTTATTTATTCGTTTATTCCACACGTGAGTTAAATCATGTGGTATTTGTCTTTTACTGACTTTATTTCACTTAGCATAACATCCTCTAGGTCCATCAGTGCTATCATAAGTGGCATGATCTCATCCTTTTTGATGACTGTGTATATTCCATTGTATATATTTGTGTGTGCGTATCTTCTTTATCCATTCATCTGTCGATGGATATTTAGACTGCTTCAAAATCTTGGCTATGGAAAATAATGCTACATCAAAATAAAAAGCTTTTGCATAGTTAAGGAAACCATCAGGAAAATAATAAGGCAACCTAATTGCAGGATATTTGCAAATAATATCTCTAAAAAGAGATGAATATCCAAAATACATAATGAATTTATATAACACCAAAAAAGACAATCTGATTTAAAAAATAGGCAGAGAATCTGAACATTTTTCCAAAGAAAACATACAGATGGCCAACAGACAAATGAAATGATGTTCAATATCACTCATCGTCAGACATGAGAATCAAAACCACAATGACAAACACCTCACACCTATCAGAATGGCTAAAATAAAAAAGACAAGAAACAACAAGTGTTGATGAGGATGTGGAGAAAAAGGAACACTTGGGCACTGTTGGTGAAGATGTAAATTAGTACAGCCACTGTAGAAAACCATACTGAGGCTCCTCAAATAAAAGCAGAAATACTACATGATCGAATAATTCCACTACTGGGTATTTACCCAAAGAAAACAAGAAAACTAATTCAAAAGATACTAGCCTGTTTTGTTTTGTTTTTCCTGCACCACTGGGTAATTTCACAAACCCTCACCAATCACTAGTTTAAGAAGAACTTCACACTAAGAAATCTAAAAAGACTTAGGGAAAACCTTCTAATGTACCAAGAAATAGATAACAGTCATCAGAAGACATAAAGTTAAAGACACCGTTTTACTGCAGAACATGTCCATACTCTCCATTTTGACTAAAACTTTCCTTGAGCCTTTCAGAGTCCTAGCTATAACCAACTAACCTCACATTCAGCTTAGATTTGTACATGTTCAATCCAATTCACCTACTCTTCTGCTGTTCCCTGTGTCTCTCAAGTTACTTTATTGCCCCATGATCCAACCACAGAAGGTATACAAGAAATAACAAACTCCCTTCAACCTCCTATCCAGCTTCAAAATCTGCTATAATAGGAACCAATTTTCTAAAACAAGAAAGTTCTAAAATCCATGTAAAATTTGTATCGGCTTAAACTCTGCTTCTACCACTCAAATCTATACCTTAGAGTTAAATTTATGTACCAGATTACCACACAAAAGATAAAACACATACAGATAATACCTAAATAAATCAGAAAAAAATACTGAAGATGTCATGTTCAGGGCAGTGTGGAAAGGGGATATAGTCAGCATAGCCATGGGTTTTGTGTCTGGTGTTGTTTGGTTTGTTTTTACTGTATCTTAATTTGCATAAAATATGCATTAAACCACTTACGATAATATATATTTATATTTAAGTCATCTATATTAACTTCCAGATATGTAAAAGTTACTATGTAAGAAATGTTGGAAACAAGGCAAAATAAGTACTTTAAAACCAAAGTTTTAACAACCTGTTCAATTATAATGTATTATAAGACTAATTAAAATTGTATCAGTTGCAAGGAAATTTTACTCTTTTAGATGGAATATAAGGCTCTGCTTAAGAACTTTAACTTTAATCTGGAACTTTCAAACACTAATATGGTTGTATGGCCTTTTAAAAGCCTTTGGGTACAGGAATGATAAAATGTGGTTTTAGTTATTGGCATGCCTGTGCAACAAAGCATTTGGGAAATGTGATTGACAGGCGAGGAGTGTGTATAAAAGAAACCTATGCTTATGTCTGCTTCAGTGACTTTATGAGCCACACCCTACTTGTAAATTGTAAACTGTCATTCAAAGTAGCATGGTGATGTTTTAAACAAGTTGGGTTATAATACTCCTACTTCTTTTGTCTTGATGCCTACAGGTAAATTCAGAAACTGCTATGTTTTGGCTCATAAAAGGATCCATCTGGAAAATAATAATAATAATAATAATAATAATAATAATAATAATAAACCCAAATAGAAAAGAGTAATGCAAAGATTTGTCACACTATGCATATATATAAGTTGTATATTTAAACATGAGCTAATTCACCTTTCATTATAGTTCAACTATTTCAGACTGGGGACAGAAAAAATAATTTTATTAATTATTTTCAGGTTTTGAACCAGTATTTTAAAATACTATTAATATATACTGAATTAAAATTGTTATTAACACCAACAGCTTCAATTGAGACCCTTTTTTTTTTATAAAGAGCTATGGTGAAAAAAATGTGTTTTAAAGCATAGTGTATTTTATTAGAAATGCCTAATTTTACATTAAAATATTAAAATAGGTGCAGAAGAAATATATATTCACATGACTTTTCTAATAACTACAATTTTGAACTGAAATAATGGATGAAAATAAGTATTACAGTGAACTGGCTTCTTACTAAATATATTCTAAATATTTATTACTAAATATCAGATAATTTAGTCTTAACTAATTTTTTTTTTAACGTTTATTTATTTTTGAGACAGAGAGAGACAGAGCATGAACAGGGGAGGGTCAGAGAGAGGGCGACACAGAATCTGAAACAGGCTCCAGGCTCTGAGCTGTCAGCACAGAGCCCAACGTGGGGCTCGAACTCACAGACAGCGAAATCATGATCTGAGCCAAAGTCGGCCGCTCAACTGACTGAGCCACCCAGGCGCCCCTAGTCTTAACTAATCTTAATGAAATATAAAATATTGGGGTACCTGGGTGGCTCAGTCGGTCAAGCATCCAACTTCAACTCAGGTCACGATCTCGTGGTTCATGAGTTCGAACTATATGTCTGCGCTAACAGCACAGAGTTTACTTTGGGTCCTCTGTCTCCCCCTCTCTGCCCCTGCTCCACTCATAAACGCTTCTCTCTCAAAAAAAACATTTAAAAATTTTTTTAAATAAAATATGAACCATTAAAAAAACTCATATTGTACACAGTAAAGTCAATGAAAATCCCTCATAACCCCTCCTTCCCTGACCAAAAACTTTACCTGCAACAAAATAACTTTTGTGTTCTAAATTTCAACAAGGTTAATAATTCAAATGTCTAGCTTTTAGATAAGTATTAAAGGTTGTAATCCTTTACTGTGTATTACCAAATTGAATTCTGGTCAGTGCTCAAACTATAAGGTAAAAGACCTTTGAGTGTGATTGCTCAGTAACTTAGTATTCAATAGTGACACTTCTAATTTTTCATATCTGAATGGATATGAAGGATATGTCAATGGATGGAGGCAACCTTGAGGGATATTAGGTAGTCTAGTCTTTGTCTGGGGATTCAACTGTAGGATTACTGAGTTTTTCTTTTTGAGGTGGACCAAACCACACAACTATGTCTCAGGAAGGCTATTTATCTGACAAGTAAGAAAAGATAAACACCTGTAAGTTGATGTTTAAAGCCCAAACTAGTTTTGAAGTAACAAGAAAGGGAAAGCTAACAGTTCAAATTTCAGTCACTTTTCATCTAAAGCCATCAATGTGTGCACTGGTCCATTAATTATCTGGCCCAGCACAAAATGATATGTTAGTCTTCCCTTTTACTCTATGATGACAGCTGTGAGGGAAGATTTTAATTAGGGAGAAAGAAAGTTATTTCAAATACTTTATTTGTTTGTCCTACCTAAATCATCAATGAAAATGACCAACTGAAGACAAACCAATTGTTTTGTTGATTATTCTGATAGAACCAAAATAAAATTGAAGAGATAATCTAAAACCTAGGATTCTAATGGACCCAGCTTTTCTAGGTTAATGAGACATTCTGTCTCATTTTGTTCTGTAAAGGGCCACATGGTAAATATTTTAGACTTTAGGGGACATAGTTTCTGTCACAACTACTCAGCTCTGCCATTGGGCAAAAGCAGCCATAGATAATAGAATATGTAAATGAATGATCAAGGCTAAGTTCCAGTGAAATTTTACTGTGGGCACTGAAATATAAATTTCACACAATGTTCACTTGTCACAAAACATTATTCTTCTTTTGACTTCATTTCCACTATTAAAAATATAAAAATCACTCCTAGCTTATAGGTTGCAGAAAAACAGGCATCAGGCTAGAGTTAGCCTGGTCATAGTTCAGTAACCCTCATTTTAATAGATCATTTTTGTTCTTGTTTTACAGACTTATTTCTGTGTATTAGCTGTGTCACTGAGATTTTTTTAAAAATCTTCTTTAAAGTAAATATTAGCAGGGTGCCTGGGTGGCTCAGTCAGTTAAACATCCAGCTCTTGATTTCAACACAGGTCATGATTTCACAGTTGAGATGGAGCCCTGGGTGGGGCTCTGCATTGACAGCACAGAGCCTGTTTAGGATTTTCTCTCTCTCTCTCTCTCTCCCTCCCTCCTTCCCTCCCTCTCTCCCTCCTTCCCTCTCTCTCTTCCTTCACTCCCTCCCTCCCCCTCCTTCCTCTCCATCTGCCCCTCCCCTGCTCACTCTCTCTCAAAATAAATAAACTTAAAAAGTAAATATTAGTATCTTCAACTTCACTATTAAATAAGTTGCTGTGGTTTATAAGCTACTCAAGTTGGTGGTATTTTGGTACAGCAGCCTAAATGGATTAAGATAATAATAAAATAAAAAATAGAATAAAGAGCAGGATAATTTCCCTACAATGAAAGCACTCTAGAAAAACATGCCCAAAAGTAGATGAAAACTGACCCTATTATTCTAAAGTAGGTTTAAATAAATTAACACAATGATAGAAGTTATGAAAGAACAACATAAATCAGTATTAAGAGAAATTGAGAACTGAGGTGATTAGAGAAGCAAGATTTTTTAAAGATGAAAAAATAATTAGAAATAAAAGGAAAAAAATCATTTCAGAAGTAAAGCTTAGACTAGAAGGATCACAAAATCAAATAAATACAATGCCTGAGATAACTGGAAAATTTGAAGGGGAAAACACTTGAAAAATAAAAAATAACTGGAGGACCCTATCAACAAAATAAGAAGGGCAACCTACAGAATGGGAGAAAATATTTGCAAATCATTTATCAGATAAATGGTGAATATCCAAAATACATAAAGAATTAATACAACTTAATGGCAAAAAAACATAAATAAACCAATTAAAAATGGCTAGAGAATCTAATAAGGTGCTCAACATCACTAATAATCAGGGCAAGGCAAATCAAAACCACAATGAGATATCACCTTAACAATTGTTAGAATGGCTATTCTCAAAATTCCTCAAAAAATTAAAATTAAAACTACCATATGATCTAGCAATCCCAATTCTAGGTATAAATACAAAGAAAGTGAAATCAGAATCTTGAAGAAATATCTGCACTCCTATGTTCATTGCAGCATCATTCACAAGAGCAAAGACATGGAAGCAACCTGTGTCCACTGATGGACCAATGGATAAAGAAAACATGATACACACACACGCATGATATATATACACAAACATACACACAATGTAGTACTATTCACCCATAAAAAATAGTTTGAAATCTTGCCATTTGCAACACGGATGGACCCTGAGGCATTATACTAAGTGTAGTATGTCAGACAGAAAAGATTGAATGCCTTATGAGGTCAGTTATATATAGGATCTAAAAAAAAACCCAAAAACAAAAAAGGAAAATGAGCATATGGATATAGAGACAGATTGGTGGGTGCCTGAGGAAGGAGTTGGGGGGTGTGTATGAAATGGGTGAAGGGGTCAGAATGTACAAATTTCCAGTTATAAAATGAATTAAGTCATGAGTATGTAGTGTACAGCATGGTAAATATAGTTTATAATAGAGTACTGCAAATTTGAAATTAGCTATGAGTGTGGATCTCAAAAGTTCTTTTTTTTTTTTTTTTTCAAAAGTTCTTATCACAAAGCACAAAAGATCCAATATGTGTGTTTTAAAAGTTTCTAAAGAAAAAAACTGAAAGCAATACAGGGGGGAATATTTTAAAACTCTAAAGAAAATGTTTCTGAAATTTAAAAATTTTATGCTTACAAAATGAAAGGACATATCACGTATCTAGAAAAATCGGCCTAAGTCAGCCAATATCAAGACATACTTTAATGAAATTCTTGGACTTTAAGCAAAGAGATGCTTTAAACATTCACACAAAAATAATGAGTCCTTATAAAGAAAAGAAAATCAGATAGTGACCTTTTTTTGATAGCAACATTTTTATAGTAATATATTTAAGATATTCAAGAAAAGGAAATGTTAGCGAAAGATTTATATACAACCTAAACAACCTATTATTCCCATGAATTATTCCTGGGAAATCTAGAGAAAGAAATGCAGGCAACCAAAATGACTAAGAACATCTATATAAGGACGAGTGGTAAGCATTATAAATTTATCAAACTATAAAACTAAATGATGAAGCCACAGCAATCTTGAGAAAAAAGAACAAACCTCGAGGTATCTCAAGCCCAGATTTCAAGATATACTACAAAGCTTGCAGACGAAGAATGAAACTGGACCACTTTGTTAACATCGTAACATTCACCACCGGAGCCACCCAGGGGTCCAGGATCATAACATTAACAAAAATAAACTCAAAATGTATGAAAGACCTAAATATGAGACCTGAAACCACAAAACTCCTACAAGAAAACATAAGCAGTAATGTCTTTGAAATCGGTCTTAGCAACATTTTTGTAGATACATCTCTTCAGGCAAGGGAAACAAAATACAAATCAAACTACTGGGACTACACCCAAATAAAAAGCTTTTGCACAGCAAAGAAAACCATCAACAAAGCAACTTACTGAATGGGAGATGATATTTGCAAATGACATATCTGAAAAGGGGTAAATATCTGAAATTAAGAACTTATACAACCCAACACCAAAAAACCGTAAATAATCCAATTAAAAAATGGACTGAAGACCTGAATAAACATTTTTTCAAAGAGGACAAACAGATGGCCATAGACACATGAAAAGAAGCTCAACATCACTCATTATCAGGGAAATGCAAATCAAAGCCACAATAAAATATCACCTTACATTTGTCAGAATGGTTAAAATCAAATAGACAAGGAATAACAAGTGTTGGTGAGGATGTAGAGGAAAAGAGGTGGGAAGGTACATTGGTGCAGCCACTGTAGAAAACAATATGGAGGTTCCTTAAGAAATTAAAAATAAAATTACCATATGATCCTGTAATCCTATTACTGGGTATTATCCAAAGAAAATGAAAGCACTAATTCAAAAAGATATATGCATTCCTATGTTTACTACAGCATAATTTACAATAACCAAGATATGGAAGCAACCCAAGCCCAGTAAAAGATGAATGGATAAAGATGTGGTATGTATATACAATGGAATTTTACTCAGCCAAAAAAATGAAATAAAATGAAAATGAAATCTCGGGGCTCTGGGGTGGCTCAGTTGATTGGGCATCTGAATCTTGATTTTGGCTCAGGTCATGATCCCAGCGTCGTGGGATCAAGCCTTGTGTTGGGCTCCATGCTGAGAGTGAAGCCTGCTTAAGATTTTCTCTCCTCTGCCCCTCTCCCACTTGCATTCTCTCTCTCTTTCCCTAAAATAAATTAATTAAAATCAAATAAATAAAATCTTACCATTTGCAATAACATGGTATTGTCTAAATACCATTGTATTTAGAAGGTATTATGCTAAATGAATTGTCAGAGAAAGACACATACCATATGACTTCACTTATATGTGGAATCTAAAAAAACAAACAAACAAATGAACAAACAAACCAAAAGGAGAAACAGACCCATAAACACAGAGAAAATACTGGTGGTTGCCGTAAGGGAGGAGAATGAAGGAATGGGGTTAAGAGGAGTGGGAGGTTATAGGCTTTCCGTTATGGAATGAATAAAAGTCTTGGGGATGAGAGGTACAGCATAGGGAATATAGTCATTGATATTGTAATAGTGCTATATGGTGACACATGGTAGCTATACTTGTGGTGAGCAGAGCATAATCTATAGACCAATGAAATCAATATTTGGTATACCTGAAGCTAATGTAATGTTCTGTGTTGAGTATAATTTTTTAAAAAATTAAATCTTGCCATTTGCAATAACATGGATGGAGATGGAGCCAGAGAGTATGATGCTAAGTGAAATAAGTCAGTCAGAGAAAGACAAAGACCATATGATTTCATTCATGTGGAATTTAAGAAATAAAACAAATGAACAAAGGAAGAAAAAGAGAGAAAGAGACAAACCAAGAAACAGACTCTTAACTATAGAGAACAAACTGATGGTTACCAGAGAGTAGGTGGGGGGTGGAGTTGGTGAAATAGGTGATGGGGATAAAAGAGTACACTTATCATGATGAGCACTGAGTAATGTACAGAATTGCTGAATGGCAATACTATACACCTGAAACTAATATAACACTATATATTAACTAAACTGGAATTAAATTAAAAACAATAAAATGTTTTTAAAAGCTAAATGATGAATAACCAGTCACAAAAGGACAAATCCTATATGATTCTACTCATATGAAATATTGAAAATAGTCTAAGTAAAAAGGTGGTTGGTAAGTGGGGGATTGGTGTTCAATGGGTATAGAGTTTCAGTTTTGCTAAGTGTAAAGGTAGGTTCTAGAGAATGTTGCAGAACAACGTGAATACACTTATCATTACTGAACTATATAGTTAAACATTGTTGAGATGGTAAATCTTACATATTTTTTACCACAGTAAAAAAACTGACAGTTATAAGGGAGGACATAACACAGTTTAGCTATCAAAAAATGTGGGGAGAATGAGAAGAGTACAATAAAAGTAAACTAAATACAATGACTGCCTTATAGATACTGGCTGAACGTAAGAGATAACTTCAAATCTGACATTGGAGAAGAAGGACAAAAAGAAAAGTGGGCTTATAGCTAATTCCAGTATTGCTCACAGTAGGGAACCAACAGACAGTATTCCCCATATAAACAATAAGTGTCAAGGGTATTATGTAAAGGTACACATATAGGGGCACCAGGCTGGCTTAGTTAAGTGTCTAACTCTTGATTTCGGCTCAGGTCATGATCTCACATTTCATGAGATCAAGCCCCATGCTGAGAGTGCAGAGACTAGGGATTTTCTCTCTCCCTCTCTCTCTGCCCCTTCCCCACTCATGCACTCTCTCTCTCGCTCTTAAAATAAATAAAAACTTTAAAAAAAAGGTACAGATATAAATGTAATTATTGGAAAAAAAACCAAACCTTGCTAAATATTAAAATTTTATACACACACATTAAATAAGGCAGATAACATAGTCTCTGTGTGTGTACAATGAAACCTGACAAATGTGAGGCCAGACATAAAGATCTTAATAAATGTAAATGAATTAAACTCCTTTATAAAAAGACAAAGTTCAGATTAGCTAACAAAGCAAAATCCAATACTATGCTGCATGCAAGATGGATATACAATCTTACTCTCTGAGAGAGAGAGGAAGGGATAGATGCAGGGAGAGGAAAAAAGAGAGATTAATTCAGAAAGTTTACAAATAGGGGTGCCTGGGTGGCTCAGTCGGTTAAGCATCCAACCTCGGCTCAGGTCATGATCTTGTGGTTTGTGGATTCAAGCTCTGCATTGGGCTCAATGCTGACAGCTCACAGCCTGGAGCCTGCTTTGGATTCTGTGTCTCCCACTCTCTCTGCCCCTCACCCCCTCTCTCTCTCTCAAAAAGAAACATTAAAAAAATTTTAATGAAAATTAAAGAAAGTTTAAAATAATAGGACAAAGATGAGGATAAATGCAAATTAAAAGAAAAGGGAGGTCACACTTTGAGAACTGATAAGGTAGAATTCAGACCAAAAAGAGAAACAAAGAAGGAAACTTCATAATGCTAAAAGATGCAATTCACAATAACGATGTAATAGTTACAAAAATTCCAAACAACACAGTGACAGTTATCATTAAGCAAAAATTATACAAAGTGCAAGGAGAATATACTCTCAATTTAAGAAAGATCAAGTGGACAAAATATTAGAGGATATAAAACACCTAAACATAATCAGTGAGTTAGTTCTTTTAGATCTATAATAAATTCTGAATTCTGATAATAGAGGATTACCTTTTGGTAGATGCTCATGGAAACATTGAGGAAAATTAGCCGTATCTTAGGCTACATAGAAGGGAAACTTCAATAAGCCTGTTAATCGGAAAAAAAATAGAAATAAAAGGAAAGTGTACTCTGACCTTGCTGAAAGAATAAAATGAGAATGCTAGGGAAAATGGCGGTGTAGGAGGACGCTGGGCTCACCTCCTCCTGCTGATCGTTTAGATTCCACCCACATCTGCCTGAATAACCCAGAAAACCACCAGAAGACTAGCAGAACGGACTTTACAGAGCCAAGTGTAGACAAGAGGCCCACGGAATTGGGTAGGAAGGGCAGAGATGCAGTGCACACTACACAGACTGGCGGGAGGGAGCCGAGGCGGTGGAGGGGCAGCCCACCCAGCAAGGCAGAGCCCCTGAAGTCTAGCTTGCAAAAGTGGAGGGGCCGGACTCCGTGAGTTCTGACAGCCAGTGGGACTTAACATCTGGAATGTTAAAAGTCAACAGCTCTGCTCTTGGAGAGCGGGAAGGGCAAGAGGATGCCAGGAGGGAGAGTTGTTGAGCCCAGGAAGACAGAGCTCAGCTGGTGGGGGAACAAAGGCGCTGGGAAGCACCACTTCCCTCTCTCATCCCCCACCCAAAATTCCAAAGGTAACCAGTTCCTGTCACCGAACTTGCTTGCACTGCACAAACGCCCAATGATGTGCTTTTGTGGATCCATCCCTCCAACAGGCCTGCCTCCCTCCCGGTGCTGCAGGACCCTGCTGCAGGGGACCACAGCCGGCAAAGCAAGCTAAGCCTGCCCTTTCTGCCCCTGTGCACCTTGTGGATCCACCCTGGCTAATACGCCCTTGGCCAGATCCCATTGAAGCAGCACCACAAGCCTGGCAGTGTGCATGTAGCCCAGGCAGGGGCCACACCACTCCATAGTGAGTCCTGCCCCTGGGAGAGGGGAAGATAAGGTACACACCAGTCTGTGGCCCCAGCGGTGGGCTGGGGGCAGACATCGGGTCTGACTGTGGCCTCGCCCACCAACACAAGTTACTCTGGACAGCACAGGGGAAGTGCCTTGCAGTTTGGAGCCATGGCAGGCACTACCCAAAATGACGAAACGGAAAAACTCTCCTCAAAAGCAATTCCAGGAAGTAGCGACAGCTAACGAATTGATCAAAACTGATTTAAGCAATATAATGAAACAAGAATTTAGAATAATAGTCATAAAATTAATCACTGGGCTTGAAAAAGCCTAGAGGACAGCAGAGAATCTATGGCTAGAGATCAAGGGACTAAGAAATAGTCACGAGGAACTAAAAAAATGCTATAAATGAGGTACAAAATAAAATGGAGGTGGCCATAGCACAGATTGAAGAGGCAGAGGAGAAAATAGGTGAATTGGAAGATAAAATTATGGAAAAAAAGGAAGCTGAGAAAAAGAGAGATATAAAATTCCAGGAGTATGAGGGGAGAATTAGAGAACTAAGTGATGCAATCAAATGGAACAATATCCATATCATAGGAATTCCAGAAGAAGAAGAAGAGAGAGAAAGGGGCTGAAGGTGTACTTGAACAAATCATAGCTGAGAACTTCCCTGATCTGGGAAAGGAAAAAGGCATTGAAATTGAAGAGGCACAGAGAACTCCCTTCAGACATAATTTGAATTGATCTTCTGCACAACATATCATAGTGAAACTGGCAAAATACAAGGACAAAGAGAAAATTCTGAAAGCAGCTAGGGATAAACAGGCTCTAACTTACAAAGATAGACACATAAGAGTAGTAGCAGACCTATGTACTGAAACTTGGCAGGCCAGAAAGGAATGGCAGGAAATCTTCAATGTGATGAACAGAAAAAATATGCAACCAATAATCCTTTATCCAGCAAGTCTGTCATTCAGAATAGAAGGAAAGATAAAGGTTCCCAAACAAAAACTGAAGGAATTCATCACCACTAAACCAGCCCTACAAGACATCCTAAGGGGGATTCTGTGAGTGAAATGTTGCAGGACCACAAAGTACCAGAGACATCACTACAAGCATGAAACCTACAGACAACACAATGACTCTAAACCCATATATTTCTTTTTTTTAATTTTTATTTATTTATTTATTTATTTTAATATATGAAATTTATTGTCAAATTGTAAACCCATATATTTCAATAATAACACAGAATGTAAATGGACCAAATGCTCCAACCAAAAGACATAGGGTATCAGAATGGATAAAAAAAAAAAAAAAAAAAAAAGGACCCATCTATTTGCTGTCTACAAGAAACTCATTTTAGACCTGAGGACACCTTCAGATGAAAGTGAAGGGATGGAGAACTATCTGTCATGCTGCTGGAAGTCAAAAGAAAGCTGGAGTAGCCATACTTATATCAGACTAGACTTTAAAGTAAAGGCTGTAACACAAGATGAAGAAGGGCATTATATAATAATTACAGGGCCTATCCATCAGGAGGAGCTAACAATTATAAATGTCTATGCGCCGAATACCGGAGCCCCCAAATATATAAAACAATTAATCACAAACATAAGCAACCTTATTGATAAAAAGGTGGTAATTGCAGGGGACTTTAATACCCCACTTACAACAATGGATAGATCATCTAGACATAGGATCAATAAAGAAACAAGGGCCATGAATGATACATTGGATCAGATGGCCTTGACAGATATATTTAGAACTCTGCATCCCAAAGGAACAGAATATACTTTCTTCTCAAGTGCACATGGAACATTCTCCAAGATAGATCACATACTGGGGCACAAAACAGCCCTTCATAGGTATAAAAGAATTGAGATCATACCATGCATACTTTCAGACCACAGTGCTGTGAAGCTTGAAATTAACCACAGGGGGGAAAGTCTGGAAAACCTCCAAAAGCATGGAGGTTAAAGAACACCCTACTAATGAATGAATGGGTCAACGAGGCAATTAGAGAAGAAATTACAAAATATATGGAAACAAATGAAAATGAAAATACAACAATCCAAACGCTTTGGGATGCAGCGAAGGCAGTCCTGAGAGGAAAATACATTGCAATCCAGGCCTATCTCAAGAAACAAGATAAATACAAAATCTAACAGCACACCTAAAGGAAATAGAAGCAGAACAGCAAAGACACCCCAAACCCAGCAGAAGAAGAGAAATAATAAAGATCAGAGCAGAAATAAACAATATAGAATCTAAAAAAACTGTAGAGCAGATCAATGAAACCAAGAGTTGGTTTTTTGAAAAAGTAAACAAAATTGATAAATCTCTAGCCAGGTTTTGCAAAAAGAAAATGGAGATGACCTAAATAGATAAAATCGTGAATGAAAATGGAACTATTACAACCAATCCCTCAGAAATACAAGCAATTATCAGAATACTATGAAAAGTTATGTGCCAACAAAAGAGAATGTTATGCTAAGAGAAATAAGTCATATAGAGAAAGACAGATACAGCATGTTCTCACTCTTATGTGGATCCTGAGAAACTTAAGACCATGGGGGAGGGGAAGGGAAAGAAAAAAAAAGGTAGAGAGGGAGGGAACCAAACCGTAAGAGACTCTTAAAAACTGAGAATAAACTGAGGGTTGATGGGGGGTGGGAGGGAGGGGAAAGTGGGTGATGGACATTGAGGAGGGCACCTGTTGGGATGAGCACTGGGTGTTGTATAGAAACCAATTTGACAATAAATTTTATATTTAAAAAAAAGTATAAAATGAGAAATGATGAATAAAATAAAAATTATTTATTTCAGGCCTGTAGGGGTACCTGGCTGGCTTAGTCAATAGAGCACATGACTCTTGATCACGGGGTCAGGAGTTCAAGCCCCATGATAGGTACAGAGATTACTTAAAAAAAATTTAAAAGGCCTATTACTGGGGTGCCTGGGTGGCTCAGTCAGTTAAGCATCTGACTTTGGCTCAGGTCATGACCTCACAGTTCATGAGTTCGAGCTCCACATCAGGCCCTCTGCTATCAGCACAGAGCTCACTTTGGATCCTCTGTCCTCCTCTCTCTCTGCCCCTCCCATGCTTGCATGTGCACACTCTGTCTCAAAAATAAGCATTTAGAAAAATAAAAAATATAAGGCCTGTTACTTAGAAACTTAAAAACATATTGAATATTCTTAGATCAATATTATATATCAAAATCTTTGAGTTATCAGAGGAAAATTTATACTATTTAAGAGTCATATTAAAAAATGAAATTCAAAGACTCATTCAGAACTTAAAAGCTAAGCAACATTACTACAAAGCAAATCCTCCATGCTTCAAAAAAAAGGGGGGGGGAATGCCTGAATAAAAGTGAAAGCAGAAATTAATGCTAGAATTTCTAACATTTAATTTCTAGAAATTGAAGCTAGAAAACAGAAAATGAACAAAATCAATCCAAAATATGGTCATCTGAAAAAAAAATTAATGTAGACAAATCACTAGGCTAACCTTTTTCAAAGGGAAAAGGAAGGAAACAGAAATACACAAAATTAGACATGGTAAATGGGGAATGATGGCCAAAACAGAAAAAATTTAAAGTATCAAAGAAGATTATTTTATTTAAATATGAAAATAAATTTGAAGAGTTAGTTGGAAAGGATAATTTCCAAGAATACTACAATTTACCAGACTAGCAGTAAGTCATAGATGAAAAGTTACATTAGAACAAAACAGACGAGGGGCGCCTGGGTGGCGCAGTCGGTTAAGCGTCCGATTTCAGCCAGGTCACGATCTCGCGGTCCGTGAGTTCGAGCCCCGCGTCGGGCTCTGGGCTGATGGCTCAGAGCCTGGAGCCTGTTTCCGATTCTGTGTCTCCCTCTCTCTCTGCCCCTCCCCCGTTCATGCTCTGTCTCTCTCTGTCCCCAAAATAAATAAATGTTGAAAAAAAAAAAAAAAATTAAAAAAAAAAAAAAAAGAACAAAACAGACGAACTAAAATGCTCTCCCACCCACACTAAAATATCTTGCTCAGGTAGGAAAATTTTACAAAACATATAAAAATCAGATTATCTCAATGGCTGTTAAACTTTTCTAGACCAGGAAGAAAATTTCAAATTTCAAAATTCCATGTTCTGAGGAAAGTAAGCCATTAATTTTGTACTCATCAAAGGCATTACTTCAGACTACTGTGACTTAAAAAACATCATTATAGCAGTTCCTAAATGAAACATTACTAAATGGAATCCAATAGCGCATTTTAAAAACCATGACCAAGTGTGGTTTATTCCTATTTTCAAGAATGGTTTTACATTAGGAAATCCATTAATTCATTATATTCATGGAACTAAGATGTAAAATCTTATGACCACTTCCAGAAACAACACACAAGACATGTGACACATTCAGTTCTCCCTAAGTTAACTTATAAATTTAATACTAAGTTTATAAAAATACCATCAGACATTTTTCCTCCTGATATTAAATAGTCAGTTGTAAAATTCTTTGGAAAGATGAGTAAGCAATAAAAGCCAGGAAAATCTTATAAAAGAAGAATGAAAGGGAGCTGGTCCCACAGACATTTAAGCATACTATAAAGACTCTGTATAAAGTATTATATTGGTATCCCAATGGTACACAGTAGACAATCCATATGAAGTTTAGTATATGATGAGAGCAATTCAAATCAGTGAGGAAATGATGAACTTCATCTTTTAAGGAGTGGTATCTATTTGACAGTAAGGAAATGGAAAACCATCTATCATGTTTATGGATGTCAAAAGAAAGCCAGAGTAGCCATACTTATATGAGACAAAGTAGACTTTAAAACAAATATTGTAACAAGAGATGGAGAAAGGCACTATATCATAACTAAGGGAGGGGTCTAGCCACCAAGAATAACTAAATGTAAATATTTATGCCTCCAACTTGGGATCACCCAAATATATAAATCGATTAATCACAAACATAAAAAAAATCATTGATAATAAAACCATAAGAATAGGGGACTTCAACACCCCACTTATAGCAATAGACAGATAATCTAAGCAGAAAATCAACAAGGAAACAATGGCTTTGAATGACACACTGGACCAGATGGGCTTGACAGATATATTCAGAACATTTCATCCTAAAGCAGAATACACATTCTTCTCAAAGACACATGGAACATTCTCCAGAAGAGATCACATACTGGGTCACAAGTCAGCCTTCAACAAGTACATAAAGATCAATATCATACCTTGCAAATTTTTAGACCACAACACTATGAAACTTGAAATCAACCACAGAAAAAATTTGGAAAGACCACGAATACTTGGAGATTAAAGAACACCCCACTAAATAATGAATGGGTTAACCAAGAAATTAAAGAGGAAATTAAAAATACATAGAAGCCAATGAAAATGAAAACACAAGGGGTACCTGGGTGGCTCAGTTGATTGAGCATCCAACTTTGGCTCAGGTCATGATCTTGTGGTTCTGAGTTCAAGCCCCACATCAGGCTCACTGCTGTCAGCCTGTCAGTGCAGAGCCTGCTTTAGATCTTCTGTCCCTCTCTCTCTGCCCCTTCCCCACTTGCGCTCTCCCCAAAATAAGTAAATATTTAAAAAAAAAAGGAAAGAAAAGAAAATGAAAACACAGCAGTGTAAAAGCTGTGGGATGTAGGAAAAGCAGTCATTACAGGGAAGAATATAGCAATCCAGGCATTCCTAAAGAAGGAAGAAAGGTCTCAAATATACAACCTAAACTTACACCTAAAATAGCTAGAAAAAGATAGCAAATAGAGCCCAAAACCAGCAGAAGGAGGTAAATAATAAAGATTAGAGGAGAAATCAATGATATTGAAATTTAAAAAAAATGTAGAACAGAGCAATGAAACCAGGAATGGGTTCTTTCAAAGAATTAACAAAATTGATAAACCCCTCGTCAGATCTATCAGAAAAAAAAAAATCGAAAGGAAAAATAAAACCACATATTGAAAGAGGACACACAACCAACACTGCAGAAATACAAACAATAGTAAGAGAATGTTATGAGCAATTATATGCTACCAAATTGGGAAATCTGGAAGAAATGGACAGATTCCTAGAAACATATAAACTACCAAAACAGACAGGAAGAAACAGAAAATTTGAACAGACCCATAACCAGTAAATAAATTGAATCAGTTATCAAAACTCTCCCAACAAAAAAGGGCTGGAAAGATTTCCAGGGGAATTCTACCAAACGTTTAAAGAAGAGTAAATACATATTTTTTGAAGCTGTTCCAAAAAACAGAAATGGAAAGAAAACTTCCAAACTCATTCTATGAGGCCAGTATTACAGTGATTCCAAAATCAGACAAAGACTAACCAGGAAAACAATAGATCAATTTCCCTGGTGAACATGGATGCAAAAATTCTCAACAAGATACTAGCAGACAACATCCCACAATACATTAAAAGAATTATTCACTATTAGCAAGTGGGATTTAAGCCTGGGCTGAAGGGCTGGCTCAATATCTGCAAATCAATCAATGTGATACATCACATTAACAAAAGAAAGGATAAGAACCATATGATCTTCACAAGAGATACAGAAAAAGCAATTGACAAAATATAGTATCCTTTCTTGACAAAAACCCACAAGAAAATAGGGATAGAAGGAGCATACCTCAAGATCATAAAGGCCATTTATGAAAGACCCACCACTAACACCATCCTCAATGGGGAAAAACTGACAGCTTCCCCATAAGGTCAGGAATACGACAGGGATGTCCACTCTCACCATGTCGTTCAACACAGTTTTGGAAGTCCTAGCCTCAGCAATCAAACAAAAAGAAATAAAAGGCTTCCAAATCAATCAAGAAGTCAAACTTTCACTCTTCACAGATGACATGATACTCTACATGGAAAACCTCAAAGACTCCACTAAAAAATTGCTAGAACTGATAGGTAAATTCAGCAAAGTCGCAGGATGTAAAATAAATGTACAGAAATCATTTGCATTTCTGTACACCAATAATGAAGCAGCAGCAAGAGAAACCAAGGAATCGATCCCATTTACAACTACACTGAAAACCATAAAATACCTAGGACTAAACCCAACCAAAGAGGTAAAAGATCTGTATGCTGAAAACTATAGAAAACTTAAGAAAGAAATGGAAGAAGATACAAGGAAATGGAAAAACATACCATGCTCATGGATTCAAAGAATAAATATTGTTGAAATCTCAATACTACCCAAAAAAATCTACATATTCAATGCAATCCCTATCAAAATAACACCAGCTTTCTTCACAGAGCTAAAACAAACGATTCTAAAATTTGTATGGAACCAGAAGAAAACCCGAATAGCCAAAGCAATCCTGAAAAAGAAAACCAAAGCTGGAGGCATCACAATTCTGGACTTCAAGCTGAATTACAAACTGTAATCATCAAGACAGTATGGTACTGGAACAAAAACAGACACACAGATCAATGCAACAGACTAGAAAACCCAGAAGTGGACGCACAAATGTATGGCCAAATAATCTTCAACAAAGTAGGAAAGAGTGTCCAATAGAAAAAAGTATCATCAGCAAATAGTATTGGGAAAACTGGACATTCTTCATGTACCTTGACTGCTTTCTTACACAATATACAAAATAAAGTCAAAATGAATGAAAGACCTAAATGTGAGACAGGAGAACATCAAAATCTTAGAGGAGAAAAGAAGCAGTAACCTCTTTGACCTCGGCCACAGCAACTTACTAGACATGTCTCTGGAGGCAAGGGAAACAAAAGCAAACATGAGTTACTGGGAACTCATCAAGATAAAAAGCTTCTGGACAGTGAAGGAAACAATCAACAAAACTAAAAGGCAGCCAATGAGATGGGAGAAGCTATGTGCAAAAGACACATCGATAAAGGGTCAATATCCAAAATCTATAAAGACCTTAATCAAACTGAACACCCAAAAAACAAATAATCCAGTGAAGAAATGGACAAAAGACATGAACAGACACTTCAAAAGAAGACACATAGATGACTAACAGACACATGAAAAGATGCTCAACATCATTCATCATCAAGGAAATACAAATCAAAACCACATTGAGATACCACCTCACACCTGAAACAATGGCTAAAATTAACAACTCAGGAAAGGTTAGCTAGGATGTGGAGAAAGGGGAACACTTTTGCACTATTGGTGAGAATGCAAACTGGTACAGTTTGGAGGTTCCTCAAAAAATTAAAAATAGAACTACCCTAAAACCCAGCAATTGTACTACTAGCTATTTATCCAAAGGATACAAAAATGCTTATTTGAAGAGGCACATGCACCCCAATGTTTCTAGGAGCACTGACAACAGCCAAATTATGGAAAGACCCCAAATGCCCACTGACTGATGAGTGGATAAAGAATATGTGGTATATATGTAACAATTAAATATTACTCAGTAACCAAAAAGAATAAAATCTTGCTATTTGCAACAACGTGGATGGAACACATGTTATACTAAGTGAAATATAAGTCACTCGGAAAGAAATATCATATGATTTCACATATGTGAAACTTAGGAAACAAAACAGATGAATATACAAGAAGGGAAGGAAAAATAAAAAGAGACAGGGAGGCAAACCATTAGAGACTCTTAAATATAGGGAACAAATCGAGGATGGGTGTTGGGTGGGGGATGGGCTAAATGGGTGATGGGCATTAAGGAGTGCACTTGTTGGGATGAGCACTGGGTGTTATATTTAACTGATGAATCACTAAATTCTACTCCTGGAACCATTGCTATACTATATGTTAACTAGCCTGGACTTAAACAGATTTTTTTTTTAAAAAAATTTGGGTTTACTCTTCACACCATAGTAAATTCCAGAAGGATGAAGGATTTAAATCTAAACCATGTAGGGGCACCTGAGTGGCGCAGTGGGTTGAGTGTCTCACTTTAGCTCAGGTCATGGTCTTGCAGTTTGTGGGTTCAAGCCCCATGTTGGGCTTGCTACTGTCAGCTCAGAGCCCACTTTGAATCCTCTGTCCCCTTCTCCCTGCCCCTCCCCTGATTGTGCTCTCTCAAAAATAAACATTAAAATTTTCTTTTAAAAAATCTAAATCAGAAGAAAAAAAAAAGAGTGAAGTCCAATATAAGCTGGGTATTAGGAATTAGGGAAACTTTCTAAAAATTAGTGGTAGGCAAAACAGATCTTCAAAAGATGTGTGAATATGCTATGCAAATGGTAAAAGGGACTTCACAAACATTACACTAGAATTTTAGATTGACAATTTTGTGAATATATTTCATAATTTTTAGAAACATGTATGTATTTCTTTAGTATAATCTTTTAATAAAGAATAAAATGTTCATTAACCAAAAAAATGTAATTATAGTTGCCGAAAGATTATTCTGTATTATCCAGTTGGGTGCACTATATCTAATGAGCCAGAGATCTTTTTCTGGCTGGAGTAAAAATATTGTGGCAGTAGAGGAGGAAAGAAAGTTTTGAAGTGTGAAAGAGATTTGACCTATTGCTGGAGGAATCCTCATGGAAAGCTTGAAAGGGACTGTTCCTCTTCTAAGGAGCAAAGAATAGTCCTAACCCATAGCAAGAAAAGAGTGGGAGACCATAGTGCCATAACGTCAAGGAACTGAAGTCCATCAACAACCTGACTGAGCCTGCATCAAAATCTTCCCCATGAACCTCTAGACACCAGCCCAGCCCAGCTGACAACTTGATTTAAATCTTGTCAGGCCCTGAGCAAGAGGTTCAGGCAAGCTGCACTGTATGTGGACTTCCAAACTACAGAACAGTAAAATAAATGGGTGTTGATTTAAGGTGCTAAATCTGTGGTAACTTGTTATAGGAACAACAGAAAATCAACACACAAACCTTCAAAATCCAGAAGTAAAAAGGGAAAGGTGATAAAAGTAATAACTTAAAATTAATATATTTTATAGGGAAAAACACATTAAGCAAATTTTTAAGATGACCAACAAAAATATTCACAACTTACATGAATAAAAATTTAATATCTCTAATATATTAAGAGCTTCTAAAATACAGTAAAACAAAAGATGCACATTCCTGAAGAAAAATGGGTTAGGAACAGCGTGCACGGCAAATTAAAATCACCCTGAGATATTTCCCCCACCTGTTAGATTCTAAGTCTGACAGTATATGCCATTGACAAGGTTGTAGGAATGAATACATACACTGCCAGTGGGAATGCAAAATAACAAAAGTCCTATAAAAGAGAATTTGGCAATATCTAATAAATGTATAAAGTAACTTTGATCCAGAAATCTCACTTCTAGAAATCTAATCCAAAGACACCCATACACAAACATGTATACACGGAAAGATGAATGCACAAAGCTATTCATTATAACACTGTTTATGATAACCCCTCCCCTCCCCCCAAAAAAGACTGGATATAATCTAAATATTCATTAAAAGGAGAATAGTTCAATACACTATGGTACATCCAAATAAAGGAGAAATGTACAACTCTACACACAATAGACTGATGTTCAGAATCTACTAAGAATAAAGAACAAAGTGAACAAAGAATATGATACCATTTATCTCAGTGTATTTTTGTTTAAATATCTACAATAGTTATTATAGAAAAGGGTACAGGTGTAGAATTTATAGTTCCTTGAATATGCTTTTCTTTGCAGAGTGGACTCTGGAACCATTAATTTTACATAATTATATGGAGCTTTTTAAAAAATAATCGTAAAAATGAAACAAAACTAACTAGGTATCCAATTACTGCCATAATAATGCAAGAATTATTCTAAGTGACTTTTAAAATTCAGTGTTTGTAACTACACATATGAATAGATATAAAAATCGTCTTTCAAAACAATCTTCAGCTCTTTTACAATCATAATCAGTGGCACTATTATTAAGAATCCAAGAGTCAGACATGTGGTGTGGGATACAGCAAATGAACATTTATGATGATGACTAAGAACTAGGGTTTTCGACATAGGAGAATGGTGATATTAGTAATGCTGATGAAAAAAACATCTCTGTAGACCTGAAATTGAATTAATAATCTCAGTATTAACTAATGATGTAGTTTCTATTTGAAAAAAAAAATAATAAAAACCAAACCAAACATCAAACAAAATGACACAAATAAATGGGAAGATGCTCCATGCTTATAGATTGGAAAAAACAATATTGTTAAAATGTCCATACTACCCAAAGCAATCTACAGATTCAATGTAAACCCTATCAAATATCAACATTTTCACAGAACTATAACAAATAATTCTCAAATTTGTATGGAACCACAAAAGGCCTCAAATAGCCACAGCAATCTTGAGAAAAAAAGAATAAAGCTGTAAGTATCACAATCCCAGATTTCAAGGGATACTACAAAGCTGTAAGAATCAAAACAGTATGGTACTGGCACAAAAACAGGCACACAGATCCATGGAACAGGATAGAACCCAGAAATAAACCCACACTTTTATGGTCAATTAATCTACAACAAAGGAGACAAGAATATACAATGGGGAAAAGACAGCAAATGGTGCTGGGAAAACTGGATAGCTACATACAAAAGAATGAAACAGGGCCACTTACTTAAGCCATATGTTAAAAACAAAAACAACAACAACAAAAACTCAAAATAGATGAAAGTCCTAAATGTGACACCTGAAACCACAAAACTCTGAGAAGACTATATAGGCAGTAATAACTTTGACATGGGAAGGGAAACCAAAGCAAAATTAAACTATTGGGACTACACCAAAATGAAAAGCTTCTGCACAATGCAAGAAACCATCAACAAAATAACCTACTGAATGGGAGAAGGTATTTACAAGTGACATATCCAATAAGGGGTTAATATCAAATATATACAAAGAAGTTATATAACTTTACACCCCCCACAAAATAGTACAATTAAAATATAGGCAGAGGACCTGAACTGATATTTTTCCAAAGAAGTCATACAGATGGCCAATGGATACACGGAGATACTCAACATCACTAATCATCAAATGAAAACCACAAAGACATATGTATCACCTTATACCTGTCAGAATGTCTAAAATCAAAAAGACAAGTAACATATTGGCAAGGATATAGAGAAAAAGGAACCCTGTGCATTGCTGATGGGAATGCAAACTGGTATAGCCACTGTGGAAAACAGTATGGAGATTCCTCAAAAAATTAAAAGTTGAAATAGCATACAATCCAGTACTTCTACTTAAAATGAAAACACTAATTCAGAAAGATATATGTACTCCTGTATTTATTACAGCATTATTTATAACATCCAAGCTACAGAAACAATCCAGGTGTCTATGATGAATAGATAAAGAAGATGTGTGTGTGTACACACACACACACACACATGAATATTAGTCATAAGAAAAGAATGAACTTCTGCCTGGATGGGCACAGATGGAGCTAGAGAGCATTATGCTAAGTGAAACAAGTCAGTCTGAGAAAGGCAAATACCATGTGATTTCACTCATGTGGAATTTAAGAAACGAACAAAGAAGAAAAAGAGACAAGAAAACAGACTCTTAAACACAGTGCAAACTGGTGGTTTC
This sequence comes from Leopardus geoffroyi, assembly GCF_018350155.1. NCBI lineage: Eukaryota > Metazoa > Chordata > Mammalia > Carnivora > Felidae > Leopardus > Leopardus geoffroyi. The sequence continues at coordinate 81,062,323 of NC_059336.1, read as the reverse complement.
CAGAGAAGTGGATGGGTGGAATGGGTAAAATAAAGTGGATTAAGAGTACATCTACCTTGGGGCACCTGGGTAGCTCAGTCAGTTAAGCATCCGACTTCAGCTCAGGTCATGATCTCATAGTTCATGAGTTGGAGCCTTGCATTGGGCTTTGTGCTGACAGCTCAGAGCCTGGAGCCTACTTCAGATTCTGTGTATACCTCTCTCTCTCTCCCTTCCCCACTCGCACTCTGTCTCTGTCTTTCTCTCTCTCTCAAAAATAAACATTAAAAATTTTCAAATTTTAAAAAGAGTACATTTACCTTGATAAGCACTGAGTAATGCATAAAATTATTTCATGATTATACTGTACACCTGAAACTAATATGTATTAATTATACTTCAATAAAAATTAATAAAAAGGGGAAGCACTTATTTTTAAAGAGATACAATATAAAATATTTCAAATAAAATGATCTGTCTAGGATTTGCTTCAATTATTATTCCAGGGGTAGAGTATTGAATGGTAGAGGATTGAGAAGAAACAAGATTGACCATAACTGGTAATTACTGAAGCTGGATGATGGAGAATTAGCTAAGGGATCATTATTCTGTTCTCTCTGGTTTCAGACATGTTGAAATTCCATAACAAGATGACTGTGGGGTGTGTTTATATTTAAATAACAAGCTGGCATAAATAAAAGTACTCTTGTAAATATCTTTGTACACATTATGCTAGTGTTTATAGAGGATAATTTCAAAGTATAGTATATTGAGTCCAAAAAGAAATATTTTTATGGACACCGCCAAATTTCCCTTTAAGTATTGATTTACTAACAATATACAATCAACAATATACAAGATACCCATTTCTAAAATCCTCACCAACAATCTGAGAAGTTAGATGACCTACCCAAGACCAGATGGCACAACCTAGAATAAAATTCAGATAAAGGTCAGTAATTATCATATTGCCTGAGTCAGTAGTTCATTAATTTGAACAGTGTTTAAATCTGTAGTTGAGTTCAAAAAAGGAGATAGGAGCTAAGAGAACTTACTGCTGTCATACACTGGCCTTCTGAAATAAATGGCACTATTTCCTTGGTTATCTTATACACGGTTCTTTAAATCTCTCTCTTCTTTTGTTGGCTATGTGCCTTCAAAGGAGATGTCCGTTCCAGTCTAAAATCTCCCAAAGGTTTTCAGGGTAAAACACATTTCAAGATGTGCAATACATGGAAGAGTGAAAATCTTATATGATATTGTTTGTTAAACTGACAGCTCTACTTAACAGAAGCCATTAAAATATTTACAAAGTAGCAGCTGCTCTAGTAAAAAAATACAGCTTTTTGGAGGCATGAAAATAAACAAGTTGATAAGTACAAGGTAAGCCGTTTGACAGCTTCTTTGTGTGCACTGCACAATATACAGAAAATTCTGATATTTACAGAGCAATTATAATACAAAGCCTTTTAAGTTAAAAGGACATAGAGCAAGTAAGAACTGTTTACAAGAATTCTTCATACTGATCTTTTAAACAATTTAGAAAGCCCCCAGACATAATTCTTTAAGAAGTGCTAGGTTTTTGGTGTTTTTTCTTTTAAATAAGCTTTATTTTTAGAAGATAATTATATACATGTCTCCATCTATAAACTGAATTTAGCATATGGACTACCAGTTTAAAATCTTTGTTATAGGAAAACAAAACAAAATTCTAGGTAATTCCTGCTTTTGGCAGACAGTTAAGATTACCCAATTCACTGACTCTTAGCCCAAACCCACACTCACTCTGCCTACTGAACACAAACGTATGACTATAAAGTAATAGATCACTAAGGATATAACCTCTCCATACTCTGTCCTCTGGCTCCATCCCAAACAAAATTCTGCCGCTTGGTAGTTTGTTAATTTAAGACTTTATCCTTTATTTACTAGGTGGAGCCAAACTACTAGTCATGCCTATAACATTCCCTGAAATTTAGTAAGCTCATTATTATATTTTTAAGTAAAACCACACTAATATAGCTATAATCTAAGACCATCTGCCTTATAGTAGTTAAGAATAAATACTGTTAAAACAATCCTTTTTTTTTTTTAATTTTTTAAACGTTTATTTATTTTTGGGAGAGAGAGAGCGTGCGCGAGTGAGCATGAATGGGGGAGGGGCAGAGAGAGGGAGACAGAGAACTCGAAGCAGGCTCCAGGCTCTGAGCTCTCAGCACACAGCCTGATGCAGGGCTCTAACCCACGAACTGCGAGATCATGACCAGAGTTGAAGTTGGGTGCTTAACCGACTGAGCCACCCAGGTGCCCCATAAAGCAATCCTTTTTCTTTTTTTTTAACGGTTCTCTCCTGCTGACATTTCCCCCAACTGCAACAATAATCATTTGCTGCTACTGTTGAATTTACTTTCATTTTATATTCAAGAAAGCACAATTGAAGCATAGCTACCCTGTTATCAAACTGTAATCTCATCAAGGACAGCCTTTATGTCTTCTTCATGTTTACATCCCCTACTCAGTAGAGCAACCTACATGGAGCCGACTCTCAATAAAAGTTTGCTTATACAAATAACCAAAGCCTATTTTCACATTTGAAAACAGAACCACCTCAGAACTCCATTTATTGTTAGAGATCCATACAGTCTCATTTCAGCCTTATTAGTAAGCAAAGAGTAAAAATGTTATGGCACATGTAATGGTATTCTACAAAATAAGTTTGCTTATGATACAAGTACTTTCTACAAACATTTTCATCCTTAAGATAATACTAACAGATCTCCAAGCAGAATTTATTACTTCAAATTATTGGAAGGAGATAATCCAAGCCATATGTATTTTGTAATGGACAAGAAAAGAAAATTGGTAACAGGGTAATTGGGAATAGGACTCAATGTGAAAATAAATAGTCTTCTTTGCCTACATGAAAGCTATTTAGTTATTACCTGTTATAGTTTTAGGCACTATGGAAACTAGTGACTTCACTGTGGAAGGAGCAACTTCAGCAAAATGGTGGACTAGGAAGCTTCAGACCCTTGTTCTCCCATGAAGACACCAACCTAACAGCTATGAGGAATAAAATACCTTTGTGAGAACTCTAGAAAATAGTGAGGGGCCATAGCACCCACACCAATGCATAAACAAGAAAAGGGGTGGTTCAGAAGGAGTAAAAGAATTCATTGCATTTTGCTCACCATACACACCATTCCTCACCTCAGTAGGGTGGTACAATAGGAAGAATATCACCCAGTAACCAACCCCTTCCTTGAGACAGAAGAAATAGAGTGGAACTTAAGTACAGTATTCTGGCTTCTCTGGGAAGTGTACAAGGAACTGACTTCTGTGTTGCCTGGCTTGAGATGTTAGTAAGAGTGACAGCAGCATAGTTTAGATATCAGATTGGAGGCCAGTGAAAACAGAAGTGAGTGCCTTGGTGCACTGAATATCAGAGGCTCTCAAGTCATGCAGGCAGGCACTAGGCAGAGCAAGAGAATAAGGGCAGAAGAATTCAATAGAAAATGAAATCTGAGAACAAATGGGAAATCAAGACACACACACACACACACACACACACACACACCTGTATATACTAAAAGCACACACACAACCCCAAAGAACACACATCAGGAAAGGTCTGAGAGGCCTCAGAATCTCTAGCCAGTCTGTTTGGTGAAGGTCTTCCCCTGAACAAAATCAGTCCATAAACACTAGGAGGGATTGCTGTTTTTTCAATGACAAAAATCTCAACAAAACGCCATAAAACATACAAAGAAACAGGGAAACATGGCCTAATCAAGACATTAAAATTAAGCCCTAGAAATTGAACATAAAGAAATGTAGATCTATAAAGTTCCTAAGAACTTAAAGTAATGGTTATAAGGATGATCAGTGACCTTAAAGAAAACATAGACAACTACACAAATCAGGAAAACAATGCATAAACAAAATGAGAATATCTGCAAAGAGATAGAAACTTTAAAAAAAAAATTCTGAAACTTAAAAATACAATAACAGAACTGAAAAATTCACCAAAACAGTTCAAAAACACACTTGATTAGGCAGAAGAAAGAACTGGCAAACTTAAACACAGATCATTTGAAATCATTGAGTCAGAGGAACAAAAAGAAAACAGAATGAAGAAAAAGTGAAGAGAGCCTAAGGGACTTATGGGTCACCATCAGAGTCCTAAAAATGTGTGATAGCAGTCGTAGAAGGAAAAGATAAAGGACAGAGAACTTACATGAGAAAACATTGGGAAGTGGCTGAAAACTTCCCAATCTAAGGAATGAAATGAAAACACAAACTGTAGATCAATGAACTCCAACTAGCATAAACACAAATAGACCCAAATTATAACAAAACTGTTCAAAGTCAAAGAGAATCTTGAAAACAGCAAGAGAAAAATGACTTGTCAAGTACAGATTATCAGATTTCTCAGCAGAAACCTTGCTGATCAGAAGAAACAGGATGATATACTAGAGTGCTAATGACAGAAAAAAACTGTCAAACAAGATTATTGTGTCCTATAAAACTGTGCTGAAAAACTGAAGGACAAATTAAGATCTTCCCAGATAAATAAAAGCTGAAGGGATTTAGTACTACTAGACCTGCTATACAAAAAAAAAAAAAAAAAATACTAGGGACTCCTGCAAATTAAACCAAAAAGTGCTAGACAGCAACATGAAGTCCGATTCAAGTATAAAGTTACCCAGTAAAGGTAAAAATACAAATATAGAATCCTGTATTACTGTAAGTTTGTTACATAAATCCACTTTTAATTCTTGTACAGAGTATAAAAGACAAAAACCCTAAAAAAACTATACATCTATGTTAATAGGTATACAATATATAAAGATATAATTTGTAACAATAACAAATGGGGGAACAGAACCATAAGGGGGTAAGGTTTTGAATGTGATTAAAGTTATCAGTTTAAAATAGATTTTTTAACTTTTAAGATACTTTATATAATTAAAATTATATCCAAAAGAAAAACTATAGAATACACACAAAAGCAAATGAGAAGGAATTACAACATATCAATACAAAGAAAAAGTCAAACACAAAAAAAAACAGTAAGAGAAATAAAGGACAAAAAGCTGTAAGACATCAAAAAACAAGTAACAAAATGACAATGGTAAGTCCTTCTGGGTCAATTAGTTTAAATGTAAATGGATTACACTCCTCAATCAAAAAACACAGATTGAGTGGATTAAACAAACAAGATCCAATAATATATTTCATGCAAGAGACTCACTTTATATTTATAGGCTGAAAATGAAAGCATGGAAAAATATATTCTGTGAAAATAATAACAAGAGCAAAGATATCTGTCTAATAGCAGCCAGAAAGACTTCAAGTCAAAAACTATCACAAGAGACAAAAAAGTATATCATATAATGAGAAGGAGCACAACTCACAAGGAGGATCTAACAATTATAAGTATTTAGCAAACACAGCAGCTCTTAAATATATGAAGCAAACACTGACAAAATTGAAAGGAGAATGAGAGAGTAACAAAACAATAGTAGGAGACTTCAGCACCCTTCTATCAGTAATAGAAGAACAACCAAACAGAAGATCAAAAGGACATAGAGGGCTTGAACCATACTATACACTAACTGGACCTAACAGACATCTATACAACACTCACGCAACAGTGTAAAATACATTATTCTCAAGTGCACATGGAGCATTCTGCCAGACAGACCTTAAGTCAGGCAACAACAACAAAAAAAAAAACACAAAAAACCAAAGAACAAAAAAAAAAAAAAATCCAAGTCTTAACAATGTAAAGACTGAAATCTTAGAAAATATCTCTTGCAAACACAATGGAATAAAACTAGAAATCAACAGAAAGAGAACTTAAAATTCTGTAAATATATGTGTATTAGGGTTCTCCAGGGAACAAATAGATACATGAGGGGATTTATTGTAGGAATTGGCTCACATGATTATAAAAATTGAGAAGATCCATGGTACACCACCTGCAAGCTTTAGAACCAAGAAAGCTGGTGGTGTATTTCAGTCCAGTGTAAAGGCCTGAGAATCAGAAGCACCAATGGTTTAACTCCCAGTCTGAGGCCAAAGGCTTGAGAACAGGGATGGGGGATGGGCAGCAACACTGGTACAAGTCCCAGAGTTGAAAAAGCCCAATGAATGAGGAATTCCAACATCAGAAGGAAGGAGAAGATAGATGTCCCAGTGCAAGAAGACAGAGACACAATTCACCCTTTCTCTGCCTTTTTGTTCTATTTGGGCCTTCAACAGATTGGATGATACCTACCTAGTAGACTTCTTTATTTAGTCTACTGATTCACATGCTAATTGCTTCCTGAACTCATTCACAGACATACCCAAAAATAATGTTTTACTGGCTATCTGGGCATCATTTAACCCAGTCAAGTTGACACATAAGATTCACCATCACAACATGGATATTAACACCCTTGTAAATAAACGATGGCTCAAAGAAGTCACAAGGGAAATTAGAAAATATCTTGAGACAAATGAAAATGAAAACACAATATACCCAAATTTTGGGGATGCAGCAAAAGCAGTGCTAAGAGAAAAGATGTATCAGTAAATATTTACATTAAAAAGAAGCAAGATGTCAGATCAACAACCTAAATTTATACCTCAGGAACTAGAGAAAGAAGAACTAAGCCCCAAGTTAGCCAAAGGAAGGAAATAACAAAGATCAAAGTTGAAATAAATGGAGGCCAGAAAAATAGAAAAGATCAAGGAAACTAAAAGCTTTTTTAAAAAACTTCAACAAAAATTAAGGAATCATTGACTAGATTAAGAACAAAAAGAGAAAACTCAAAAATAAATATCAGAAGGAGGGGCTATTACAACCAATACCACAGAAATAAAAAGGATTCTAACTACTATGAAGAACTACATGCCAACAAATTGTAAAACCTAGAAGAAATGGATAAATCCTAGAAATGGATAAATCAAAAAGAAAAGTCCAGTGACGGCTTCACTGGAAAGTCCACTACACATTCAAAGAAGACCACCAGTCCTCTTCAAACTTTTACAAAAAAAAAAAACTGAAGAGGAAACAACAGCCCATACTCATTTTATGAAGCCATCATTACTCTATGTAGGAGTGCTGACAATACTAATTCCATCTTTGACCCTACCATCTTGTTCATGTTCATTTGATGACCTCTCTTTTGGGGTTTCGTGTTCCAGGCCCCTTGGAGATTAATATACATGCCTTAGGCTGCCAAGGCTAGGATGAGGTGGAAGGCATGTTTTAGCCTCCTGTGAATCTGTTAGCCATAACACAGCCTTTCCCCCTCATGATGCACAGGTGGTGCCACAAGATCTAATAAAAGGTTAGCTGTCAATTAGGTACATGCAAACCCTTTGAGGTACATGTTAACCCTCTGATCTCATTACACTATCCTTCTTTGTGTCCCCTAGCTCTAATAAAATCTGTGGACAAAGGTCTGGATTTTCTGGAGAATAACTATGTAGTTGCCATGGATCTCCCCCACCTGATTGCCCCATCAATAAGTTACCATGAAAAAAAAACTCTGTGTATACTGTATGGAATCACCACCTTCATATTCCTGTCTCAAAGTGCTTTCTCAATTTGGGGGATACTTTAATGTCCCTCCCTGACTTTCTAGCACCCTAATACCAAAGCCAGACAAAAACATTAAATAACAGAATATACCAATATTTCTGATGAATGCTTATGCAAATTCTTAACAAAATACTACTAAACCAAATTCAGCAGCATATTTAAAACATTATACTCCAACTAATTTATTTCTGGAATGCAAGGACAGTTCAACCTACAAAAGTAAATTAATGTAATATACCACAATAACAGAATGAAGGACAGAAATACCCTCTCATAATAAAAACTCAACAAACTAAATAGAAAAGGAAAGTATCTTGACATTAAAAAGACTCATATTAAAATTATTAAAAGCCCACCACTAATATCATAGTTAAAAGTGAAAAGTTGAAAGCTTTTCCTCTACAATCATGAACAAGACAAGGATGCTCTCTTTCTCTATTTCTTTTCAATATGGTGCTGGAAATCCCAGCCAGAGCAATTAGGAAATAAAATAAATAGGGGTGGCTCAATTAGTTAAGTGTTTGACTTCAACTCATGTCATGATCTCACAGTTTGTGAGTTCGAGCCCCACACAGGGCTCTCTGCTGTCAGTGCAGATCTGGCTTTGGATCCTCTGTCTCCCTCTCTCTCTCTGCTCCTCCCCTGCTCACACATACTTGCACACAAGCTCACTCTCTCTCTCCCCAGAATAAAGAAACCTTTAAAAAATAAAATAAATAGAAGCATCCAAATCAGAAAAAGACCCTTAACTATACAGAACTGTAGGCTACTGGAGGGAATTGGTGGGGAGGGATGGGTAACATAGGTGATGGGGATTAAGGAGTGCACTTGATGTGATAAGCCCCAGGTGTTGTATGAAAGTGTTGAATCACTGTATTGTACACCTGAAACTATATTATACTGTATATTAACTAACTGGGATTTAAATAAAAACTTTTTTTAATTTTTAAAAAATGAACAATTTATAAAGAAAAATTTTAAAAACAAATCCAATCAAGAAAAATTAAATTCTTAGGAATAAACCTAAGGAGGTAAAACACCTATACACTGAAAAGAAGAAAACACTACTGAAAGAAAATGAAGACAGTAAAAAGTGAAAAAGCATTCCTTGTTCATGAGTTGTTAAGATTTACTGTTAAAATGTCCTTAGATCCCAAAGGAATCTAAAGATTCAGTACAATCCTTCTCAAAATCCCAATGACATATTTTGCAGAAACAGAAAAACCTATCCTAAAATTCATATGGAATCTCAATGGACCCTAAAGAACCGAAATAATCTTGAGAAAGAATAAAGCTGAAGGACTCACAGTTCCTCATGTCAAAACTTAATACAAAGCTACTGTAACCAAAACAATAAATAGTACTGGCATAACAGCAGACATATAGACTGATGGAATATAACAGAGAGCCCAGAAATAAACCCTTATATATATGGTCAAGTGATTTTCAACAAGGGTACCCAGTCCAGTGCAGGAAAGGACAGTCTTTTCAACAAATGGTGCTTGGAAAACTAGATATCCATATTAAAAAGAAATGAAGTTGGGGAGCACCTGGGTGGTTCAGTAAGTTAAGTGTCCAACTCCTGATTTTGGCTCAAGTCATAATCTCACAGTTAATGGACTGAGCCCCGTGTGGGGCTCTGTGCTGACAGCATGGAGCCCATTTGGGATTCTCCCTCTCCCTCTCTCTCTGTCCCTTTCCTGCTCATGCTTTTTCTCTCTCTCTCAAAATAAATGAATAAACATTATAAAAAAATGAATTTGGACCCTTAACTTTCACCATCTATGAAAATTAACTCACAATGGACCAAAGGCCTAATTGTAAGACCTAAACTATCCAACTTACAGAGATAAAACAAAGAGAAAGCTTCATGACATTGGATTTGGCAATGGTTTCCTGGATAGGATACCAAAGTAGGCAACAAAAATAAACTGGACTGCATCAAAATTTAAAACTTTTATTCATCAAAGGACACTATCAACAGAATGAAAAGGGCAACCCATAGAATAGGAGAGAATATTTGAAAATCATATATTCTATTTAGTAGTATATATGTAGTAAGGGTTTAATATCCAGAAAGATAAAGTACTCCTAAAACTCAACAACAAAATCAAACAATCTGATTCAAAAATGGACAAAGGGACTTGAATAGATATTTCTCCAACAAAGAAAATCAAATGGCCAATAGGCACATGAAAATATGTTTGACATCACTGATAATTATGGACGCAAAAGCAAAACTATAATGAGATATAGTTATACGTGAGTTATATGTGAGCACCTCACATCCATTAGGATGGCTATAATAAAAAAAAGAAAGGAAAATAACAAGTGTTGGCAAAACTGGAAAAATTGTGGAGTGCTCTTGGTGGGATTGTAAAATGTTGCCACCACAACAAAAAAACATGGCAGTTCATTAAAAACTTTAAAAAAATATACCTTACCTATGATCCAGCAACTCCACTTATAGGTACATATCCAAAGGAATTGTAATCAGAGTATCAAAAAGATATCTGCACGCCCATCTTCATAGAAGAATTATTAACAGTAGCCAAAAGCTGGAAGCAACCCAAATCTCCATGGACGATCAAATGTATAAACCAAATGTGGTTCTGTGTACACACACACATGCACAGTGGGATATTATTCAGCCTTAAAAAGGAAGGAAATCCTGGGGATGCCTAAGTGGCTCAGTGAGTTAAGTGTCCAACTCTTGATTTCTGTTCAGGTAATCATCTCATGGTCGTGAAACTGAGCCTGGCACATGGGGGTCTGGGCTGGAAATGGAGCCTGCTTAAGATTCTGTCTCTCTCCCCACCATTCCCCCCTTCAAAAAAATTTTTTTAAAAAAATTGTTAAGAAAGGAAGGAAATCCTACCACATGGATGAGCCATGAGGACATTATGCTAAGGAGAATATGCCAGTCACATAAATACAAATACTGTATGATACCACTTAAATGAAGTACTAAAGTAGTCAGATTTATAGAAACAAAAAGTAAGATGGTGGTTACCAGGGCCTAGAAGAAGGGAAAAAGGAAATAAATAGGGAGTTTTTTAATGGGTGTACAGTGTCAGTTTTGAAAGCAGAAAATATTTTGGAGATCTGTTGCACAATGAGGTGAATATACTTAATACTATTGAACTGCACACTTAAAAAAATGGTTACCATGGTTGGAACACCTGGGTGGCTTAGTTGGTTAAGCATCCAACCCTTGATTTCAGCTCAGGTCATGGTTTCATGAGTCTGAGCCCCACATTGGGCTCTGTGCACTGACAGTGTGGAGTCAGCTTAGGATTCTCTGTCTCCTTCTCTCTCTGCCCCTCCCTGGTTCATGCTCTGTCTCTCTCTCAAAAAAAAACGAAAGGAAGGAAGGAAGGAAGGAAGGAAGGAAGGAAGGAAGGAAGGAAGGAAGGAGAGAGAGAGAGAGAGAGAGAGAGAGAAAGAAAGAAAGAAAGAAAGAAAGAAAGAAAGAAAGAAAGAAAGAAAGAAAGAAAGAAAAAGAAAGAAAGAAAAAGAAAAACAAAATACACACATGCACAGGGTGCAGTCCTAAGAGTTTTTGGCTTTTAATCAGATTTATGTTTTTCAGATATATTTTTCACAACTTCGTCATGTTTCACCATTTTTCTAAACAATGCCCTGTCAAAGTTGCCAATATTAAAGTTTGCTTTCTTCATCTGTATGATGTGGGAATAACAAACTCTCTGTACACTTTAAAATTGTAATTAAGAGTAAATATTAGAAAAGAAAGATACTTTCCTTTATTGCTTTCAAATTATGTTCAACATATGGAGTGTAAAATAATTCACCTCTCACAACTTTCCAATATAATAAAATATTCCAGTAATTTGTTCACAACAAAAATATTTGATTAATAAAATGCTGGCTAAAAACATTCTGAATGAAGTTACAAGTGAATTTTTAAAATCTAAACTCAGAAACATTAATTACTCAGTTACCAAATTCCCCTGGGTAGAGCTAAGTGTAAGAATGACAGAAGTCATAGGGGGACTATGACTACAAGATTTCCACTGTGCATTATATAGTTAATTGACAAATTTTTAAGTTTCGTTGGGCTATGTGAAAGATTTTCCTGTAAGCATACTTATGAAGGAGTTATCAGAAATTTTATTTGATTTTAACTTATATCTTGATCATTTTTTAACAGAACTCCTGGGGCCTTTGGACAGAGGAGATACGCTAAATGAAGCTTTTGTTGGCCTATCTTTAGCTCCTCAAGGAGAAGACACATTTCCAGATGACCTCCCTCCCTTTTGTTCAGTCCATAAACATATTCAACAAAGAACACAGAATGTCTCTTCTAACAGGTAAGATATGTTGAACTGAGTAAAGTGCTCCACAAAGTATTTAGTATTAAACAATTTAAATATTCCCTTTTTAAATGCAAACTAATAGTTAAGCAAGGAGATTTCAAAATATCAAAGAAAAAAATGTGCATTTTCTCATGGCAACGACTTTAGAGTAGTTTGTTCATGCAACAGCATTTATGATGTAATTGAGTGTAAAGAGTATTGGTAGAATGAATGTTATTGCAAACCAACATGAACATGAAATTACTATAAGATACTAAATTCTAGTCTTACTCTGTTGTTAAATTTTAGGATTGTGAGATTATTAAATTAAAATATTAATTTTTAGTATATTCAGTTTGTATTATAATTTATATGATCATACTTATGAAGGTTACCATTAGTTTTTGGAATCTGATAATTGATAACTCATATGTATGTAGCTGATTATATTGGGTTATTGAGAAAATAAAGGATAAATGTGAAGTAAATATACTAGACAAAGTATTATTATTTATAATGGTAGCTATGTTAATTATGATAATGCTTTGAAACAAATGTCAGCAAACTTTTTGTGTAAAGCACCAGATATTAGGCTTTGTGGATCATACAGATTTTATCACAACACTCAACTATGCCATCTTAGTATGAAAGCAGCCATAGATAATACATAAATAAATGAGAGTGGCTGTGTTACAGTAAAACTTTACTTACAAAAATAGGCAGTGGGCAGGATTTGGCCCCTATTTGGTAGCTTACATACCTGCTCTTAAGGATCCCAACTATATGCAATTACTGTGAAGAGGCCATATTTTTCATATATATCATATTTCAATATATTCCATATTTCCTATCAATTATACATGCATACTTAAAACATCCTTGAGAAAAATGCTTCAAACTACATAGTTTGGTTAATAGTAAATAAAGGAGAATTTCCAGGTCTGGCAAAGTTTAGAGGTGAATAAATCCTATCCCCAGGAAACAGTTTTAAAACTGGACAAAAACTACAATTTCAGGGCTCTGAAATCAAAAAGGGCAAACAACAATTTGATAAGCATTTATTCATGAAATAATGCTGAACTTCTAGTAATGAAGGGGAAATCTGATGTTCTGGGGCTGCTCCCATCCTTTCACCACTCCCAAGCTAGTTCAGCCTTGTAGTTAGTTCTAGGGTAGCACCGGCTGTGAAAAACCAGCTAGTTGACATGATGTGGAGCTTTTGAATGGAAAAACCCTTGTCCAGCACTATTATCGATAAAAATGACAAACTAACTGTCAGCAAAAGTAACAAATTTGATAGGAAATGAACAGGGAAAGCCACAGTTCTACTAGCCTGCTTAGGTCAAGTGACAGAATGGGAGACTAGCCAAAAATTTAACCAGAAGATCCTGGAATAAGACCATCTAATTAAGCTCTTTACACATTCCTTGATAGAGTTGTATGGCCTCTTAATTTTTTTTGGCTCCCTTTTATATTGCAGGATCCTAAATCTTCCCCTTTTGCTTCTTTCTTCCTTCACACCCAACTGCCATAAGGTGCTTCTCCCTTTCTACCTTTTTCACCCACTCATCACCCCACCCCGGAAGCTGTGCATTTAAAAAAACTATCCCTTCAAGTTGCATGGTGTAGTTCAGGCTAAGAACACCAGGAATTGGAGATCATGCACTAGCATTTGGAGTTTTTTCCATTTTATTTACAATTGTTTGGAAGTTCTCTGTCAAGTCATGCTGAAGCTGTAGCTTTCATGCAGTTTGTTTCTTCCTTATTATGTTCTATACTGTTTATAGAGGAAGTACTGAGAGGTGGAAAGGAAAGCAGTCATTATTATCTTCAACTACCAGGCAGTCCTACTTCTTTATTTACTTTTTTAAAAACAATGTTACTGGCGTATAATTTACATGTACCACAAAATTCACTCCTTGTAAGTATACAATTCAAATATGTTTGCTGAAGGTATAAAGCTGTGCAACTACCACTACAGTGTAGTTTTAGAACATTTCCACTGCCACAAAGTTCCCTTATGCCAATAATTTACAGTCCATTCCCACTCCTACCTCCAGCCTGAGCCAGTCATGTGTCTGCTTCCTGCCTCTAGAAGAATTTCATATAAATGATATCATACAGTCTGGAAACTTTATATAAATTAATTCATACAATATGTTGTCTTTTTTTGTGTCAGCCTTCCTTCACTTAGCATTATGGTTTCTGAGGTTCATACATGTTGTAGTGTCTAGTTTATTCCTTTTTAATTTCTGAGTAGTATTCCGTTGTATGGATATACCATATTTTGTTTATCCACTCACCAGCTGCTGGATATTTTAATTACTTGTAGCTTTCGGCTACATGAATAATGTTGATATAAATATTCACATAAGTCTTCGAGGGAACATATGTTTTCATTTCTCTTGGGTAGATACCTAGGAGTGGAACTGATAGATCATGCTCTCAGTTTATATTTATCTTGTTAGTTTTTAGAAACTACCAAATTGTTTTTCCAAAGTGACTAACATTTTACATACCCATCAGCAACATACAAGGGTTTCAGTTTCTCCATATCCTCACTTGTGGTTGGTATTGTCAGTCTTTTTTATCATAACCATTCTACCGGGTATAGTGCCTCATTATGATTTTAATTTGCATTTCCCTAATGACTAGTGATGTTGAGCATTTTTATGTGATTATTAGCCATTAGCTTATCTTTGGTGAAATATTTATGCAAAACGTTGTCCATTTTTTAAATAAGTTCTCTTATTATTGAATTATAAGACCTCTTTATATATTCCTCAATTTGAAGTCCTTTATCACATAATTTGATTTGCAAATATTTTCTCCCAGTCTATGGCTTGCCCTCTCATTTTCCTAACAGTGCCTTTTGAAGTGCAAAAGTTTCAAATTTTGGTAAAGCACAGTTTAGTTTTTCTTTTATTGATTGTACTTTTATATATAAGAAATCTTTTTCTAAACGAAAATCACAAAAATTTTCTCTTATGTTTTCTCCTGGAAGTTTTATAATTTTAGCTTTACATTCAAGTCCATTTTGAGTTAATTTTTATGTCTCATATAAGGGTTAAAGTTCATTATTTTGTATATGAAAATCTAATTGCCTTTACTCCTTTGTCAAAATCAATTGACCATACGTGTGAAGATTTATTTCTGGATTTGCCATTCTGTTCCATTGGTCTATGTATCTACCCCACAAAAACAAGTGTCAGACTTAGCTATACAAAGGGTTCCAATGAACCAGAATCTCACAAAACACATTCCAATACCACAAAAATAAACAGGAAAAAGATGAAGAGTTCTATAGAGTTATACTGCAAAGAAGCAGAAAAATGTAGACCAACATATATCAATTGAGAAAAATACTCTCCCCTAAAACAGGCATGAAGTACAAGAAAACTGTACAACACTTCAAGCACTCTGGAAACCCACTCTGAATTAGATGAAAACTAAGAGGAGAGGCAGGGAAGAGGAAGCTCAGTGCATTCAAGAAGCAAAAGGAAGCAAAATATCTTAGAAATGAAAAATAAATTACAAGGCATTCCAATGGGAATAAATTCAAATTAAAATTTAATAAAAGGCACTGAAAATGACAGAAAAAATCCTCAAGAAAATAGGAATTGAGGGATATATTCTTGATATATATAACTTAGTCCTAATACTAGTATCTTATTTAATGGGAAATCACTGAGGGCATTTCCACTAAAATCAGAAACAAGACAAGAATACCCACTATCTCTGCTACTGTTTGACACTGTACTAGAGGTACATTACAGTTAGCCATTACAATTAGATAAATCAACTAGATCAAAGGTTGGCAAACTATGGCCCAGTGGCCAAATCCAAATCTGCTGTTTTTGTAAATAAAGTTTTATTAGAACACATCCACACCCATTTATTTATTGTTTATGGGTTGGTAGTTGAGACTGTATGTCCTCAAAGCCTAGGTAATTTACTATCTTATACTTTGAAGTTTGCCAATCCTTGAAGTAGAGAATAAAAAGTGGTAAGGAGGGGTGCCTTGTTAGCTCAGTCGGTTGAGTGTCCTACTTCAGCTCAGTCATTATTTCCTGGTTCATGGGTTCAAGCCCTGCCATCAGGCTCTGCACTGACAGTATGGAGCCTGCTGGGGATTCTCTCTCTCTCTTCCTCTCTCTGCCCCTTCTCTGCACTTGCTCACTCCTTAAACAAACAAACTTTAAAAAAAATTGGTGAAGATGGCGGCCTAGGAGGACGCTGGGCTCACCGCGCGTCCTGCTGATCAATTAGATTCCACATACACCTGCCTAAATAACCCAGAAAACCGCCAGAGGATTAGCAGAACGGAGTCGCCGGAGCCAAGCACAGACGAGAGGCCCACGGAAGAGGGTAGGAAGGGCGGCAAGGTGGTGCGCGCTCCACGGACTGGCGGGAGGGAGCCGGGGCAGAGGGGTGGCTCGCCGGCCGAGCAGAGCCCCCGAGTCTGGCTGACAAAAGCGGAGGGGCCTGATGGACTGTGTTCCTACAGCAAGCGCGACTTAGCATCTGGGAGGTCATAAGTTAACAGCTCTGCTCGGAAAGCGGGAAGGCTGGAGGACAAAGGGAGGGAGAGCTGCTGAGCCCCCGGACGACAGAGCTCAGTTTGGTGGGGAACAAAGGCGCTCGCCAGCGCCATCTCCCCCGCCCATCCCCCAGCCAAAATCCCAAAGAGATCCAGTTCCTGCCAGGGAACTTGCTCGCTCCACGCAAACACCCAACTCTGTGCTTCTGCGGAGCCAAACCTCCGGCAGCGGATCTGACTCCCTCCTGCTGCCACAGGGCCCCTCCTGAAGTGGATCACCTAAGGAGAAGCGACCTAAGCCTGCCCCTCCTGCCCCTGTGCACCTTGCCTACCCACCCCAGCTAATACGCCAGATCCCCAGCATCACAAGCCTGGCAGTGTGCAAGTGGCCCAGATGGGCCACGCCACCCCACAGTGAATCCCGCCCCTAGGAGAGGGGAAGAGAAGGCACACACCAGTCTGACTGTGGCCCCAGCGGTGGGCTGGGGGCAGACATCAGGTCGGACTGCGGCCCCGCCCACCAACTCCAGTTATACACCACAGCACAGGGGAAGTGCCCTGCAGGTCCTCACCACACCAGGGAATATCCAAAATGACCAAGCGGAAGAATTCCCCTCAGAAGAATCTCCAGGAAATAACAACAGCTAATGAGCTGATCAAAAAGGATTTAAATAATATAACAGAAAGTGAATTTAGAATAATAGTCATAAAATTAATCGCCGGGCTTGAAAACAGTATACAGGACAGCAGAGAATCCCTTGCTACAGAGATCAAGGGACTAAGGAACAGTCACGAGGAGCTGAAAAACGCTTTAAATGAAATGCAAAACAAAATGGAAACCACCACAGCTCGGATTGAAGAGGCAGAGGAGAGAATAGGTGAACTAGAAGATAAAGTTATGGAAAAAGAGGAAGCTGAGAGAAAGAGAGATAAAAAAATCCAGGAGTATGAGGGGAAAATTAGAGAACTAAGTGATACACTAAAAAGAAATAATATACGCATAATTGGTATCCCAGAGGAGGAAGAGAGAGGGATAGGTGCTGAAGGGGTACTTGAAGAAATAATAGCTGAGAACTTCCCTGAACTGGGGAAGGAAAAAGGCATTGAAATCCAAGAGGCACAGAGAACTCCCTTCAGACGGAACTTGAATCGATCTTCTGCACGACATATCATAGTGAAACTGGCAAAATACAAGGATAAAGAGAAAATTCTGAAAGCAGCAAGGGGTAAACGTGCCCTCACATATAAAGGGAGACCTATAAGACTCGTGACTGATCTCTCTTTTGAAACTTGGCAGGCCAGAAAGAATTGGCACGAGATTTTCAGTGTGCTAGACAGAAAAAATATGCAGCCGAGAATCCTTTATCCAGCAAGTCTGTCATTTAGAATAGAAGGAGAGATAAAGGTCTTCCCAAACAAACAAAAACTGAAGGAATTTGTCACCACTAAACCAGCCCTACAAGAGATCCTAAAGGGGACCCTGTGAGACAAAGTACCAGAGACATCACTACAAGCATAAAACATACAGACATCACAATGACTCTAAACCCGTATCTTTCTATAATAACACTGAATGTAAATGGATTAAATGCGCCAACAAAAAGACATAGGGTATCAGAATGGATAAAAAAACAAGACCCATCTATTTGCTGTCTACAAGAGATTCATTTTAGACCTGAGGAAACCTTTAGATTGAGAGTGAGGGGATGGAGAACTATTTATCATGCTACTGGAGGCCAAAAGAAAGCTGGAGTAGCCATACTTATATCAGATAAACTAGACTTTAAATTAAAGGCTGTAACAAGAGATGAAGAAGGACATTATATAATAGTTACAGGGTCTATCCATCAGGAAGAGCTAACAATTATAAATGTCTATGTGCCGAATACCGGAGCCCCCAAATATATAAAACAACTACTCATAAACATAAGCAACCTTATTGATAAGAATGTGGTCATTGCAGGGGACTTTAACACCCCACTTACAGAAATGGATAGATCATCTAGACACACGATCAATAAAGAAACAAGGGCCCTGAATGAGACATTGGATCAGATGGACTTGACAGATATATTTAGAACTCTGCATCCCAAAGCAACAGAATATACTTTCTTCTCGAGTGCACATGGAACATTCTCCAAGATAGATCATATACTGGGTCACAAAACAGCCCTCCATAAGTTTAGCAGAATTGAAATTATACCATGCATACTTTCAGACCACAATGCTATGAAGCTTGAAATCAACCACAGAAAAAAGTCTGGAAAACCTCCAAAAGCATGGAGGTTAAAGAACACCCTACTAACGAATGAGTGGGTCAACCAGGCAATTAGAGAAGAAATTAAAAAATATATGGAAACAAACGAAAATGAAAACACAACAATCCAAACGCTTTGGGACGCAGCGAAGGCAGTCCTGAGAGGAAAATACATTGCAATCCAGGCCTATCTCAAGAAACAAGAAAAATCCCAAATACAAAATCTAACAGCACACCTAAAGGAAATAGAAGCAGAACAGCAAAGGCAGCCTAAACCCAGCAGAAGAAGAGAAATAATAAAGATCAGAGCAGAAATAAACAATATAGAGTCTAAAAAAACTGTAGAGCAGATCAACGAAACCAAGAGTTGGTTTTTTGAAAAAATAAACAAAATTGACAAACCTCTAGCCAGGCTTCTCAAAAAGAAAAGGGAGATGACCCAAATAGATAAAATCATGAATGAAAATGGAATTATTACAACCAATCCCTCAGAGATACAAGCAATTATCAGGGAATACTATGAAAAATTATATGCCAACAAATTGGACAACCTGGAAGAAATGGACAAATTCCTGAACACCCACACTCTTCCAAAACTCAACCAGGAGGAAATAGAAAGCTTGAACAGACCCATAACCAGCGAAGAAATTGAATCGGTTATCAAAAATCTCCCAACAAATAGGAGTCCAGGACCAGATCGCTTCCCAGGGGAGTTCTACCAGACGTTTAAAGCAGAGATAATACGTATCCTTCTCAAGCTATTCCAAGAAATAGAAAGAGAAGGAAAACTTCCAGACTCATTCTATGAAGCCAGTATTACTTTGATTCCTAAACCAGACAGAGACCCAGTTAAAAAAGAGAACTACCGGCCAATATCCCTGATGAATATGGATGCAAAAATTCTCAATAAGATACTAGCAAATCGAATTCAACGGCATATAAAAAGAATTATTCACCATGATCAAGTGGGATTCATTCCTGGGATGCAGGGCTGGTTCAACATTCGCAAATCAATCAACGTGATACATCACATTAACAAAAAAAAAGAGAAGAACCATATGATCCTGTCAATCGATGCAGAAAAGGCCTTTGACAAAATCCAGCACCCTTTCTTAATAAAAACCCTTGAGAAAGTCGGGATAGAAGGAACATACTTAAAGATCATAAAAGCCATTTATGAAAAGCCCACAGCTAACATCATCCTCAACGGGGAAAAACTGAGAGCTTTTTCCCTGAGATCAGGAACACGACAGGGATGCCCACTCTCACCGCTGTTGTTTAACATAGTGCTGGAAGTTCTAGCATCAGCAATCAGACAACAAAAGGAAATCAAAGGCATCAAAATTGGCAAAGATGAAGTCAAGCTTTCGCTTTTTGCAGATGACATGATATTATACATGGAAAATCCGATAGACTCCACCAAAAGTCTGCTAGAATTGATACATGAATTCAGCAAAGTCGCAGGATACAAAATCAATGTACAGAAATCAGTTGCATTCTTATACACTAACAATGAAGCAACAGAAAGACAAATAAAGAAACTGATCCCATTCACAATTGCACCAAGAAGCATAAAATACCTAGGAATAAATCTAACCAAAGATGTAAAGGATCTGTATGCTGAAAACTATAGAAAGCTTACGAAGGTAATTGAAGAAGATTTAAAGAAATGGAAAGACATTCCCTGCTCATGGATTGGAAAAATAAATATTGTCAAAATGTCAATACTACTCAAAGCTATCTACACATTCAATGCAATCCCAATCAAAATTGCACCAGCATTCTTCTCGAAACTAGAACAAGCAATCCTAAAATTCATATGGAACCACAAAAGGCCCCGAATAGCCAAAGGAATTTTGAAGAAGAAGACCAAAGCAGGAGGCATCACAATCCCAGACTTTAGCCTCTATTACAAAGCTGTCATTATCAAGACAGCATGGTATTGGCACAAAAACAGACACATAGACCAATGGAATAGAATAGAAACCCCAGAACTAGACCCACAAACGTACGGCCAACTCATCTTTGACAAAGCAGGAAAGAACATCCAATGGAAAAAAGACAGCCTCTTTAACAAATGGTGCTGGGAGAACTGGACAGCAACATGCAGAAGGTTGAAACTAGACCACTCTCTCACACCATTCACAAAAATAAACTCAAAATGGATAAAGGACCTGAATGTGAGACAGGAAACCATCAAAACCTTAGAGGACAAAGCAGGAAAAGACCTCTCTGACCTCAGCCGTAGCAATCTCTTACTCGACACATCCCCAAAGGCAAGGGAATTAAAAGCAAAAGTGAATTACTGGGACCTTATGAAGATAAAAAGCTTCTGCACAGCAAAGGAAACAACCAACAAAACTAAAAGGCAACCAAGAATGGGAAAAGATGTTTGCAAATGACATATCGGACAAAGGGCTAGTATCCAGAATCTATAAAGAGCTCACCAAACTCCACACCCGAAAAACAAATAACCCAGTGAAGAAATGGGCAGAAAACATGAATAGACACTTCTCTAAAGAAGACATCCGGATGGCCAACAGGCACATGAAAAGATATTCAGCGTCGCTCCTTATCAGGGAAATACAAATCAAAACCACACTCAGGTATCACCTCACACCAGTCAGAGTGGCCAAAATGAACAAATCAGGAGACTATAGATGCTCGCGAGGATGTGGAGAAACGGGAACCCTCTTGCACTGTTGGTGGGAATGCAAATTGGTGCAGCTGCTCTGGAAAGCAGTGTGGAGGTTCCTCAGAAAATTAAAAATAGACCTACCCTATGACCCAGCAATAGCACTGCTAGGAATTTATCCAAGGGATACAGGAGTACTGATGCATAGGGGCACTTGTACCCCAATGTTTATAGCAGCACTCTCAACAATAGCCAAATTATGGAAAGAGCCTAAATGTCCATCAACTGATGAATGGATAAAGAAATTGTGGTTTATATACACAATGGAATACTACGTGGCAATGAGAAGAAATGAAATATGGCCTTTTGTAGCAACGTGGATGGAACTGGAGAGTGTGATGCTAAGTGAAATAAGCCATACAGAGAAAGACAGATACCATATGGTTTCACTCTTATGTGGATCCTGAGAAACCTAACAGGAACCCATGGGGGAGGGGGAGGAAAAAAGTAAAAAAAAAAAAAAAAAAAGAGGTTAGAGTGGGAGACAGCCAAAGCATAAGAGACTGTTAAAAACTGAGAACAAACTGAGGGTTGATGGGGGGTGGGAGGGAGGAGAGGGTGGGTGATGGGTATTGAGGAGGGCACCTTTTGGGATGAGCACTGGGTGTTTTATGGAAACCAATTTGACAATAAATTTCATATATTATAAAAAAAAAATTGGTAAGGAAATAAAACTATCTCCATTTTCAGTGATATGACAATATAACAGAAGACTACTAGGGAATCAATGATAAAATCAAATATTTTAAAAATACAGTAAGGTAGAAAGATATAAAACTAATGTACAAGAACCACTAGCCTTCATATACACAAACAGTAATGAGTTAGAGATGGTAATGGTAGAGGAAAACCCCATCTATTTTATCAACAAAGATTAAATACTGAGGAATAAACTGAACAAAAAATATGCAAATTCCATATGATAGAAATCTTACAACACTGTGAAAGACATAAAAATGGCCTTGAACAAATGGGAAGATATCCCTCTTCTTGAATAGGATGACTCAACATCATAAAGATGTCAGTTCCCCCTAAATTAATGTATTATATTAAAGTACCTACATTTAATGTAATCCCAATAAAAAGACCAACGTACTTTTTTATTGAGTTAGACAAGGTGATATTAAAATTCACATAGAAAATTAAAACAAAGAAGAAACTATGGGAGGGGAGCTAGTCCTACCAGATAGTAAAACATCCTAATTATAAAGCCTTATAATACCATAATAGTATAATACTTACAGTTTTATTCTTATGTGATTATTAGATTAGTATCTGCTTCCTCATTAACCTATAAACTCCATGAAGGGGAAAACCACCATGACTCTTAGATATTATCATTTCACTAAGCCCTGCCATAATGCCTAGTGTATAGTTGGCACTGCAGGCCTACTGCACTCTTGGAGTTCTCAAGCATGTAGGGGAGGAAGAGGAATGCTATAGATAAGAAACAAACAAAAATACATAACTAAAGGTCATTCAATTAATGATAAGTACTAGGAAAAAATACAAGGAACTGGTGAGTAGAGAAGGTACTATTTGAGTTAAGGGCTGAATGATAGGAGTCATCTATGTGAAGATGCAGTAAATTGACAGAAGATTCCAGGGAGAGGAAAGTACCCATACAGAGGCCCTAGTATAGTAACAAGATTGGGAGGTTTGCATAACAGAGAGCCAATACAGCTAAACTGTAAAGGAGTATGGAACATGATAAATTACTAGAGCCTCGTTAAGCCATATTAGTGTGTATGATCTTTGTTTTAATTACAGTGAGAAGCCAATATAGGATATTAGAGTATGTAGTGGGCAGAATGGACTCCCAAAGATGTCCACATCCTAACCCCCAGAATCTGTAAATATGTTACATCATGTTGTAAAGGGGACTTAAGGAAACAGATGGAATTAAGGTTGTTAATCATCTGACTTAAACATACAAAGATTTGGGGTGCCTGGGTGGCGCAGTCGGTTAAGCGTCCGACTTCAGCCAGGTCACGATCTCGCAGTCCGTGAGTTCGAGCCCCGCGTCAGGCTCTGGGCTGATGGCTCAGAGCCTGGAGCCTGTTTCCGATTCTGTGTCTCCCTCTCTCTCTGCCCCTCCCCCGTTCATGCTCTGTCTCTCTCTGTCCCAAAAATAAATAAACGTTGAAAAAAAAATTAAAAAAAAAAACAACATACAAAGATTTGGGGTGCCTGGGTGGCTCAGTTGGTGAAACGTCCAACTTCAACTCGAGTCATGATCCTGCTGTTCCTTGGGCCCCATCGGTGCTGACAGTTCAGAGCCTGGAGCCTGTTTCAGATTCTGTATCTACCTTTTTCTCTCTGACCCTCCCCCTCTTACCCTCTGTCTTTCTCTCTCTCTCTCTCTCTCAAAAATAAGTAAACAATTAAAAAAAAATTTTTTTTAAATAAGAAGATTACCTCAGATTATCAGGCCTAATGTAATCCTTAAATCTGGAAGAGGGTCCTTAAATGTGGTTGAGAGAGGCAGAAGAATCAGAGTCTAAGTGATTCACTATGAGATGGACTCAACCTACCATTGCTTTGAAAATGGAGAAAAGGAGCCGTGAGCCCAGGAATGCAGGCTGGCCTCTAGAAGCTCAAAAATGCAAGAAAACAGATTATTCTGTAGCACTTCCAGAAAAGGAATGCATGCTGTTTAAGCCACTAAATTGTTAAAAAATCAAGGAAAAATTAATACAAAGTGTTAGGATGTGTTCTGCAGTTTTAATAGGTCATTTTGAATGACTAGGCTGACTTGATAGGGAAAGCTGCCTTGGCATCAGTGACAATTTTGATGTGATGTCTGATTTCATACTTCAACATAGGGATGCTGGGGTTCAGGGCTAAATGTGAATTTCAGAACTACATTGGGGAAGTTTACCCAAAGATACTTAAAGTTTTTGTCTATAGGAGTTCAGTAATGTACCAAGCTCTGTAAGAAAGAGAAGCAGAGAGAATGGCAGCATGGCCCACAACATGGGTCTACTCACCAGGGGTTAAGAGTGTACCTACTTTTGCTCACTATTGTATCCAGAGCCTCCAACCCAGCACCAGGCACAAAGTTAGGATTCAACAAATATTCCATCCATGAATGCTTGACTGAACCATAAAATATTAGCCTTCTTTATAAAATGTCCTCAATTTTAAGTCCTTCCCGTTAATTATTTACATTTTCATAGGCCTATATGACTGAATAAATTATTTTTTTATTCTTAATATACCTATTTAAATTCAAGTTAACATACAGTTTAGTACTGGTTTCAGGAGTAGAACCCAGTGATTCATCACTTACATACAACACCCAGTGCTCATCCCAACAAGTGCCCTCCTTAATGCTCAACACTCATTTAGCCCATCTGCCCACCTACCTCCCCTCTAGCAACCCCGTTTGTTCTCTGTATTCAAGAGTTTCTTATGGTTTGCCTCCCTCTCTGTTTTTATCTTATTTTTCCTTCTCTTCCCCTATGTTCATCTATTGTGTTTCTTAACCTTCACATGAGTGAATTCATATATTTATATTTCTGAGTGACTTATTTTGCTTAGCATAATACATTCTAGTTCCATCCATGTTGTTGCAAATGGCAAGATTTCATTCTTTTTCATCACCTAGTAGTATTCTGTTGTGTGTGTGTGTGCGTGCGTGTGTGTGTGTGTGTATAAAATCAGTCAATGGACATTTAGGCTCTTTCCATATTTGACTATTGTTGATATATCGCACTGCTATAAACTTTGGGGTGCATGTGCCCCACTGAATCAGCATTTTTGTATCCTTTGGATAAATACCTAGTAGTGCAATTGCTGAGTCGTAAGGTACTTCTATTTTTTATTTTTTGAGGAAACTCCATACAGTTTTCCAGAGTGACTGCACCAGTTTGCATTCCCATCAGCAGTGCAAAAGAGTTTCCCTTTCTCTGCATCCTCACCAATATCTGTTGTTTCCGGAGTTAAGTTTACTATTCTGACAGGTGTGAGGTGCTATCTCATTGTGTTTTTGATTTGTATTTCCCTGATGATGACTGATGTTGAGCATCTTTTTCATGTGTCTGTTAGCCATCTGGGTGTCTTCTTTCTAAAAGTGTTTGATGAACATAAGGGAAGGTAAGCAAAACTAACATAAAAACAGGGAGAGGGACAAAACATAAGAGACTCCTAAATATAGAGAACAAACAGGGTTGCTGGAGGGGTGGGGGGTGGCGGATGGTCTAAATGGGCAAGGGGCTTTAAGAAGGACACTTGTTGGGATGAGCACTGGGTGTTATACATAGGGGATCAATAACTGGATTCTACTCCTGAAATCATTATTGCACTATATTCCTAAGTTGGATATATATTTAAAAAAATAAAATAAATTTTAAAAAAAGACAAGTGTCTGTTCACGTCTCTTGCTCATTTCTTCACTGGATTATTTGTTATTGGGGTGTTGAGTTTGATAACTTCTTTATAGATTTTGGATACTAACCCTTTATCCGATATGCCATTTGCAAATATCTTCTCCCATTGTCGGTTGCCTTTCAGTTTTGTTGATTGTTTCCTTCACTGTGCAGATACCTAGTAATAAACCTAACCAAAGAGGTAAAAGACCTGTACACTGAAAACTACAGAAACCTTATGAAAAAAAATGAAGACACAAAGAAATGGAAAAAACATTCATCCTCATGGACTGGAAGAACAAATATTGTTAAAATGTCTATACTGACCAAAGCAGTCTACACATATACCACCAGCATTCCTCAAAGAGCTAGAACAGACAATCCTAAAGTTTGTGTGTAACCACAAAAGACCCCAAATGGCCAAAGTAATCTTAAAAAAGAAAACCAGGAGCACCCAGGCGGCTCAGTTGGTTAAGCAGCCGATTTCATTCATATCATGATCTCACTGTTGTTGAGATCAAGCCCCATGTCGGACTCTATGCTGACAGCTCCAAGCCTGGAGCCTGATTTGAATTCTGTGTCTCCCTCTCTCACTGATCTTTCCCCACTTACACTCTGTCTCTGTCTCTCTCTCAAAAGTATAAACATTGGGGCGCCTGGGTGGCTTGGTCGGTTAAGCGTCCGACTTCGGCTCAGGTCATGATCTCACAGTCCGTGAGTTCGAGCCCCGCATCGGGCTCTGTGCTGACCGCTCAGAGCCTGGAGCCTGTTTCAGATTCTGTGTCTCCCTCTCTCTCTGCCCCTCCCCTGTTCATTCTCTGTCTCTCTGTCTCAAAAATAAATAAACGTTAAAAAAATTTTTTTTAAATATATAAACATTAAAAAAAAATTAGGAAAAAAAAGCTGAAGGCATCACAGTTTGGACTTCAAGCTGTATTACAAAGCTGTAATCATCAAGACAGTATGGTACTGGCACAAAAACAGACACATAAATCAATGAACAGAATACAGAACCCAGAAATGGACCCACAAATGTATGACCAAATAATTTTCAACAAAGCAGGAAAGAGTACCCAGTGGAAAAAAGACAGTCTCTTCAGCAAATGGTGCTGGGAGAACTGGACAGCAACATGCAAAAGAATGAACCTGGGGAGCACCTGGGTGGCTCAGTCGGTTGAGTGTCTGGTTTCCGCTCAGGTCATGACCTCACAGTTTGTGGGTTCGAGCCCCATATCGCGCTCTGTGCTCACAGCTTAGAGCCTGGAGCCTGCTTCGAATTCTGTGTCTCCCTCTCTCTCTGCTCCTCCCCCCCTCATTCTCTGTCTCTCTCTCCTTCAAAAATAAATAAAAACATTTTTAAAAATTTAAAAAAAAAAAGAATAAACCTGGACCACTTTCTTACACCATACACAAAAATAAATTCAAAATGGATGAAAGACCTAAAAGACAGGAAACCATCAAAATCCTACAGGAGAAAATATGCAACAACCTCTTTGACCTTAGCCTTAGCAATTTCTTACTAGATATGTCTTAGGAGGCAAGGGAAACAAAAGCAAAAATGAACCACTGAGACCTCATCAAGATAAAAAGCTTCTGCACAGCGAAGGAAACAATCAACAAAACAATAAAAATTTTAATTTCTGTGTAGGCTATGGCAAAATTAATAAATGGAATTCATTTGAACTAAATACAATACAGAAACCAACTGAAACTGGTTTTGAATAGACTGTACTGTGCTTGAGTTTATAAACAAACTTACTTGAATGTAAACTGTATGAGGGTAAAGATGTCTTTTTTTAATTCTTCATTGCTGGATCCTACAGGACTTAGAAAATTGTCTGTAATATAACGGATGCTTAATAAATATTTACTGAATAAATAAGATAATTATTTTTATAATACAAGAATATACAGGATATTAAGAATACATTACTAGTAATACATGTGTTAAGTAGACACTTTAGACACCCAAAAGAATCAGGCACTTCCATATTAATAGCAGTTACGACATCTAGGATATAAATGAGTGTTTTTAAAAATCACCATTATGTGAATTGACAGAGACTTTATAGGTCACCGACATTATTATTTAAATAGTTGGTTTCCATATTTTATGTGGTTAAAATAAACATTATTTAAGTGGTTAGTTTTTCATATTTTTTGACCTGGCAATTAAAAAAAATGTTAAACAACTCAAAGAAAAAACAGTTTAGAATGAAAAAAGGTAATGAGAAGGACAATGGTAAATAATTGATCCTAGACCTAATTATTTTACTTTAGGTTTGGTACTGCCCTAAACTAGTTATTATATTTTCAATTATTCCATTTCTCTAATTGCTTCAATCTTTCCCTCTGTATTAGATTATCTCCTTCAAGGTCTAAAATTCTTTACTGTAAATAAACCTTGCGTTTGTAACAAATCTACTTTGATATTTACTATCATAAATGAGTAGTAATATTGTTTAGTTTTCTATTTGTTATATCTGAATTCATACCTAAGAAACTCCAAATAAAATACAAATCATGTTAAAAGTTTTAAATATTGGCTTGGTTTTATTAGATTTGTTTCTAAGCAAATTTCCCTTAAGTTAGAACAAACAAACAAAAAAACCCCATCTATCCATAATCCTTATGTGTGCCTATAAACAATATAACTGATGAAAATTTTCAGTGTTTACAAAACAAAGAAAATTGTCAACAGAATGCCTGGCGGTAGACTTACCAGCAAAAAAAAAAAAAAAAATTTACAGCCTATAATTCATGAAGATTGGCTCAAAACAAACTGTCCCTGCCAACAGAAAATCTGACAATTATTCTGTTGTCTAATTTGGCTCAGCTTAAGTTGACCTTGTTTATTCATCTCAGTCTTTTAATTCTTGTTAACTTGGCATAAGAAGAGAACATATGGCATATGTCTAGGAAGTCCATTTCTGCATCTTAAACCAAAATAAATGTAGAATATACTGAGCATTTCCAGTGTGTTCAGCTATTAAGGTAACTTAATGTATATTACACAGAACTGATTAAGTTCATATTATCCCCACTAGATGTTTTATGTTTGTGGCCTATAAAGCTGAAAACTAAGTACAGACATCTTTTTCTAAGCTTCAGTATATGACTAAACCTGGCCAATTTCAAACATATTTCCAAAGACGACCATCAATTATAAACTCTTCTAAAACATAAAAATTAAAGGGTATCAGCAATTTGACGATGTAAAGATGTTTACAGGTTTTCACTTAATCTCTAGCTATGTTTAAGAAAGGTGATCAAGAGAATGTGACAAAGATAGAATAAAAGCTGTAGAAGAAAAAGAACATTTCCATTTTCTCTCCAGTCTAATCTGTGAATTTTCTTATTTTCATTTTCTGACCCACTAAAGCTTAATGTTAAAGAGAAATTTCATTTTATTGTGGCTTTAATGTGTCTCAAAAAAAGCTATGACGAAATGAGGTGCTTTACAGATTCATGGCTCTATTACAGAATCATAATTCTCCAGTACCAGAAAAAGAAAAGCAAACACCTTGAAAATCCAAAGTTCCAAAATTTACGTACTTTAAGGGGTATTATTTTGGTTTAGAATGTATTCTTTTTATTAACTAAGTGAAATGAAAAACATGAAAGTATAATTTCATGTACAAAACCTATTAGTATTAATATATTTTGAAGCTCTTAACCTTTGTTAGTGTTCTTCACAGTACTTCTTGCAAAGTACTTTTCTTCCACAAAGCTCACAACATTCAAACTTCATGACTTGCATTCAAAATACCATAAAATTTCAACTATAGGGGCATCCTTATTACCTAGACATTCATTACCTGAAATCCTATAGTTATGTGTTTACAAAGAGCAACAACAGTCTTCATAATGTGAAATATCTAAGAATGAACTAACTACTTATAAACTCAGTCCCCACTCAAATATTTCTCCACAGTGAATACTAGCATTTATTTCTACATATTAAGTGCAAGGTCATCGGCAGTATCACAGATTATCAGCTGTGCAAACACCTACCACAGTAATACAAAGACATTTCAAAACAACCGAAAATTTTCCACAAAGGAGTATTTCATGAGTTCAATGAAAGACATTGGAGGAATGTTCATATCCCATGCAAAAACCATTGATAAATGAGGAAATGGCACTTAGGCCAATTAAGTTAAAAAGAGAAATTCCATAAGGATAATGAAATTAAAAGAATTGCAAAAGAAACCTAGTTTATTATCAAAGTATTAATAGAAACCACAGGAAAATGAATGGCCTTCTTTATGAAGATGTGTACTGCAAAAGTCAAATGTGAAGTTAAAGATGCCATTTAATGCTTCTAGAGGATCTAGTCAAAAAAACTAGGACCACTCCCCACCTGCCCAGTCAAACTGACTTACTCTTTGTTCCTTCTAAGAATTTGTGCCTAGTTTGAAATTATAACCTACATGTTATTTTTTATTTTTTTAATTTAATTTTTTAAATTTACATCCAAATTAGTTAGCATATAGTGCAACAATGATTTCAAGAGTAGATTCCTTAATGTCCCTTACCCATTTAGCCCATGCCCCCTCCCACACCCTCTCCAGTAACCTTCTGTTTGTTCTCCCTATTTATGAGTCTCTTCTGTTTTGTCCCCCTCCCTGTTTTTATATTATTTTTGTTTCCCTTCCCTTATGTTCATCTGTTTTGTCTCTTAAAGTCCTCAGTCATATACTTGTCTTTCTCTAATTTCACTTAGCATAATACCCTTCAGTTTATCGAATTAAACTTTTTTTATTTTTTTTTTAATTTACATCCAAGTTAGTTAGCATATAGTGCAACAATAATTTCAGGGATATATTCCTTAGTGCCCCTTACCCATTTAGCCCATCCCCCCTCCCACAACCCCTCCAGCAACCCTCAATTTGTTCTCCCTATTTATGAGTCTCTTCTGTTTTGTCCCCCCTCCCTGTTTTTATATTATTTTTGTTTCCCTTCCCTTATGTTTATCTGTTTTGTCTCTTAAAGTCCTCATATGAGTGAAGTCATATGATTTTTGTCTTTTTCTGACTGACTAATTTCACTTAGCATAATACCCTCCAGTTCCATCCATGTAGTTGCAGACGACAAGATTTCATTCTTTTTGATTGCCGAGTAATACTCCATTGTGGATATATACCACAACTTCTTTATCTATTCATCCATCGATGGACATTTGGGCTCTTTCCATACTTTGGCTATTGTTGATTGTGCTGCTATAAACATGGGGGCACATGTGTCCCTTCGAAACAGCACACCTGTATCCCTTGGAGAAATGCCTAGTAGTGCAACTGCTGGGTCGTAGGGTAGTTCTATTTTTAGTTTTTTGAGGAACTTCCATACTGTTTTCCAGAGTGGCTGCACCAGCTTGCATTCCCAATAATATACATGTTATTAACATAAACTTATCTCTATGTTTTACCTTTTATTTTTTAGTCATATTGTACTATCACTATTTACAGTGATTTTCAATCCCAGTTTAAAGGCTCCCTTTATTTATATATTTAGTTTTCCCTGGAAAGCTGTTATCCTCAGACATGGACCTCATGCAGCTTAAAATACTTAAATATATGGTTTCAAAATAATGCAATGTATGCCATTGAGGACAAAGGAGAAATATCTATGTGCCTTTAGTTGTTCTTCACTATTCTTTTGGGTTCCTTTTTTCTGCCATATTTGTTGAATCTAGGTTCACAAAACTTACACTATCAACAAAGAGAAACGAAAAAAGTTAGGAAACTGAAACTTTTAAGGAGAGAATTATGAAAGCATAAAATAACCTAAGGAAGATGATTCCATTTATATACACAGAAAAATAAATAAATAAATAAATAAAACAAAAGATGCTTTGGTTTTGCTATTTCATGTACAACTGAAAACAGGTGTCCTGAATTGCATTCTGAAGATATGGAAGATCCTAGGAAAATCCTCTACATGGGGTCTGAAACACCCTGACACCACCATGTAATACCTTTTCTTTATAGGCCAAGCTACTGGTCTGTTACCTGTTGTGCAAGATATACCAAGTTTTGCATATCCCTTCACAGAGACAAACTACATATCTGGAATATGGGAGAAGAACATCAGTCATCTATAAATCCCCTATATTTAGAAATTTTAATTATTTTACTCTTCTTATATATATTCCTATAAACAAATTTAGGGAAATTGTTGCTTTGTGTCCCAAATAACAAAAAATAACAGAGGATACTCTGTGCTATTACCATACAACAGGAAGTATATAACGTCTTTTAGTGATGTTAAGATTAATCAGTGGAATTCTCCATTACAGATGATCCCTGGCTTAAGATGGTTCATCTTATGATTTTTTGACTTTGTGATGGTACAGAAGTGATACACATTCAATAGAAACCATACTTCAAATTTTGAATTTTTTTAACGTTTATTTATTTTTGAGACAGAGAGAGACAGAGCATGAACAGGGGAGGAGCAGAGAGAGAGGAAGACACAGAATCTGAAACAGGCTCCAGGCTCTGAGCTGTCAGCACAGAGCCCGACATGGGGCTCGAACTCACGGACCGTGAGATCATGACCTGAGCCGAAGTCGGATGATCAACCGACCGAGCCACCCAGGCGCCCCTGAATTTTGATCTTTTCATGAGTTAGTGATACGTGGTACTATGTGTGATGCTGAGCAGTGGCAGCCAGCCACAGCTCCCAGTTAGCCATATGATTAAGAGGGTAATCAACTGACACATTTATCACCATTTTGTACCCATACAACCATTATTCAGTAGTCAACAAATTACATGAGATATTCAACATTTTATTATAAAATAGGCTTTGTGTTAGATCATCTTGCCCAACTGTAGGCTAATATAAGTATTCTGAACATGTTTAAGGTAGGCTAGGCTAAGCTACGATGTTTGGTAGGTTAGGTGTATTAAATCCAACATCCACTTAAGGTATTTTCAACTTACAATGGATTTATCAGGATGTAACCCCATCAAAAGTTGAGGAAGATCTGTATAAAGTTCCCCATCAACCTTCCTCCTAATGTTTTTGAATTTACTCATGAAAGCTGCACAGAAGACTGTTTAATTAGGAGTAGTGAAATGGTGATTTTTTAACACTGGCATTCCTTCTGCAGTTATAAGCTGGAATTCTTCTATACAGGAAAAAAAAAAAAAAAGATTCCTTACTAGTTCTTTGATTACCCTGAAAGGCTAAGTAAATGCTTGATAGTTCCCTATATTTACCAGTTTCCAGAGCCATAGTAAATTAAGCCATCAACCTGCAATGGGGACCACTATTTTGGCAGGGGTGGGAGGGGGGAAAGGTCAAGTGCATTTTTAAATGGTGTTTAATGTGTTAGAGTCCATTGTGGTTGTCAAAAGTTCAGAAATAACAGTAAAACCAATGAATCACCAAAGTAGTAAATAGTAAGTTTACTGTGCACACACCAGAAACAAAGTTTCAAACCAAAGGCAGTCAAACCAAAACATCAGGGGTATATTATTATAGAGCAGCTTATATAGTAAGAAAGCAGTGACACTTTATTCTTCACAATAATTAGTTATAATATTAAAATTTTCTTAAATGCTAGGAAATTGGTGAGTGGTTACTTTACGCCAACCCTGGGAAACAGTTCAAGTTTTAGGATCTCCACAGGCAAAAGCAAGAAATGACCCAGGTCAAGTTAGTCTTGCAAAATAAGCTAAATTAAGCTTTGTTGATATGATGAGACCGATTTTGTCTGTTGAGGGAATTTTCTTTTTTTTTTTTTTTAATGTTTATTTATTTTTGAGAGACAGAGAGGAAGAGGGAGAGGGAGAGAGAGAATGAGCAGGGGAGAGGCAGAGAGAGAGGAAGAAACAGAATCCAAAGCAGGCTCCATGCACTGAGCTGTCAAGCCCAGAGATCGACATAGGGCTCGAATTCACGAACCGTGAGATCATGACCTGAGCCAAAGTCAGACACTTAAACAACTGGGCCACCCAAGGGCCCCTCTTTTTTTTTTTAATGTTTATTTTTTGAGAGAGGGAAAGAGCATGAGCTGGGGATGGGCAGAGAGACGTAGACACAGAACCTGAAGCAGGGTCCAAGATCTGAGCTATCAGCACAGAGCCGTACATGGGGCTCAGACTCACAAACCGTGAGATCATGACCTAAGCTGAAGTTGGATGCTCAATAGACTGAGCCACCCAGGCATCTCAGTTGAGAGAATTTTTAAGACTGGTCTCCATTTGTTTTGTATTTTAATATGGTAAATATTCTTTTTGATGGTCAGGTTTTATGCATCCAATTAAGTTTTTCAGAAAGTAATATTGGCAACTGTATCAAAAGCTTTTAAATACCATGACTTAAAATTTCATTTTTGTTATATATATGTGTGTGTGTATCCATCACACTGCTGGCATAAAATGAATAATCTTAAATGCCTATTTGGGAAATTACTGAGTAAATTACAGTATATCCAAATATTAGAATACTATGTAAGCCATTAAAAATCATAATTATCAGATTCTGGTCCCAGATGGAGTGAGCATACTATTCCTGGTCTCTCCCACTGAATGCAGCTAAAAATCCTAGAAAGAATGTACAGATTAGCTATTTGAAGACTCTGGAAAGTAAATAGTGGCAGACAGCTTGAGGAAGAAGACCAGAATCTGAACTACCTCAACCAATGGTAAGTTTACCAGTATTTTTTCCTTCATTTTGCCACCACTTGGGCCTGGAGGCAGTAATAGTCAAGAAAGTAGGTGGCAGCATGTAGTTACTGACGCCACTGCTTCATAGAGGAGAAAAGGACCAACAGAGATTACAGATAGGAAGGACCTCAAGAAAGTGACCCAATTAAATTGTTTCTAAATTCCAGGTTTATACCCCAAGATGTGCATGTGTAGATCTGATCCTAACTAGCATATAATAGACTTGGAGATCTAAACTAACAGATAAAACATCACCCAAGTCACAGATTCATTACTGGGTGATACACACATGAACAGATCTAAATAGTATTGCAAAGACTCTGAAAATTGAACTGACATTGGAACCACAGCTCACAGAGGTACACTAGAACTTGATGCCTAAAGCTAACAAGATCAGTTGCCTGCTAGGACAGAAATATCAATATTTATCATGGGATTTCAAATAAGAACAAGTCTTGCCAGTATTCAAAATATCTAGGACCCAAAATTACTTGGCATAAAAAGAACCAGGAAAACCCCCACTCACATGAGAAAAAATAGTCAATAGACAGTAATATGGAGATGATACACTGGAATTATCTGATAAAACTTTAAGCAGTTATTACAAAAATGCTCCAACAATCATAAAAGCTGTTGGAAATGAAAAATACAAAGTCTCAAAAAGAAATAGGAAACAGGAAAAACACATAACTCAACAATAAAGTAACCAATTTTTTTAAAGCTCACTGATGGCTTCAATAATAGCAGGATTGAGATGAAAAAGGAGTGAATTGCAAGACAAATCAATAGAAAATATCCAATGAACAACAAAAAGAAAAAATACTGAAAAAATAATAATAAAGAGAGCCTAAGGGACCTCTGAGACAATGCCAAGTCTAACATTTATAACATCAGAGTCCTGGGGTGCCTGGGTGGCTCAGTCAGTTAAGCATCTGACTCTTGATTTTGGCTCAGATCATGATCCCAGGGTCATGGGATCAAGCACCAAGTCAAGCTCTGCACTGAGCATGGAATCTGCTAGGGATTCATTCTCTCTCTCTCTCTCTCTCTCTCTCTTTCTCTCTGCCCCTCTCCCCTGCTTGCATTCTCTAAAATAATTTTTTTAAAAAGAAAAATGAAAAAAAGAGTGCCATGCAGAAAAATAGTTTATAGCAGTGTTATCAACAATAGCCAAATTATGGAAAGAGCCTAAAATGTCCATCAACTGATGAATGGATAAAGAAGATGTGGTATATACATACGGAATATTACTCAGTGATCAAAAAGAATGAGATCTTGGATTCTAGGAAGATGGCGGCGTAGGAGGACGCTGGGCTCACCGTGCGTCCTGCTGATCACTTAGATTCCACCTACACCTGCCTAAATAACCCAGAAAACCGCCAGAGGATTAGCAGAACGGAGTCGCCGGAGCCAAGCACAAATGAGAGGCCCACGGAAGAGGGTAGGAAGGGCGGCGAGGCGGTGCGCGCTCCACCCACTGGCGGGAGGGAGCCGGCGGAGGGGCGGCTCGCCGGCCAAGCAGAGCCCCCGAGTCTGGCTGGCAAAAGCGGAGGGGCCTGATGGACTGTGTTCCTACAGCAAGCGCAACTTAGCGTCTGGGAGGTCTAAGTTAACAGCTCTGCTCAGAAAGCGGGGAAGGCTGGAGGACAAAGGGAGGGAGAGCTGCTGAGCCCCCGGACGACAGAGCTCAGTTTGGTGGGGAACAAAGGCGCTCGCCAGCGCCATCTCCCCCGCCCATCCCCCAGCCAAAATCCCAAAGGGAACCAGTTCCTGCCAGGGAACTTGCTCGCTCCGCGCAAACACCCAACTCTGTGCTTCTGCAGAGCCAAACCTCCGGCAGCGGATCTGACTCGCTCCCGCTGCCACAGGGCCCCTACTGAAGTGGATCACCTAAGGAGAAGCGAGCTAAGCCTGCCCTCCAGCCCCCGTGCACCTTGCCTACCCACCCCAGCTAATACGCCAGATCCCCAGCATCACAAGCCTTGCAGTGTGCAAGTAGCCCAGACGGGCCACACCACCCCACAGTGAATCCTGCCCCTAGGAGAGGGGAAGAGAAGGCACACACCAGTCTGACTGTGGCCCCAGCGGTGGGCTGGGGGCAGATATCAGGTCGGACTGTGGCCCCGCCCACCAACTCCAGTTATACACCACAGCACAGGGGAAGTGCCCTGCAGGTCCTCACCACGCTAGGGACTATCCAAAATGACCGAATGTAAGAATTCCCCTCAGAAGAATCTCCAGGAAATAACAACAGCTAATGAACTGATCAAAAAGGATTTAAATAATATAACAGAAAGTGAATTTAGAATAATAGTCATAAAATTAATCGCTGGGCTTGAAAACAGTATAGAGGACAGCAGAGAATCTCTTGCTACAGAGATCAAGGGACTAAGGAACAGTCACGAGGAGCTGAAAAACGCTTTAAATGAAATGCAAAACAAAATGGAAACCACCACGGCTCGGATTGAAGAGGCAGAGGAGAGAATAGGTGAACTAGAAGATACAGTTATGGAAAAAGAGGAAGCTGAGAAAAAGAGAGATAAAAAAATCCAGGAGTATGAGGGGAAAATTAGAGAACTAAGTGATACACTAAAAAGAAATAATATACGCATAATTGGTAGCCCAGAGGAGGAAGAGAGAGGGAAAGGTGCTGAAAGGGTACTTGAAGAAATAATAGCTGAGAACTTCCCTGAACTGGGGAAGGAAAAAGGCATTGAAATCCAAGAGGCACAGAGAACTCCCTTCAGACGGAACTTGAATCGATCCTCTGCACGACATATCATAGTGAAACTGGCAAAATACAAGGAGAGAACTAAGTGATACACTAAAAAGAAATAATATACGCATAATTGGTAGCCCAGAGGAGGAAGAGAGAGGGAAAGGTGCTGAAAGGGTACTTGAAGAAATAATAGCTGAGAACTTCCCTGAACTGGGGAAGGAAAAAGGCATTGAAATCCAAGAGGCACAGAGAACTCCCTTCAGACGGAACTTGAATCGATCCTCTGCACGACATATCATAGTGAAACTGGCAAAATACAAGGATAAAGAGAAAATTCTGAAAGCAGCAAGGGGTAAACATGCCCTCACATATAAAGGGAGACCTATAAGACTCGTGACTGATCTCTCTTTTGAAACTTGGCAGGCCAGAAAGGATTGGCACGAGATTTTCAGTATGCTACACAGCAAAAATATGCAGCCGAGAATCCTTTATCCAGCAAGTCTGTCATTTAGAATAGAAGGAGAGATAAAGGTCTTCCAAAACAAACAAAAACTGAAGGAATTTGTCACCACTAAACCAGCCCTACAAGAGATCCTAAGGGGGATCCTGTGAGACAAAGTACCAGAGACATCACTACAAGCATAAAACATACAGACATCACAATGACTCTAAACCCGTATCTTTCTATAATAACACTGAATGTAAATGGATTAAATGCGCCAACCAAAAGACATAGGGTATCAGAATGGATAAAAAAACAAGACCCATATATTTGCTGTCTACAAGAGACTCATTTTAGACTTGAGGACACCTTTAGATTGAGAGTGAGGGGATGGAGAAATATTTATCATGCTACCGGAAGCCAAAAGAAAGCTGGAGTAGCCATACTTATATCAGACAAACTAGACTTTAAATTAAAGGCTGTAACAAGAGGGGCGCCTGGGTGGCGCAGTCGGTTAAGCGTCCAACTTCAGCCAGGTCACGATCTCGCGGTCCGTGGGTTCGAGCCCCGCGTCGGGCTCTGGGCTGATGGCTCAGAGCCTGGAGCCAGTTTCCGATTCTGTGTCTCCCTCTCTCTCTGCCCCCCCCCCCCGTTCGTGCTCTGTCTCTCTCTGTCCCAAAAATAAATAAACATTGAAAAAAAAATTAAAAAAAAAAATAAAGGCTGTAACAAGAGATGAAGAAGGGCATTATATAATAATTACAGGGTCTATCCATCAGGAAGAGCTAACAATTATAAATGTCTATGCGCCGAATACCGGAGCCCCCAAATTTATAAAACAATTACTCATAAACATAAGCAACCTTATTGATAAGAATGTGGTCATTGCAGGGGACTTTAACACCCCACTTACAGAAATGGATAGATCATGTAGACACACGGTCAATAAAGAAACAAGGGCCCTGAATGATACATTGGATCAGATGGACTTGACAGATATATTTAGAACTCTGCATCCCAAAGCAACAGAATATACTTTCTTCTCGAGTGCACATGGAACATTCTCCAGGATAGATCATATACTGGGTCACAAACAGCCCTTCATAAGTTTACAAGAATTGAAATGATACCGTG
The DNA here is from genome assembly GCF_018350155.1 of Leopardus geoffroyi. Lineage (NCBI taxonomy): Eukaryota > Metazoa > Chordata > Mammalia > Carnivora > Felidae > Leopardus > Leopardus geoffroyi. Next base: position 81,023,596 of record NC_059336.1, on the reverse strand, counting down.
CATACTTTCAGACCACAATGCTATGAAGCTTGAAATCAACCACAGGAAAAAGTCTGGAAAACCTCCAAAAGCATGGAGGTTACAGAACACCCTACTAATGAATGAGTGGGTCAACCAGGCAATTAGAGAAGAAATTTAAAAATATATGGAAACAAACGAAAATGAAAACACAACAATCCAAACGCTTTGGGACGCAGCGAAGGCAGTCCTGAGAGGAAAATACATTGCAATCCAGGCCTATCTCAAGAAACAAGAAAAATCCCAAATACAAAATCTAACAGTACACCTAAAGGAAATGGAAGCAGAACAGCAAAGGCAGCCTAAACCCAGCAGAAGAAGAGAAATAATAAAGATCAGAGCAGAAATAAACAATATAGAATCTAAAAAAACTGTAGAGCAGATCAACAAAACCAAGAGTTGGTTTTTTGAAAGAATAAACAAAATTGACAAACCTCTAGCCAGGCTTCTCAAAAAGAAAAGGGAGATGACCCAAATAGATAAAATCATGAATGAAAATGGAATTATTACAACCAACCCCTCAGAGATACAAACAATTATCAGGGAATACTATGAAAAATTATATGCCAACAAATTGGACAACCTGGAAGAAATGGACAAATTCCTAAACACCCACACTCTTCCAAAACTCAATCAGGAGGAAATAGAAAGCTTGAACAGACCCATAACCAGCGAAGAAATTGAATCGGTTATCAAAAATCTCCCAACAAATAGGAGTCCAGGACCAGATCGCTTCCCAGGGGAGTTCTACCAGACGTTTAAAGCAGAGATAATACCTATCCTTCTCAAGCTATTCCAAGAAATAGAAAGAGAAGGAAAACTTCCAGACTCATTCTATGAAGCCAGTATTACTTTGATTCCTAAACCAGACAGAGACCCAGTTAAAAAAGAGAACTACCGGCCAATATCCCTGATGAATATGGATGCAAAAATTCTCAATAAGATACTAGCAAATCGAATTCAACGGCATAAAAAAGAATTATTCACCATGATCAAGTGGGATTCATTCCTGGGATGCAGGGCTGGTTCAACATTCGCAAATCAATCAACGTGATACATCACATTAACAAAAAAAGAGAGAAGAACCATATGATCCTGTCAATCGATGCAGAAAAGGCCTTTGACAAAATCCAGCACCCTTTCTTAATAAAAACCCTTGAGAAAGTCGGGATAGAAGGAACATACTTAAAGATCATAAAAGCCATTTATGAAAAGCCCACAGCTAACATCATCCTCAATGGGGAAAAACTGAGAGTTTTTTCCCTGAGATCAGGAACACGACAGGGATGCCCACTCTCACCGCTGTTGTTTAACATAGTGCTGGAAGTTCTAGCATCCGCAATCAGACAACAAAAGGAAATCAAAGGCATCAAAACTGGCAAAGATGAAGTCAAGCTTTCGCTTTTTGCAGATGACATAATATTATACATGGAAAATCCGATAGACTCCACCAAAAGTCTGCTAGAACTGATACATGAATTCAGCAAAGTTGCAGGATACAAAATCAATGTACAGAAATCAGTTGCATTCTTATACACTAACAATGAAGCAACAGAAAGACAAATAAAGAAACTGATTCCATTCACAATTGCACCAAGAAGCATAAAATACCTAGGAATAAATCTAACCAAAGATGTAAAGGATCTGTATGCTGAAAACTATAGAAAGCTTACGAAGGAAATTGAAGAAGATTTAAAGAAATGGAAAGACATTCCCTGCTCATGGATTGGAAAAATAAATATTGTCAAAATGTCAATACTACCCAAAGCTATCTACACATTCAATGCAATCCCAATCAAAATTGCACCAGCATTCTTCTCGAAGCTAGAACAAGCAATCCTAAAATTCATATGGAACCACAAAAGGCCCCGAATAGCCAAAGGAATTTTGAAGAAGAAGACCAAAGCAGGAGGCATCACAATCCCAGACTTTAGCCTCTACTACAAAGCTGTCATTATCAAGACAGCATGGTATTGGCACAAAAACAGACACATAGACCAATGGAATAGAATAGAAACCCCAGAACTAGACCCACAAACATACGGCCAACTCATCTTTGACAAAGCAGGAAAGAACATCCAATGGAAAAAAGACAGCCTCTTTAACAAATGGTGCTGGGAGAACTGGACAGCAACATGCAGAAGGTTGAAACTAGACCACTTTCTGACACCATTCACAAAAATAAACTCAAAATGGATAAGGGACCTGAATGTGAGACAGGAAACCATCAAAACCTTAGAGGAGAAAGCAGGAAAAGACCTCTCTGACCTCAGCCGTAGCAATCTCTTACTCGACACATCCCCAAAGGCAAGGGAATTAAAAGCAAAAGTGAATTACTGGGACCTTATGAAGATAAAAAGCTTCTGCACAGCAAAGGAAACAACCAACAAAACTAAAAGGCAACCAAGAATGGGAAAAGATATTTGCAAATGACATATCGGACAAAGGGCTAGTATCCAAAATCTATAAAGAGCTCACCAAACTCCACACCCGAAAAACAAATAACCCAGTGAAGAAATGGGCAGAAAACATGAATAGACACTTCACTAAAGAAGACATCCGGATGGCCAACAGGCACATGAAAAGATGTTCAGCGTCGCTCCTTATCAGGGAAATACAAATCAAAACCACACTCAGGTATCACCTCATGCCAGTCAGAGTGGCCAAAATGAACAAATCAGGAGACTATAGATGCTGGAGAGGATGTGGAGAAACGGGAACCCTCTTGCACTGTTGGTGGGAATGCAAATTGGTGCAGCCACTCTGGAAAGCAGTGTGGAGGTTCCTCAGAAAATTAAAAATAGACCTACCCTATGACCCAGCAATAGCACTGCTAGGAATTTATCCAAGGGATACAGGAGTACTGATGCATAGGGGCACTTGTACCCCAATGTTTATAGCAGCACTCTCAACAATAGCCAAATTATGGAAAGAGCCTAAATGTCCATCAACTGATGAATGGATAAAGAAATTGTGGTTTATATACACAATGGAATACTACATGGCAATGAGAAAAAATGAAATATGGCCTTTTGTAGCAACGTGGATGGAACTGGAGAGTGTGATGCTAAGTGAAATAAGCCATGCAGAGAAAGACAGATACCATATGGTTTCACACTTATGTGGATCCTGAGAAACTTAACAGAAACCCATGGGGGAGGGGAAGGAAAAAAAAAAAAAAAGAGGATAGAGTGGGAGAGAGCCAAAGCATAAGAGACTCTTAAAAACTGAGAACAAACTGAGGGTTGATGGGGGGTGGGAGGGAGGGGAGGGTGGGTGATGGGTATTGAGGAGGGCACCTTTGGGGATGAGCACTGGGTGTTGTAGGGAAACCAATTTGGCAATAAATTTCATATATTAAAAAACAAAACAAAACAAAACAAAAAAAAAGAATGATATCTTGCCATTTGCAACAACGTAATGGCACTAGACTGTATTATGCTAAGTGAAGTCAGTCAGAGAAAGATAAATATATGATTTCACTCATTATGGAATTTAAGAAACAAAACATATGATTGGCAGGATGGGCTAAATAAGTGATAGGTAGGGGTGTCTGGGTAGCTCAGATGGCTAAATGTCCAACTCTTGGTTTCAGCTCAGGTCATGATCTCATGGTTTTGTGAGTGCAATCCCCACATTGGGCTCTTGTGCTGGCAGCACAGAGCTTGCTTGGGATTCTCTCTCTCTCTCTCTGCCCCTCCCCAACTTGTGTTGTCTCTGTTTCTCTCAAAATAAATAAACTTAAAAAAGAAAGAGGGGTGCCTCGGTGGCTCAGTCAGTTGGGCGTCCGACTTCAGCTCAGGTCATGATCTCATGGCTTGTGAGTTCGAGCCCCCCATCAGGCTCTGTGCTGACAGCTCAGAGCCTGGAGCCTCCTTCAGATTCTGTGTCCCTCTCTCGCTCTGCCCCTTCCCCACTTGTGCACTCTCCCTCTCTCTCAAGAATAAAACATTTTTAAAAACTTTTTTAAAGAGAGAAAAAAAAGAAATCTTCCAAAGTTTCAATCAATCAGTCAATCAATCAATCAATAAATAGGTGATGGGCATTAAGGAGCACACTTTTTGAGATGAGCACTGGGTGTTATATATAAGTGATGTATCACTGGGTTTTACTCCTGAAACCAATACTACAGTGTATGTTAACTTGAATTTAAATAAATAAATTATGTACTCTAAAAAAAAAATAAACAAACTACCAAAACCAAAACAGGTAAAAAAACAGAAAACCTGAACAGACCCATAACCAGCAAAGAAATTAAATCAGTAATCAAAAATCTCCCAATAAACAAAAGGCCAAGGCCAGATGGCTTCACAAGTAAATTCCACCAGACATTTAAAGAGGATGTGGAGAAAAGGGAACCCTCTTGCACTGTTGGTGGGAATGCAAATTGGTGCAGCCGCTCTGGAAAACAGTGTGGAGGTTCCTCAAAAAATTAAAAATAGATCTACCCTATGACTCAGCAATAGCACTGCTAGGAATTTACCCAAAGGATACAGGAGTGCTGATGCATAGGGGCACTTGCACCCCAATGTTTATAGCAGCACTTTCAACAATAGCCAAATTATGGAAAGAGCCTCAATGTCCATCACCTGATGAATGGATAAAGAAATTGTGGTTTATATATACAATGGAATACTACTTGGCAATGAGAAAGAATGAAACATGCTTTTGTAGCAATGTGGATGGAACTGGAGAGCGTTATGCTAAGTGAAATAAGTCATACAGAGAAAGACAGATACCATATGTTCTCACTCTTATATGGATCCTGAGAAACTTAAGACCATGGGGGAGGGGAAGGGAAAGAAAAAAGTTAGAGAGGGAGGGCGCCAAACCATAAGCAACTCTTAAAAACTGAGAATAAACTGAGGGTTGATGGGGAATGGGAGGGAGGGGAAAGTGGGTGATGGGCACTGAGGAGGGCACCTTTTGGGATGAGCACTGGGTGTTGTATGGAAACCAATTTGACAATAAATTTCCTATTAAAAAAATAATGAGGAGGTTAATTCCTATTCTTCTCAAACTATTCCAAAAAATACAAATAGAAGAAAAACTTGAAAATTCATTCTATGATGCCAGCATTACCCTGATACCAAAACCAGACAAGACTTCACTAAAAAAGAATACAGGCCAATATCCCTGATGAACATGGATGCAGAAATTCTCAATAAAATACTAGAATCAAATGAAAACAGTACATTAAAAAAATCATTCACCATAATCAAGTGGGATTTATTCCGGGGCTACAAGTGTAGTTCACTACACCACATTAGTAAAAGAAAGGATAAGAATCATACAGTCCTTTCAACAGATGCAGAAAAGGCATTTGACAAAGTACAACATCTATACATGATAAGAAAAAAACAAAAACAATAAACAAAAAACCTCAGCAGGGTAGAGGGAACTACCTCAACATCATAAAGGCCATATATGAAAAACTCACAGCTAATATCATCCTCAATGGGGAAAAAATGAGAGCTTTTCCCTTACACAGTCAGGAACAAGGCAAGGATGTCTATTCTCACTGTTACTTTTTAACATAGTACTGGAAGTCCTAGCCTCAGCAATCAGACAACAAAATAAATAAAAGGCATCCAAATTAGAAAGGAAGAAGTCAAACTTTAACTGTCTGCAGATGACATGATACTGTATATGGTAAACCCAAGAGACTCGGCCAAAAAAATTGCTATAAGTGGTACATGAATTCTGTAAAGTCACAGGACACAGAATCAATGTACAGAAATCTGTTGCATTTCTAGATACTATAATGAAGCAGCAGAAAGAGAAAACAAGGAACCAATCCCACTTACACTTGTACCAAAACCTACAAGATACCTAGGAATAAACCTAACCAAAGAGGTAAAAGATCTGGACTCTGAAAACTGTAAAACACTAATGAAAGAAACTGAGGATGACATAGAAATGGGAAAACATTCCACACTCATGAATTGGAAGAACAAATATTGTTAAAATGTCTCTATTACCCAAAGCAATCTACAGTTTTAATGCCATCCCTGTCACAATACCAACAGCATTTTTCACAGAACTAGAACAAACAATCCTAAAATTTATATGGCACCACAAAAGAACCCAAATAGCAAAGCACTCTTGAAAAAGAAAAGCCAAGATGGAGGCATCAAAAATTTCAGATTTCACGTTATATTACAAAGCTGTAGTGATCAAGACAGTGTGGTATGGTACTGGCAACAAAAACAGACTGGCACAAAACAGGACAGAATAGACACCCCAGAAATGAACTCACCACTATATGGTCAAGGTCAATTAATCTTCAACAAAGGAGGAAAGAATATCCAATGGAAAAAAGAGAGTCTCTTCAACAAATGGTTTAGGGAAAACTGGACAAGAACATCCAGGAAAATGAAACTGGACTGCTTTCTTACACCATACAGAAAAATAAATTCAAAATGGATGAGAAACCTAAATGTCAGACAGTTAACCATTAAAATCCTACAGAAGAACACAGCCAATAACCTCTTGACACTGGCCATAGCAACTTCCTACTAGATAGGTCTTCTGAGGCAAGGAAAAAAAGCAAAAATAAACTACTGGGACTTCATGAAAATAAAATGTTATGCACAGCAAAGGAAACAATCAACAAAACTAAAAGGCAACCTATGGAATGGGAAAAGGTATTTGTAAATGACATACTTGATAAAAAGTTAATATCCAACATTTATAAAGAACTTACAAAATTCAACGCCCAAAGAACAATCCAGTTTAAGAAATGGGCAGAAGACATGAACAGGCATGTTTCCAAAGAGGATATACAGATGGCTGACACACGAAAAGGTACTTAACATCACTCATCATCAGAGAAATACAAATCAAAACCACACATACCTCACACCTGTCCGAATGGCTAAAATGAACAACTCATCAAACAACAGATGCTGGTGGGGATGTGGAGAAGGGGAACCTTCCGCACTGTTGGGAATGCAAACTGGTACATCCACTCTGGAAAACAGTATGGAGGTTCCTCAGAAAGTTAAAAATAGAACTGCCATATGATCCAGCAATTGTAATATTAGGTATTTACCCAAAGGATAAAAACATACTAATTCAAAGGGATACATAGACCCCGATGTTTCTGGCAGCATTATCAACAATAACCAAATTATGGAAAGAGCCCAAATGTCCTTCACCTGATGAAGAAGTAGTGGCATATATATACAATAGAATATTACTCAGCTATAAATGAGAATGAAATCTGGCCATTTGCAACCATGTGAATAAAGCTAGAGAGTACTATGCTAAGCAAAACAAATCAGAGAAAGACAAATACCATATGATTTTACTCATGTGGATTTAAGCAACAAAACAAATGAACACAGGGAAAAAACGAGAGGCAAACCAATAAACAGACTCTTAACTAGAGAGAACAAACTGATGGTTACTAGGTGGACAAAGGGATGGATTAAAGAGGTGATGTGTATTAAGGAGGGCACTTGTGATGAGCATGGGTGTCGTATATAAGTGATGAATCACTAAATTCTGTACCCGAAACAAATATTGCACTATATTTTTACTAGCTGGAATTTAAATAAAACTTGGGGAAAAAAGTAAAGGTTTTGTAGAATTCAAATGTGAAGCCATCTGTTCCTGGACTTTGTTTTGAAAGAGTTTTAAAGTATGGTTCAAATACTGCTTACACTAATCAAAGAAGACCACAATAAATGGAGACACATACCATGTTTATGGACTGAAAAACTCAATATGGTTGTCTTCTGATTGATCTAAAGTTTTAATTTTTTTTTTCTCAACGTTTTTATTTATTTTTGGGACAGAGAGAGACAGAGCATGAACGGGGGAGGGGCAGAAAGAGAGGGAGACACAGAATCGGAAACAGGCTCCAGGCTCTGAGCCATCAGCCCAGAGCCTGACGCGGGGCTCGAATTCACGGACCGCGAGATCGTGACCTGGCTGAAGTAGGACGCTTAACCGACTGCGCCACCCAGGCGCCCCTGATTGATCTAAAGTTTTAAAACAATTCTAATCAAAATCCCAGAAAGATTCTGTGTAGATATGGACAAGCTGATTCTAAAACTTATATAAAAGGACAAAGAAATTAGAATACCGAAAACAATTTTGAAGAAGAGAAATAATGTTGGAAAAATCATGCATGATCTTAAGACTTTTTCTAAAGCAAGAACTAGCAAACACTTTCTATAAAGGGTCATTTAGTAAATGTTTTAGGTTTTGCAAATCATACAATCCCTGTCACAGCTACTTAAGTCTTCTGTTAAAATAAAACAGCAGCCATTGGTATTATGGAAATAAATGGGTGTGGGTGTGTTCCAATAAAACTTTATCTACAAAAATGGGCATCACTTTAATTTCCCATGGACTATGGTTTGCCATGCCCTTCTCTAAATCTATACTAATCAAAAAATCGTGGTATTAGCAAAAGGACAGATTGACAGAATAAAACTGAACAGAGAATCCAGAAATAAACCTATGCAATATGCCCCACTGATTTCTGACAGAAGTACAAATGCAATTCAGTGGAGTAAGAATACTCTTCAATAAATGGTATTAGAACAACTGGACATCTTATGTATAAAAGCAATGAGCCCCAAAGTAAACCTCACACCTTATTAAAAAATTAACCCTAAATGTATCATACATCGAAATATAAAATGTAAAACTATAAAACTTTTAAAAGAAAACATTTAAGTAAATCTTCATGATCTGGTATTAGTCTAAGAATTCTCAGAACTGACACTAAAAGTACAATCCATAAAAAAACAAATTTGACAAGCTAGACTTCATCAACTTCTGCTCTTCAAAGGATACTGTTAAGAACATGAAATGACAAGCTAGCAAAATTAGTGGTTCCTAGGCTTACTAATAGAGGTGAAAGTGTGACCGTTAGGTATGAGGGACGTTTTTTTTCACATGCTGAAACTATTTTTATTCTGATTGTGATAGCAGTAACACAAATCTATACATCTGTTAAATTCATAGAATCTACATCTTTCTTTTAAAGATTTTTAAGTCATCTCTACATCCAATGTGGGGCTCAAACTCATGACCCTAAGACCAAGAGTCCCATGCTCTGGGGTGCCTGGGTGGCTAAATCAGTTAAGCTCTGACTCTTGATCTTCGTTCAGGTCATGATCTCATGGTCTGTGAGTTCCGGCCCTACACTGGGCTCTGTGCTGACTGTGCAGAGCCTGATTGGGATTCTTCTCTCCCTCTGTCTGCCACTCTCCCTTTCAAATAAATAAACTTTAAAAAGAAAAAACAAAAAGAGTCACATGCTCTTCTGACTGAGCCAGCCAGGTGCCCCTAAAATCTACATCTTTTTTTTTTTTAATGTTTATTTTATTTTTTTGAGAGAGAGAGACAGAGCTCAAGCAGGGTAGGAGCAGGGAGAGAGGGAGACACAGAATCTGAAGCAGGCTCCAGGCTCTGAGCTGTCAGCACAGAGCCCCAGGCGGGGCTTGAACTCACAAACCATGAGATTATGACCTGAGCTAAAGTCAGATGCTCAACCGACTGAGCCACCCACCACCCCTAAAATCTACATCTTTAAAAGTCCATTTTTAAAAAAATAGTCCATTTTAATGTGTAATAATTTACATACAAAATGTAACAAAAACTGTATGAGAGCTATATAAAATTTTATAAGATAGTATTATCTCAGCTTTGTTTAAAAAGATGCTTGGGGCACCTGGGTGGCTCAGTTGGTTGGGCGTCCGACTTTGACTCAGGTCATGATCTCATGGCTTGTGAGTCTGAGCCCTGCGTCGGGCTCTGTGCCGGCAGCTCAGAGCCTGGAGCCTGTTTTGGACTCTGTGTCTCCCTCTCTCTGCCTCTTCCCCAGCTCGCACGCTCTTTCTCTCTCAAAAATGAATAAACATTTTTAAAAAATTTTTTTAAGATGCTTACATATAGAAGCTAATTATCCAGATGAGAACTCTGGAAATCTGAATTATGTTATTGTTTTTTTCCTTTGTGTGTTTTTTTTTTAATTTTTCTATAGTAATAAATTACTTTTAAAATCAGGAAAATAAAATGTATTTAATAGGAAATTTTTACCATCCATTCTAATCCTGTAATACCCCAGTAGAACGTCACATTTTGTTTCCACTATTTCTTTTGAAAATTGTGTATGTAAAATATTTTATTTGTATCTTAAACTTGAATTTAATTGCTCTTCAAAAATGTCCTGTAAATTATTTAATGATGGGAAAATTGAAAAAATTCTATGACATATTAACCCTATAATTTTCTTTTTAATCCTTTTTCCAATAAAAAAAAAACAACAGACAAGTACTTGACAGAAGAAATGAACTTGAAAAAGACACCTGTGCTGAATCTTTGATGACTAAGACCTGTAATGAAGAAGGTAATGGTATCCAAGTTACTCAAAGTATTTAAAGCATAACAGAATAACAATATTATGGCTGGCAAGAGCTTCCAGTAAATGAATAAAACTAAGAAATCCCTGAGCATTTCTAGTTTGTGTGTTATAAGACAGTTCTTGGTAAATATAGTGTAAAATACTAAGTCAGCTTATTTTAACAAAGGCTTAATTATAATGATTATACAAATAAATTTGGGGATCTTCTTAAAATGTTGATTCTCACTGAATAGGTCTTGAGTAGAGCCCATGATTCTGACCTTCCAACAAGCTTCCAGTGATGTGTATACTTCTGGCTTAGAGGTTACAATTTGATAAGACAGGTTCTGAAGGTCACTGAGAAAAATGGCTTCATTCTTACCTAATTTAGTAAGAAAGAAATGTACACAGTAAGTTAGACTACAAGTGCTACCCCAAATAAGCATGAGGAGGTAATAGAGCAATCACTTCTAGCCAAGATATTCAGCTGAGAAGATGGCCTTCAAAGAATTTCAACATGTAGAAGAAACTGTGTGAGCATTTATAGAAAAAGAAAGTACAAATAACACATAGTTGACTGTGTGTGAAGAGACAAAAGTAGTTAATATTTGAATGTTCACACTATGTTCCCTTTTCACTATCCCCTAAAGATGAATCTTAGTTTGGCCTATTTATTTTCTTACCTTTCTCCCTGAAAATGGGTCATTTCTGCTTAACTAAAGTCTTTGAAACTTTGAAATGCCGAAGTTGGAACAAAAAAAGGATATGGAGAAGGACAAGAGAGGCATGTGGAGTTAAGAGACTTTTTATGACGTTTTTGGGTTTTTTTTTTTTTCCTACATAGCCCAGAGAAAGAAGTGCATCAGAGCAACTTCTGAGGCAAGTGGACAGGAAGGAAAAAGAACTTTTAAGAAGTATCGTATAGTGCCAGGCATATAGCACTTACTTTACTGCTGTTGTTTTATAAACTGAGGTCTACCAAGGATATGCCACAAGGCCTATGTATGGTCCCAACCCCAACCCAAAATACTATTACTTCAATTCTTTTGTTGTCCTCATCTATAAAATAAAAATTTCAATGGAATGGTTCTCATGAAGGATGAACAGTTGAATAAACAATTTAGAGCTATGTTTTTGGCATTAGTAGTTTAAAGATACATGATTCTATGTAGGAAAGAAATGGCATTTTCCAATTTTGTTTCTTTTGAATTTGAAGAAAAATGTGGAGTTTATAGTATTCAACAAGGCCAGCAGCTAGTTGATGGTTACTATCAAGATGGCAGAATAGGTCTCCAGCCCTCATTCCCCTCTCCCCATAAACACCAATTTGGCAACTATCCACAAACATAAGTATCATTGTGGGGGCTTCAAAATCCAGGAAGAAAGTTGCAAGAGCACAATGGAGCCCAAGACAGAGGACTCTTTGAGAAAGCATACCCCTGCCCCAGGACCTGACCACAGACCTAGGAGCAGCTCTATCACCCCATATACATGGATCTACACTAGTGGGCCTGGCAGGAATGTCATGCGCCTGTAACCCCACTAATAGGCCCACTGACTACAAACCCAACTGCAAACCTAGAAGCAACCCCATATTCAGTTCCAACTGCTCAACTGTGATCCCACAGCCAGTCTGGTCCACCTAGGGACCTGGGAAGAGACATGCCAATCTATGCCCCACGTAATAGGAGGGCTAACTGTGGACTCAGAAGTAGCCTTTCCACCTGGGCAAGCAGCACAAGCTATGCCTGATGATGCCCCCAATGATAAATCAGCCAACCAGTAACCTAACTGTAGACCAGGAAGTAGCCCCATGACCTGGCCCTGGTTCTGCTCCACTGCAGTCCTGGAGGTAGGCTTGTCTATCTGGGGACCTGCAGAAGTAGGTCTTTACCTGCCAAAAACACTCTGTAAAGAATGGAAGAGGTCCCTGCTCCTTTAGTTGCACAGACACCAGTGCAAGGCTATAAAGTCACAAAGAAGTGGGCACAGTACCACCAAAGGAAACAAAAAGTTCTACTAACCAGTGCCAAAGAAATGGAAATCCACAAACTGCTTGACAAAGAATTCCAAATAAAATCATCTTTACAAAGCTCAATGTAGATAGATAGATAGATAGATAGATAGGTAGGTAGATAGATAGATAGATAGATAGATAGATAGATAGATAGATAGATAGGGGGCCCAGTGAGGGGCACCTGGGCGGCTCTTTCAGTTAAGCCTCTGACTCTTGATTTCAGCTCAGGTCATGATCTCACAGTTCATGAGATTGAGGCCTGCATCGGGCTCTGCACTGACAGTGTGGAGCCTGCTTGGATTCGCTCTCTCCCTCTCTCTCTGCCCCAACCCCACTCGCTTGCTCTCTCAAAATAAATAAAAATTTAAAAGGAAAAAAGTTCAATGAGCTAAAAGAGAACACAGATAACTAAAGAAAATTAGGAAAACAATACATGAACAAAATGATGAAGCTCAAAAACAAACAAAAACCAACCTATTAAAAAAAAAAAACAAAAACAGAAATCTGGAACTGAAGAATGATAAAACTAAAAATTCCATTAACTTCAACAGCAGAATCAATTAAGCAGAAAAAACCCCAACAAACTCAAAGACAAGTCATTTGAAATTCCAAATTTAAAAGAACAAAAAAGAAAAGAATGAGGGGTGCCTGGGTGGCTCATTCAGTTAAGTGTCTAACTTCAGCCCAGGTCATGATCTCATGGTTCATGAGTTCGATCCCCACATCAGGCTCTCTGTTGTTGGTATGCAGCCCACTTCAGAACCTCTGTGCCCCCCCCCACCCCTCTCCCACTCCCACTCTCTCTCAAAAATAAACATAAAAAAACAAGTGAAAAAGTGAAGAAACCCTATGGGACTTAATATGATACCCCAAAAGAACGAATACTCACACTATAGGTGTCCCAGAAGGAGAGAGAGAGAGAGAGAGACCAAAAAGTTAAAGAAACAGTGGTTGAAACATCTCAAATATAAGCAGGAAAATGAACATCCAAATTTGTGAAGCCCAAAAGTTCCCAAAGAGGTTCAACTAAATTGTCTAAAGTAAAAAGAAAACATTTTCACAGCAGCAAAAGAAAATGACTTGTCACACCAAGGGACTATAACAAGGAATAGCACCTAAGACTATCAGTGGATTTCTCCACAGAAACTGTGTAAGTCAAAAGAGAGAGGGATGAAGGGTGCCTGGGTGGCTCAGTCGGTTAAGTGTACAACTTCAGGTCAGGTGATGATCTCACTGTGAGTTCAGCCATGTCAGGCTCTGTGCTGACAGCTTGGAGCCTGGATCCTGCTTCAGATTCTGTGTTTCCCTCTCTCTCTGCCCCTCTCTTATTCACACTCTTTCTCTCTCTCTCTCAAAAATAAATATACATTAAAACTTTTTCTAAAAAAGGGGGGGGGGCGGGATGATATATTCAAAGCACTGAAACAAAAAAAAGTACAAACCAAGAATACTTTACCTGACAAAACTGTATTTTAAGAATAAAGGAGAGAGTCATCCATACAAACAAAACCTGAGGGAGTATATTATGCTAGATGTGCCTTACAATAAAAACTAAAGGGAGTTCAGTTTGAAACAAACAAAAAAAAGTAAACAATAACATAAAAGCATATGAACTGTCACTGTTAAAGGATATACTTTAATAGTGGCATGTAAATCACTTTTAACACTAGTATACAAAAATTAAGACCAACGTACTAAGAATAACTATCACCACTAAAATGGAACACAACATAGAAAGAAGTAAAATCTAGAATCAACTCAAAGTTTATGTGAGAGAAGTGTACACATTCTGCACATAAGTAAAATTAAGTTGTTATTAGCTTAAAACAGACTGCCTTAACTAGAAAATGTTTGATGTGAGCCCAGTGGTAACTACAAAAACAAAAGGCACAATAGATACACCAAAGATAAAGAGAAAAGAATCAAAGCATACTGCTGCTGCTGCTGCAATCATCAAATAAAGAAAGACAAGTTGAAGAAGAAACAAAATCACTACAAAACAGAAAACAGTTAATGAAATAGTTATATTAAGTCTTTTCCTATCACAGTAATTACTTTAAATGTAAATGGATTAAATTCCTCAATCAAAAGATAGTATGGCTGAATGGATTAAAAAATTTAAAAAGACTCAACTATATGCTGTCTACAAGAGACTCACTTTAGATTTAAAAATACACATAGCCTGAAAGTACAAGGGTGGCTAAAGGTAACCAAAAGAGAGGAGTCATTACAGTAGACAAAAGAGACTTTAACTGATAAACTGTCATGAGACAAAGGACATTACATAACAATAAAAAGGTCAATTTACCAGGAAGATTTAACAATTATAAATAAACATGCGTGCAACATCAACTACATACCTGTCAATACATATTAACATATAAAGCAAACATTTACAGATATGAAAAGAGAGGTAGACAGTAATAAAATAGTATAGTTCAATACCCACCTCTTTATAATGGATAGATCATCTACACACCCAAAAATTCAGTAACACAGCAGAACTGAATGACACTATAGACAAAATGGAAACTGAACACATATAGAACATTCCACCCCAAAACAAAATACTCATTCTTCTCAAGTGCACATGAAACATTCTCCATGATAGATCACATACTAGTTCACAAAACAGGTCTTAAACTTAAAAAGACCGGAATCATTTTAAATATCTTTTCTGATCACAATGGAATGAAATTAGAAAGTAATAATATTTTTGTGTATGGTATAAGAAAGTGGTCCAGTTTCATTCTTCTCCATGTCACCATCCAGTTTTCCCAACACCATTTGAAGAGACAGTCTTTTTTTCCATTGGATACTCTTTCCTGCTTTGTCGAAGATGAGTTGACTGTATAGCTGTGGGTCCATTTCTGGGTTTTCTATTTTGTTCCATTGTTTCCATCTGTTCTATTCTGTTCTCTTGTTTCCATCTGTTTTTGTGCCAGTACCATACTGTCTTAATCACTACTGCTTTGTAATATAGCTTGAAATCCAGAATCACAATGCCTCCGGTTTTTTCTTTTTCAAGACTGCTTTGGCTATTTTGGGTCTTTGTGGTTCCATACAAATTTCAGGATTGTTTTTTCTAACTCTGTGAAGAATGTTGGTGGTATTTTGATAGGGATTGCATTTAATGTGTAAATTGCACTGAGTAGTGTAGACATTTTAACAAAGTTTGTTCTTCCAATCCATGATCATGGATTGCTTTTCCATTTCTTTTGTCCTCTTTAATTTCTTTCATAAATCTATATTTTCAGAGTACAGACCTTTTATCTCTTTAGTAAGGTTTATTCCAAGGTATCTTACTGTTTTTGGTGCATTGTTAATGGGATTGATTCCTTGATTTCTCTTTCCGCTGCTTCATTATTGGTGATAGAAATGCAACAGATTTCTGCAAGTTGACTTTGTATTCTGTGACTTTGCTGAATTTATGTATTAGCAATTTTTTGGTGGAGGCTTTGGTTTTCTACATAGAGTATCATGTCACCTGCAAATAGTGGAAGCATGACTTCTTTTTTGCCAATTTGTATGCCCTTTATTTCTTTTTGTTGCCTGATTGCTGAGGCTAAGACTTCCAGTACTATGTTAAATAGTAATGGTGAGGGTGGACATCCTTGTCTTGTTCCTGACTATAGGGGAAAGGCTTGAGCTTAGCATAATACATTCTAGGTCCATTCTTCAGGTTTTCCCCATTGAGGATGATATGAGTTGTGGGTCTTTCATATATGGCCTTTATGATGTTGAGGTGTGTTCTGGTGATCCCCACTTTGTTGACAGTTTTTATTAAGAATGGATGCTGGGGACACCTGGGTGGCTCACTCAGTTAAGCATCTGACTTCAGCTAAGGTCATGATCTCACCATTCGTGGGTTCAAGCCCCATATCGAGCTCTATGCTGAGAGCTCAGAGCCTGGAGCCTGCTTCAGACTCTGTGTCTCCTTCTCCCTCTGCCCATCCCCCACTCATGCTCTGTCTCTCTCTCTCTCTCTCTCTCTCTCTCTCTCTCAAAAATAAACATTTAAAAAACTTTTTAAAAAAAGAATAGATGCTGTATTTTTGTCAAATGCTTTTTCTGCATCTATTGACAGGATATGGTTCTTATCCTTTCTTTTATTAATGTGGTGTATCACATTAATTGATTTGTGAATACCAAACCAGCCCTGCAGCCCAGAAATAAATCCCATTTGATCATGGTAATTCTTTTAACGTACTCTTGAATTTGATTTGCTAGTATCTTGTTGAGAATTTTTGCCATCCAGGTTCATCAGGGATATTATATTGGCCAATAATTCTCATTTTTAGTGGAGTCTTAGTCTGGTTTTGGAAAAAAGGTAATGCTGGCTTCATAGAATGAGTTTGGAAGATTTCTATTTCTGTTTTTTGGTAAAGTTTGAGAAGAATAGGTATTAACTCTTCTTTAAATATATGGTAGAGGGGCGCCTGGGTGGCTCAGTCGGTTAAGCGGCCGACTTCAGCTCAGGTCATGATCTCGCGGTCAGTGAGTTCGCGCCCCGCGTCGGGCTCTGTGCTGACAGCTCAGAGCCTGCAGTCTGTTTCAGATTCTGTGTCTCCCTCTCTCTCTGACCCTCCCCCGTTCATGCTCTCTCTCTGTCTCAAAAATAAATAAACGTTAAAAAAAATAAAAATAAAAATAAATAAATAAACATATGGTAGAATTCCCCCTGGTAAGCTATCTGGCCCAGGACTCTTGTTTGTTGGAAGATTTTTGATTACTGATTCTTACACCATACAAAAAAATAAATTCAAAATAGATGAAAGACCTAAATGTGAGACAGGAAAATACCAAAATGCTAGAGGAGAAAAGCAGCAGCAACCTCTTTCACCTCAGCCATAGCAACTTCTTACTAGACATATCTCCAGAGGCAAGGGAAACAAAAGCAAACATGAACTACTGGGACCTCACCAAGATAAAAAGCTTCTGGATAGTGAAGGAAACAATCAACAAAACTTAAAGGCAACCAGTGAGATTGGGGGAAGATATTTGCAAATGACACATCATATAAAGGGTTCATATCTAAAAATCTATAAAGACTTTATCAAACTCAATACCCCAAAACCAAATAATCCAGTGAAGAAATGGGCAAAAGACATGAACAGACGCTCTTCCAAAGAAGGCATCCAGATGGCTAACAGACATATGAAAAGATGCTTAACATCTCATCATTAGGGAAATCCAAATCAAAAACACAATGAGGTATCACCTCACACCTGTCAGAATGGCTAAAATTAACAACACAAGAAACAACAGGTGTTAGCAAGGATGTGGAGAATGGGGAATCCTCTTGCACCACTAGTGGAAAGGCAAATTGGTGCAGCCACTCTGGAGAACAGTATAGTTTCCTCAAAAACCTAAACATAGAACTAACCTGCAATCCAGTAGTGACACTATTATGTATTTACCCAAAGGATACAAAAATACAGATTTGAAGGGGTGTATGCACCCCAGTGTTTATAACAGCATTAGCAACAATAGCCAAACAATAGAAAGAGTCCAAATGTCCACTGACTGATGATTGGAAAAAGAAAATATTTTTGTATATGTATATACAATTTTGTATATGTATACATATGTATGTGTAGTGGAATATCACTCAGCCGTGAAAAAGAACAAAATCTTGCCATTTTCAGTGACATGGACAGAGCTAGAATGTAGTATGCTAAGTGAAATAAGTCAATCAGAGAAAGACACATACCATATGATTTCACTCATATGTGGAAGAAACAAAACAGATGAACATATAAGAAGGGAGAGAAGAAGAAAGGGAAGCAAACCACACAAGACTCTTAATGATATAGAACAAACTAAGGGTGATGGAGGGAGGTGGATGAGGGTTGAGCTAGATGGGTGATGGATATGAAGGAAAGTTCTTGTTGTGGTAAACACTGGGTGTTTTAAGTAAGTGATGAATCACTGAATTCTACTCCTGAAGCCAATATTGTACTATATATTAACAAACTAAAATTTAAATTAAAAAAAAAAGAAAATCCAATAATCAAAAAGAAAAATAAAAAGAAACAAATAATAAAAAGAAAATGAGAAAAATCACAAATACTCAAAACTTTAAAAGCATACTCAAACATTTATTGGGTCACATATGAAATCAAAAGGGAAATAAGAAAATATCTCTAAAGAAAAAAAATGGACACACAATATATCCAAACATATTGGAGGAAGCAAAAACAGTATTAACAAGCAAGCTATAGCAGTAAGCTTTTTTTTTTAAATGTAGAATAAACAACATAACTTTATACCTCAAGGAACTAGACAACAACAAGCTAATCATGAAGTTGGCAGAAGGAAGAAGTAATAGAGATTAGAACTGAAATAAATAGGAATACATTTTTAAAAAATCAATTAAATTAAGAATTCTTTTGGGAAAATATAAAGTCAACACACCTTTAGGTAGACTAAGAAATAAAGAGAGAAGAATCAAGTAATAACAGAAACAAAAGAGGAGACATTACAACTGATCCCCCAGATATAAAAAGGATCGTAAGGGGCTATTATCAAAATTATACACCAGTAACTTGAAAAACCTACATGAAATACCAAAATTCCTACCAACATACTACCTACCAAGACTGAATCAAGAAGAAACAGAAAGCCTGAACAGACCAATAGCAAATGAGAAAAGTAAAGGAGTAATTAAAAACCTTCCAACAAAGAAAAGTCCAGGACCAGATGGATTCACAGGTGAATCCTACCAATCATCAAAAAAATTAATACCAGTCCTCTCCAAACACTTCCAAAAAGTCAAAGAAGAGGGAACACTTCCACCTATTCTATGAAACCAACACCACCATGATACCAAAGACTGACAAAGACACCAGAAGAGAAGAAAACTACAAGTCAAACATCTCTGACAAACATAGTTGCAAGAATCCCCAACAAAATACTAACAAACTTAGTTCAAGAGCACATTAAAAGAATCATATCCTTGGAATGCGAGGATGGTTCAACATAGAAAAATCAGTAAATGTGACATGCCACATTTAACAGAACAAAGGATAAAATTAACATAATCATCTCAGTACACGCAGGAAAAGCATTTGACAAAATTCATCTCCTTCTCATGGTAAGAAAGAAAAAACTCTCAATGAATCAAGTACTAAAACAAATGCACCTCAACACAATAAAGGCCATTTATGAAAAGGCCACAGGTAACATTGTACTCAACAGTGAAAAGCTCAAAGCATCACATTTAACTTCTAAAACAAGGATGTCCACTTCCCCCCTCTCCAATTCAACATAGTACTTAAAGTATAAGGCAGAACAATTAAAAACAAAAAGTAAACAAAGGCACCCAAAATGCAAAGGAAGAAGTGAAGCTACCTGTTTGCAAATGACATAATCTTAAATGTAGAAAACCTTAAAGACTCCACAAAAAACAGAGTACATGGATTCAGTAACAACACAGGATACAAAACCAACATACAAAAATCAACTACATTTCTATATATTAACCACCTACCAAAAAGGAAATTTAAAAAACAGTTCCATTTACAATAATATTTTTTAAAAAAGAAATACTTAAGTATAAATTTAACCAAGGAGTAAAACCCTTACACACGTAAAACTACAAAACACTGACTTAAGAAATTTAAAAAGGGGGCACCTGCGTGGCTCAGTCAGTTAAGCATCCAACTTTAGCTCAGGTCATGATCTTGCAGTTCGTAAGTTCGAGCCCCATGTAGGGCTCTGTGCTGACAGCTCAAAGCCTGGAGCTTCCTTCAGATTCTGTGTCTCCCTCGCTCTCTGCCCCTCCCCCACCCACACTCTATCTCCTTCTCTCAAAAATAAACATTTTTTAAAGAAATAAATTTAAAAAGAAATAAATGGGGTGCCTGGGTGGCTCAGTCAGTTAAGCATCTGATTCTTGATTTCTGCTCAGGTCATGATTTCACAGTCCTGGGATGGAGCATCACGTCAGGCTCCATGCTGGGCGTGGAGCTTGCTTGAGATTCTTTTCCCCTCTCCCTCTGCCCCTCTGCCCCTCTCCTGCTCACACAATCTCTCTCTCTCTCTCTCTCTCTCTCTCTCTCTCTCTCAAAACAAAAACAAAACAAATACATAGAAGGACATCTCATGTTTATGTACTAGAAGACTCAGTATTGTTAAAAAGCTCATATTTCCTGGGGCACCTGAGTGGCTCCATCAGTTAAGCATCCTACTTTGGTTCAGGTCATTATCTCACATTTCATGGGTTCAAGCACCCATTAAGCACCCATCATGCTCTGTGCTGACATCTTGGAGCCCGGAACGTGTCTCAGATTCTGTGTCTCACTCTCTCTCCTCCCCTCCCCTGCTTGTGCTCTGTGTCTCTGTCTCTCTCTCTCCCCCACCTCTCTCAAAAATAAACATTTAAAAAATTTGTTTAAAAAAAGCTCATCCTGGGGTGCCTGGGTGGCTCAGTCAGTTGAGCGTCTGACTTCGGCTCAGGTCATGATCTCACAGTTCGTGAGTTTGAGCTCCGTGTCAGGTTCTGTGCTGACAGCTCAGAGCCTGGGGCCTGCTTCGGATTCTGTGCCTCCCTCTCTCTCCGCCCCTCCTCCTGTCTATCTGTCTGTCTGTCTCTCTCTCTCTCTCTCTCTCCCCCCCCCTCAAAATAAACATTTAAAAAAAAAAAAAAGCTCATACTTCCCAAAGCAGTTTGTACATTCAATGCAATCTTTATCAAAACCCCAATGGCATTTTTTACAAAAACAGAAGACAATACTAAAATTTTTTTGGAAGTACAGAAAACCCCAAATAGCTCAAAAAATTTTGATCAAGAATAAAGCTGGAGGTATCATACTGCCCAATTCAAACATATTACAAATTTATAATAATCTAAACAGTATGGTATGGGCAGAAAAACAGAAATATAAATTAATGAAACAGAATAGAGCACCAGAACTAAGTCCATGCATATAAGAATCAACTGATCTTCAGTAAGGGTGCCACGAATACACACGTGGAAAAGACCATTTCTTCCATAAATGATGGGAGAAAAATTAGAAATTTACATGTAAATAAATGAAACTGGACCCTTATCTCACTCCATTTTGAATAATCAACTCAAAATGGATTAAAGACATAAACTCAAAACCTGAAACAATAAAGTCTTAGAAGAAAATCTAGGGTAAAAGCTACCAGACATTGGACTAGCCAATGATTTCTTGGATAGGACACCAAAAGCACAGGCAACAAAAGCAAAAATAGACAAATGAGATTAAATCAAACTAAAAAACTTCTTTACAAAAACGAAGTCCTCAACAAAATAAAAAGGCAACCCACAGAATGGGAGAAAATATTTACAGGCCAAATATTAAATAAGGGCAAGTTAATACCCAATATTTATAAATAATTACAACTCTCGGTATACAGAGGAATATTATTCAGCCTTAAAAAAGGAAATCCTGCCATTTGCCACAACATGGATGCGCCTAAAGGACATGATGCTAAGTAAACTAAGCCAGACACAGACAAATCTTGGGGCTCCTGGGTGGCTCAGTCGGTTAACTTCAGCTTCAACTTTAACTTCAGCTCAGGTCATGATTTCACGGTTTATGAGTTCAAGGTCTATGCTGGGCTCTGCACCAACAATACGGAGTCTGCTTGGGATTCTCTCTCTCTCCCTTTCTCTCCGCCCCTCCTCTACTTGTGCTTTCTCTCTCAAAATAAAATTTAAAAACTTAAAAAAAAAAAAGCAAGACATGATCTCAATTATATGTGGAGTCCAAAATAGTCAAATACATAGAAGCAGAGAGTAGAATGGTGGTTGCCAGGGGCTGTGGAGAGGAGGAAATGGGAATCTGTTGGTCAAAGAGTACAAAATTTAATTTATGCAAAACGTTCTGGAGATCTACTGTATGTGACCCATAATGTTTAATATCGTATTTTAAAATTTTCTGAGAGAGTAGGTATTATGATAAGTGCTCTTACCACAAAGGAAAAAAGGAAAAACAACAAAGGGGGTATGGGAGGAAACCTTTGGAAGTGATAGATAAGTTTATGGCAATTATAGTAATGATGGTTTCACAGGTGTATACGTATCTCCAAACCCATCAAGTTGTATACGTTTAAACATCTACAGCTTTTTGTATCACTGCGGTTAATATAGTTTCCTTCATGGTATTAAAAAATGTAATTGAAGGGGCACCTAGGTGGTTCAGTCATTTAAGCATCTGACTTTGGCTCAGGTCATGATCTCATGGTTCCTGGGTTCAAGGCCAGCGTCAGGCTCTGTGCTAACAGCTCAGAGCCTGGAGCCTGCTTTGGATTCTGTCTCCCTCTCTCTCTGCCCCTCCCCTGCTTGCACTCTTTCTCTCTCTCAAAAATGAACAAACCCTACCCTAGGTTAGGGTACCCTAGGGCACAGCAGAAAGGCAGCAGACTGAAATGCCTAGTCTTTCTGTGAAAGAGGCGTATAAGATACCTTTCTTGGCTGCACCCTGAGGGACAGAATTCTAATTTAATACACATCTAAGAGCCAACTGTAATCCTCTCCAGAGATCTCAGAGGGTGGGAACTATCTTCCTGCTCTCCCTCTGCCCTACTCCAGGTCACTGGTGTTTCTGAGAAAGGAGATTGTATACTTGGTTGGTGCTTCAACTTTTGTCTGCTGCCGAGAGGACAGGTTCCTTGATATCCTAACTCTTGGTGACCAGTGGGACCTGCATTCACAGGCTACCATTTCAGAGGGAATGACAAAAACACTCCCAGTCTTCCCATGAAAGAGTCGTGTCTGCATACTTTAAAAGCTACTGCCTGAGGGTTTGTTTCCAATCAGCCTGAATCTATGAGCCAACCAAGATCTTCCCCTTTTGGACTCTGACAGGTCTTGGCAAACCCTCAACTATTGACAGACACTAAGAATAAAGTAGGCTTCTTGGAGAAGCACAAAGGTTTGAGAGACTTGGGTTGAAAGATAAAAATCATTCCTATGAGGTACTGCTTCAAAACAGGGAATGGTAGCTGTTTTATCTAATGCATAGAAACTAACACAGAGAGTCAAGAAAATGAAGAAAGAGGAATAGGTTCCATATGAAAGAGCAAGATGAAACCTCAGAAAAACATTTTCATGAAACAAATAAGTGATTTACCTGATTAAAAGTTCAAAATGACAGTCATAAAGATGCTTACCAATCTTGCCAGAAAAATGTATGAACAAAGTTTATGAACAAATTTTAACAAAGAGAAAATATAGGAAAGTGTCAAATAAAAGTCACAGAGCTGATAGATACGATAACAGAATTGAAAAATACAACACAGAGATTCAACATCAAAACAGATGAATGAGAAGAAAGTAGCAGTGAATTCAAGGACAGGTCAGCAGAACTCATCTAAATAGCAGCAGGAAGAAAAAAAAAGTGCAGATAATTTAAGGGGTTTATGAGAGAGCATCAAGTGGACCAACATTCATATTATAGGAGTTCCAGAATGAGAAGAGACAGAGAGAAGGGGTAGAGAACTTAAAGACATAATAGTTAAAAACTTCCCTACTCTTGGAGACCCACTCTAAAACACATTATAATTGTCTAAAGTTAAAGATAAGGAGGGAATCTTTTTTTTTTTTTTTTTTTTTTTTTTTTTTTTTTTTTTTTTTTTGGTAATTGGTCCAGCCTTGCATCTGTATGTTTTTTTTTTTTAATTCCAGTAAGTTAATGTTCAGTGTTATATTCATTTCAGGTGTGCAATATAGTGATTCGACAATTCTGTATATTTGTCAGTACTCATCAAGATAAGTGTATTCTTAATTCCCTTCACCTATTTCACCCCCGCCCCTACCTACCTCCCCTCTGGTAACCACCAGTTTGTTCTTCATATTTAAAGTCTGGTTTTTGGTTTGTCTTTTTTTTCCCTTTGTTTGTTCATCTGTTTCTTCAATTTCACATGAGTGAAATCATATGGTATTTGTCTTTCTACGACTTATTTCACTTAGCATATACTCCCTAGATCCACCCATGTTGTTGTAAATGGCAAGATTTCATTGTTTTTGTGGATGATTAATATTCCATTGTGTGTGTGTGTGTGTGTGTATATATATATATATATACATATATACATATATACATATATACATATGTATGGATATATCCATATGAATGGATAAAGAAATGGTATATATATATATATATATATATATATATATATATATATATATATATATATATATATACCGGTAGTGGAATTACTGGATCATATGGTAGTTATGTTTTTAATTTTTTGTTTAATTTTTTTTAAGTTCATTTATTTTGAGACAGAGAGAAGGTGAGCAGGGGAGGAGCAGAGAGAGAGAAAGAGAGAGAAAGAGAGAGAGAGAGAGAGAGAGAGAGAGAGAGAGAGAGAGAATATCCCAAGGAGCTCTGCAGGACCAGCACAGAGCCAACTTGGGGCTTGAACTCACGAAACTGTGAGATCAAGACCTGCGCTGAAGTCAACAGTCAGATACTTAACTGACTGAGCCACCCAGGTGCCTCTGTTTTTAATTTTTTTAGGAAACTCCATAGTGTTTTCCACAATGGCTGCACTAGTTTGCATCCCCACCAACAGTGCACAAGAGTTCCTTTTTCTCCACATCCTTGCCAACACTTGTTGTTTCTTGTCTTTTTTATTTTAGCCATTTTGACAGGTGTGAGGTAATATCTCATTATGGTTTTGATTTGCATTTCCCTGATGATGAATGATGTTGAACATCTTTTCATGTGTCTGTTGGCCATCTGAATGCTTTCTTTGGGGAAATATCTGTTTATGTCGTCTGCTCATTTTTTAAATTGGATTTTTTTTTTTTTTGGTGTTGAGTTGTATCAGTTCTTTTTATATTTTAGATACTAACCCTTTTTCAGATATGTCATTTGCAAATACCTTTTTCCATTCAGTAGGTTGTTTTTTATAGTTTTGTTGATCGTTTCCTTTGCTGTGCAGAAGCTTTTTATTTTGATATAATCCAAATAGTTTATTTTTGCTTTTGCTTCCCTTCCCTCAGGACACATGTCTAGGAAAATGTTGCTATGGCCATTGTCACAGAAATTATAACCAGTGCTCTCTTCTAGGATTTTTATGGTTTCAGGTCTCACATTTAAGTTCTTAATCTATTTGGGGTTTATTTTTGTGTATGGTGTAAGAAAGTGGTCCAATTCCATTCTTTTCGGATTGCTGTCCAATCTTCCCAGCACCATTTGTTGAGTCTTTTTCCCATTGCATATTCTGCCTCCTTTGTTGAAGATTAATTGAACATGTAATTGTAGGTGTATTTCTGGGTTTTCCATTCTATTCCATTGATCTATATGTGTCTGTTTTTGTGCCAGTACTATACTGTCTTGATCACTATAGCTTTGTAGTATAATATGAAGTCTCTAATTGTGATGCCTCTAGTTTTGCTTTTCTTTTTCAAGACTGCTTTGGCTATGCAGGGTCATTTGTAGTTCCATACAAATTTTAGGATTATTTGTTCCGTGAAAAATGCTGCTAGTGTTTTGTTAGGGATTGTATTAAATCCGTAGATTTCTTTGGGTATTTTAACAATATTTGTTCTTAAAACAAGGAGAGAATCTTAAAAGCATCAAGAGAAAAACAATTAGTTAAATGCAAGTGAAATCCCATAAGAAAATCAAGATTTTTGAGTGGAAACTTGGCAGGCCAGAGGGAGTAGGCACAATATATTCAAAATACTGATAGAAAAAGACTGCCAACAAGACTCTCTAGCAAAGGTGTCCTTAAGATTTGGGGTGGGGGGGTGTGTGAATGAGTTTTCCAGACAAGCAAAAGCTTAAGGAGTTTATTACCCCTAGACCTGACTTACAACAAATGTTAAAGGGACTTCCTTAAGCTTAAACATAAGGCACTAATTAACAATAGGAAAACATAGGAAAGTATAAATCTCAGTAGTCAAGGTAAATATAGCAAATATCAGAAATAATCTTATATTGTAAAGGTGGTTGGTTAATTACTTATAAATCTAGTATGATGGTTAAAAGACAAAAGTAGTAAAAATACCTGTAACTACAATAATTTGTAAGTTAATATTGAAAACTAAAAGATTTAAATTGTGACATCAAAACAAAACGTGGAAGAGGGAGAAAAGATGTCAGGTTTAGAATACATCTGAACTTAAGCTATTAACTTAAAATAGACCATCTTTATTTATTTCTATGTGATGTGAGATATATGTAAGCCTCATGGTAACCACAAAGCAAAAACCTATAGATACACAAAAGATAGGAGATCTATAAGCCTATTACTACAGAAAATTATCAAATCACAAAAGAAAAAAGAAAGAAAAATAGAAAGGAATAAAGAAATTTTAAGAACAGCCAGAAAACAATTAACAAAATGCCAAATAACTACCTACTCACCAATAAATTGCTTTAAATGAAAATAAGCTAAATTCTCCAGTAAAAAGCCAGAGAGTGGGGTAGCTGGATGGCTCAGTCAGCTGAGCATCCAACTCTTGATTTTGGCTTAGGTCACGATATCACAGTTTTGTGGGTTTGAGCCCCAGGCTGGGCTCTGCACTGACAGTGAGAAGCCTACTTGAGATTCTCCCTCTCTCTTTTCCCTCTCCCACTCATGCTCTCTCTGAAAATAAATAAATAAACTTAAAAAAAAAAAGACACAGACTGGCTGAATGAATGATAATAGAAGATGCATCTATATGCTGCCTACGAGAGACTCACTTCAGATGTAAGGACAGGCAAACTGAAAGTAAAGAGTGGAAAAAATATACTCCATGCAAATGAAAAGCAAAAGAAAACTGGGGTAGGTATACTTACAGCAGACAAAATACACTTTAAGACAGACTATAATAAGAGACAAACAAGGTCATAAAATAATGATAAAAGGACCAACCAAACAAGAGGATATAACATTTGTAAATATTTATTCACCCAATGAAGGAGCACCTAAATACATAAAGCAAACATTGATCAATGTCAAGGGAGAAACAGACATCAATTAAAAAATAGTAGGGGACTTAAATTCCCCACTTTCATCAATTAGATCATCAAAACAGAAAATCTATTCAAGGGGCACCTGGGTGGCTCAGTTGGTTAAGCATCTAACTCTTGATTTCAGCTCAAGTCATGATCTCATGGTTCATGGAATTGAGCCCTGTGTTGGACTCTGCGCTGACAGTGTGGAACTTGCTTGGGAGTCTCTGTTTCTCCCTCTCTCTCTGCCCCTCCTCGATTCACACACTCATGCTCTCTCTTTCTCAAAGTAAATAAACATTACAAAAAGAAAATATTAAAAACCATTTTACTTAAATGACATGTTAGACTAGGTGGACTTAACACACACAGAACCCTCTATCCAAGCAATAGAATACATAGTCTTCTTAACCTCACATGGAACATTCTCTAGGAAGAATCATATGTTACACCACACAAGTCTTCAAAAATTTAAGAGAACTCAATCATATCAAGCATCTTTTGTCACCACAGTGGTATGAAACTAAAAATCAGTTACAAGAAGGAAAGTGGAAAATTTATAAATATGTGAAGATTGAACAACACTGTACCAAACAGTCCATGCATCAAAGAAGAAACCAAAAGAAAAAGCAAATTCCTTGACAAATTTGAAAATGGAAATACAACATATCAAAACTTATGGGATGCATCAAAAGCAGCTGTAAGAGGGAAGTTAATAATGACAAATGCCTTCACTAAGAAACAAGGGGTCAAATAAACAACCTAACTTTACACTTCAAGAAACTAGAAAAGAAGAACTAAACCCAAAGTTAGCAGAAAGAAATAGCAACAAAAAGAGCAGAAAAAAATGAAATGTGACTAAAAAAGAAAAGAAAGCAGAAATGAAACTGGCTTCCCAGAAATTTTTACAAAGGATAGGAGACTACCATGAACAATTAGAATTCAACAAATTGGAAAATCTGAAGAAATGGATAAAACTCTAGGAGCATACAGCCTATCAACGTGAATTATGAAGATACAGAAAAGTAAATTAAATCTCTAATCAAAAATCTCCCCCAAAAGAAAATTCCAGGACCAGATGGTTTCACTGATGAATTCTACCCATTTAAATAAGAGTAACAATCCTTCTGAAACTCCACCCAAAAAAAGTAAAGCAGAGATTTTCAAACTCATTTTACAAGGCCAGAATTACCCTAATACCAAAAGTAGCAATGACACCATACAAAAGAAAACAATAGGCTAGTATCTCTGATGAACAGATGCAGAAAACCTCAACAAAATATTAGCAAACTAAAGTCAACAATAACACTAAAAGGATCATACACCATGATCAAGTGCAGTTTATTCCAGGGATGCAAGGACTGGTTCGACATTTGTAAATCTATCAATGTCATACACCACATTAACAAAATGAAGGATAAAAATCCTATGATTTTCTCAATATATACAGAAAAATCATCTGATGGATTTCAACATCCATTTATGATTTTAAAAAATCTCAAAAAGTGGTTATAGAGGGAACATATCTCAACATAATGAAGGCCATATATGACAAGCCCACAGCTAACATTTTACTCAATGGTGAAAGCTGAAAACTTTTCCTCTGAGATCAAGAACAAGACAAGAATGCCCATTCTTATCATTTTATTCAATGCAGTATTGAAAGTCATAGCCAGAGCACTTAAGGCAAGAAAAAATAATTAACAGCTATCCAAATTGGAAAGGAAGAACTAAAACGCTATTTGCAGATGACTGGTTATAGAAAACCCAGATTCCATCAAAAAGCTGTTAGAATAAACAAATTCAGTAAAGTTGCAGGTTAAAAAAAATCAACATACAAAAATCTGTTGTGTTTCTATGTAATAATATTGAACTGTCATAAACAGACATAAAACAATCTGGTTTACAACTACATCAAAAAGTATGAAATACCTAGGAATAAATTTAACCAAGGAAGTGAGAAACATGCCCAGTGAAAACCATAAGGAATTGATGAAAGATTGAAGACGTCACAAATAATCTGAAAGAGAAACCATGATCAGATTGGAAGAATATTGTTAAAATGTCCATACTACCCAAAGGAATCTACTGATTTAATGCAATTCCTTTCAAAATTCTAATGGATCTTTCCACAAAAAAAGAATAAACAATCCTAAAATTTGTATGGAAGTACATAAGACCCCAATAGCCAAAGCAATTTTGAGAAAGAAGAATCAAGTAGGACTTGAAATCACATGTCCTGATTTCAAACTATATTACAAAGCCACAGTAATCATACAGTATGATACTGGCATAAAAAAATAAGACACATAGATCAATGGAAAAGAACCGAGAGCCCAGAATTAAACCCAAGCATATAGGGCCAATTAATTTACAATACAAGAGATAAGAATGTACAAAAGGGAAAAGATAATCTTTTCAATAAATGGTACTGGAAAAACTGTTACAGCTACATACAAAAGAATGAAACCATACCACTACCCTACATGCACAAAATAGCCTAAAATGGATTAAAGACTTGAATATGAAACCCAAAATAGGAAAACTCCTTAAGAAAATATAGGCAGTAAGAGCCTTGATTTTAATCTTGGAGGCAATTTTTTGGATCTGACACTAAAAGGAAAGGCAACAAAAGCAAAAATAAACAAGTGGGACTAACATCCAACTGAAAAGTTTTGCGCAGCAAAGGACCATCAACAAAATGAAAGACAACCTACTGAATAGGAGAAAATATTTGCAAATCATATATCTGAAAAGGGGTTAATATCCAAAATATATAAAGAACTTGACAACTCAACAGCAAACAAACAATCCAATTAAAAAATGGGCACAGGATCTGAGGTGGTGTTCCCAGGGTCATGAGATCAAGCCTTGCATCATGCTTCACACTGAGTGTGGAGACTGCTTGAGATTCTCTCCCCCTCTTTCACTGCCCCTCCAGAGTTCTCATGTGCATGCTCTCTTTCTCTCTCAAAAAAACAAAAACAAAAACAAAAACTGGGGGGGATCTAAATAGACATTTTTCTAAAGATGACATATGGATATACAATAGGTACATGAAAAGGTGCTCAACATCAGTAATCATCAAAGAAATACAAATCAAAACCCCAGTGAGGTATCTCCTCACCCCTGTGAGAATGGTTATTAGCAAAAAGAAATAACAAGAGCTGGCAAGGATGTGGAGAAAAGGGAACCCTTGTGCACTGTTGGTAGGAATGTACACTATAGAAAAAAATATGGAGATTCTTCAAAAAAAATAATAAAATAAAATAGAACTACCATTTGATCAAGTAATTCAACTTATTTGTATTTGTCCAAAGCAAACAAAAATACTAACTTACAACAGTATCTACATTCTCATGTTCATTAGCATTATTCACAATAGCCAAGTCATGGAAACAACCTTTCAGTGTCCATCAGTGATTGAATATGATATAAATACACAATGGGATACTTTTCAGCCATAAAAGTCAAGGAAAGCCTGTTTTTTCTGACAACATGAATGGGCCTTGAGGGCATTATACTAAGTGAAATAAGTCAGACAGAGAAAGACAGGTATCATATGATCTCACTCATGCGTGGAATCTTAAAAAACAAATACAAAAAACAACCCAACTCCGATATACAGAAAAGAGTTTGGTGTTTACCAGAGATGGGGGTGGTGGGAAAAATGGGTAAAGGTTATCAAAAGGTAGAAACTTTCATATATAAAATAAGTCATGGGTATATAATGTACAGCATAATGACTATAATCAATAATACTGTATCAGGGGCACCTCAGCATCCCATTGACTGAGCATCCCACTCTTGGTTTCAGCTTATTTGGGGTCATGATCCCAGGATCATGGCGTCAGGCTCTGTGCTAGGTGTGGAGCCTGCTTGGGATTCTCTCTCTCTCCATTTGCCCCTCTCCCCTGCTCATGCACTCTCTCTAAAATAAAATTTTAAAAACTAATAGTAATGCTGTATTATATTTCTGAAGGGTGATTAGAGAATAAATATTAAAATTTTTCATCACAAGAAAAAATTCTAATGGCTATAGATGTTAACTAAGCATACTGTGGTGATCATTTCACAATAAATCAAATCATGTTGTATACCTAAAACTAACATAGTGTTACATGTCAATTATATCAACTTTTTAAGTGTAATATCAAAATTTTAAAAATAAAAATTCAAATTTTATTAAACATACAGAGAATTATCCTGTCAAACTGTCATAAATGTTTACAATTGCTTCTTTTTTCCAAGCACAAATAATAAACAGTTAACAGACCAGCAAAAAATAGTTTGATGATCAGCTATTAGTCTTCATCCCATACTTTGAGTACCACTGTTCAAAGAGTAACTCGCCATTAAATTTAGGGAGAAAGCTCATATAATAAATTTGTAATGAAATAACACAAACACTGGATGTGTTTAAGTCAGAAAGATCTAAAGTGTTTTGCAATTTTTGAACTATATAGCTAAGCAAAACATCCCATTCTGTACACAAATATCCCAAAATAGCAAGTAATTTTGAGTTAGTGACAGACAAGTAACATGTATTTTTATAGAAATATAATCATCGGGGAGCCTTGGTGGCTCAGTGGGTTAAGCGTCTGACTCTTGATTTTGGCTCAGGTAAGCCCTGAGTCAGGCTCTATGCTGACAGCACTGGCCTGCTCGGGATTCTCTGTCTCTCCCTCCCACACTCATGCTCGCTCGCTCACTCTCTCTCTCTCTCTCTCTCTCTCTCTTTCAAAAATGAATAAATTTTTTTTGAAAAAAGGAAATATAATCATTATCAAGGCATTTCTTGTTGCCAGGACTACAAGGGGAAATAAGATGCTGCTGATAAGCTTTTAAAAACATAATGTACTTGGGAAGCCAGTCTAAATAAATAAAGGAAATAAATAATAATGTGTTAACATAAGCATAGTGCCAAATGAGTGGTATATGCATACATGCACTAAGGGCTAGTACAGAAACATAACTGGTACCTATAAACACCCACCAATTATACACAATTACTTGTTTCAAGGATGAGAATATATAAATTAATGTCTATCTAATACCATGAATAATGGGAAAATAGACTGTAGCACTATGACATGTGTTTTCTTTCAGTCTAGTGGCATATAAATTTAAGTAAGGATGTCTCTTTTAAAAGCATCATTTAGATATAGTAAGCCAGGACCTAGCAGGTGTATCACTGCTATGAGAGCAAATAACCCATAAGCAAATACAGTATTCTTTTCCCTTGAGGGGAAAAAAGGGGGGGGGGCTTATAAAACTCAACTGAGTTTTCTAGGTAACCACCACTAATCAACTAGAATTGGCACTTAGATGAAACTTACTTGCCAAGCAAGTTTTAAGGTATCATTTTAAGAACAGAAGGAACAATGTAGATATAGTCTACTCATTTGATTTCACTGCAGCTCTTAGCCCCAAAGGTATGTATGAGAATCACTGGTAGTTTCATACTATTTTGAGGTTTGGCTATTGCTGTCTCTTGAGTTTTCAGTATTTCAATTTGTTTAAATTAGGATTTAAAATAGTCCTAATTAAAATATTTCTCTTGCTACTAAGGATATATTAAAAAGTTCTGTTAACAATTTTCAGTAAGGCTTTTTATCAGATGTCAAATAATTAATGTTGCAATATTTTATTTTTAAAGGAGAAAGGAGAGAAGACTACATAGAACAGGTAAAATGCTTTCTCTTACTGTTTATCATTAGAAAATTAAATTCCAAGAGAAAATCATACTATATGTGATTATTTTGAACTCAGAAAAAGATGCCCACTGGTATACATTAATAGGAAAATATTTTTCTAGAGAACTATTCAGTTTTGTAGTATTTCAGGGCTGTAATTATTATTAAAATAGTTATTTTTGAAAAATAAAATTATGCATAATGGAACATGTACAATGAAATTATATACATGGAATTTGCTTCAAAATAATCCAGTGGGAAGAAAGTAGGAGGTATATACATGAATTGAACTCACCATGAGTTGATAATTGATGCAGGTGGGTGATGAGTAAAATAGCAGTTTACATATATTATTCTCTCTACTCTGGTTTATGTTTGAAACTATCCAAAATTAAAAGTTAAAAATAAAAGAAAGGTTTATAATAATAACAAGGTTATCAAATTCATCTTTATTACATTTATGTATAATTTTCATAAGTAATGCATGTTGGGTCTCTCTCCATATTCTGCCATTAAAATATCTAAATTCATTTTGAGGAAATATCAATGCTTTATTATGCCAATTTCAAAAAGGTTAGGTCTAAATCAGAGAAAGTCTCATAATTTTATTAAAAAGTTCTCAGCAGATTGCCATAGTAACTGATTATGAGACTTGAGTCTGAATAATCGTTCTACAATTACTAGCATTATACTTTGGAAAATCATTTCATCTATGTATGCCTCAACTTCTTCATCTATAGAACAGATAATTCCACATACCCCACGGGATTTTTATGAAGGAGTATTGTGACTATGTATGTGGTAGGACTTTGTTAATTATATGGAACTAACTAATGATAGTAATTATTAAACCATTGTTTCAATCTACTTCTTTACAGATATATTTATAATGAAAATAATTTTAGTTCTTGATTTGCTTAGAGAAAAATATTCCATGTTACAGTTGAATACACATTCATATAATCTGCTCTTAATTTGCTAAAGCTTAAAGAAACTTAACTATAAATTTTGTATATTTTTAAATAATTTTTAAGAACACTTGTTAAAGAAAAAAAAACTGCATCCCGTCAAAACTTTATACACATCCACTTGAATACATAAGTGCACAGGACATCCAATCAAGAAACTGATTTCCCAAGGACTTTTCTGGAAGGGTTGTTATACAGAATGAGAGGACTATCAGTTTGCGTACTGAAGTATAGAATGGTTATCATAACTTAATTATTAGGCCACAAGTCTTTAAATTCAGATATTAATACAATTTAAGTTCAGATTAGCACCAATCATATACACGTCATGTTCAACCTTCTAGTTTCTTGTTTAGAAACTTGTTTAGGAAGATACAGATAAAATTCAGATTATAAGAGCCTATCATTATTGCTTACAAAGGTATTTCTCATTCAAAATTTTCATATACTGCATTTTAAATTAGGATTTTATGTGTTTCTTTGTATAATTTTCTTTTAGTAATTTTTTCAGCATATTTCTCTATCACCTATTTATTTAAGTTTAACCAATTGGATATATTCAACAAGAACTAAGTTTTTAACAATAAAACAACAAAAAAAAAAAGAAAGCAAAAAATCAAATAAAATAAATAAAATAATGCTAGTATTTCTCAACTGCTTATTATATTACTGGCACTGGTCTCAATGCTTTAAATATTTTAATTCAGTTAATTCTCACAACAACTCTATGAATTAAAAATTACTATTAGTGCCATTTTATAGACAAGGAAACAGACACAGATATTAAGTAACTTCCCCACAGTTTATAAAGTATACTGCTGGAATTCAAACCCAAACAATCCTCTTCTAGAACAGAGTTTCTTGAACTCAGAGGTACTGACATTTGGGGCGAGATAATTCTTTGTTTTGGAGAGCTGTCCTGTGCACTTCAATTCTAAGAAAATTCTTTGGGTAGAATCTGCTGGGTGATATATAGAGAACTCCAGGTGTAAAGTTCTCTGATGCTTTGAATTAGCTGGCTGTCAAAACATATGTTACTAGAGTAGCTACATTTTTCTCAAATAGTATACATTACTGCCTGCTTATGGCCCTCTCAAGAAAAAGTTTGTTCTTCAGATCCCTGTTTACCTTCTCTTTTGTGAAAAATATGAAAAGGGAATTATGTTCCATGTCTTAACTTGATGTAACTACCATCTGAAGAACAATTTATGTTAGTCTTTCTGAAAACAAATAAAAAAACAACACTCTGACAGTTTTTCCCTGCAATAAGAAGGCAATTCCACAAATGCTTAACTCCTTCTCACTTTTAAAATTTATAGACAGTCTTCAGAGTTACCCTACTAATCTCAGATGTCCTGAAATTTGGGAGATGTTCTCTAATAGATGTGGTACACTCTAAGAAGATTTTTACCCACTTTCTCCAGAACTATTTTGAAATACACATTTAAACAGATCTTAACTGAGCTACAGTTAAGAGTCAATCACAGCAAAGAAAAAACAAATTAGGAAAGTCATGAGTGATTAAAATGGCAAATTTTATGTTATGTATATTTCACCTCACAATTAAAAAGAAATAAATAAAACTACTAGAAGTCTAGCTGGCTCTTGGGAAGATTTTGGGAAGGATTTGTACTGGCAAATGCTGAGGAAAAGAATTTGATTTCTCCATTAAACTTTAATCAATTTGGAAGAGGATAACTTGGGCTTGCATGTCGGAATACAGTTCTAGGTATGGAGCATACCTCCTGTTTCCCACTGACTTCAGTCATAAATAGGTAATAAATTGTACAGTCATATAGCTATATTGTTTTACCTGTACTACTCACTGGCATACTGTCTGGAAAAAATCTTAGACTTGGAAATGCCAGAAACTCATTTTTTTAATGTGGAATTACAACAGATATACCAATCTGATGTTTATATTGCTCTTTTTGTGTTCTTCTATCATCCAACAAGGTGGATTCCAACCAGAAAGAGCAGTATGAATAGAAGAAAGTATATTTGTGTGTCTATGTTGTCAATATGTAAATATTAGGGATATATATACACACACATATATTATATTTACATATACATTTATATGTAATATAAACCTATATACCTACATATATTCATATACTTACATATAAATTTATATGTAATATATGTTTTTACATATAAAACATATACATACATATATACACATATATTTACATGTATATGGAAATATATTTACATACTGACAATTATCCATGTTAACAAGGAGCACCTTATATAACTGAAGTTTAAGTAGTTAATTTGTACAAGTGTGATAAAAGTAGCAATTTTTGGTTGTCACTTCTATCATAAAGCTTTTTTTTTTTTAATTTATTTATTTTGGGGACAGAGAGAGACAGAGCATGAATGGGGAGGGTCAGAGAGAGAAGGAGACACAGAATCCGAAACAGGCTCCAGGCTCCAAGCTGTCAGCACAGAGCCCGACGCGGGGCTCGAACTCACGGACCATGAGATCATGACCTGAGCCAAAGTCGGACGCTCAACCAACTGAGCCACCCAGGGGCCCCTCATAAAGCTTATTAATCTACTTGATGGATAACAACATCTTCATATATTTGTTAAGATGGGAAAGGTGCTAAACTCGTCTCATACTCATTTCTGTCCTCCAAAGGATAATTTTTTGAAAAATATTTTTAAATATATAAACCTATTACCCAAAGAAGAGAGTTAGATAAACCATTAGGTAGAAAACAAAAGGGTCAGCACAGCCATAAAAAGTAGTCATTCTTCATAGATAGGAACCAATTTATCTTAGTATTTCTGACCTGTCTACTTTCTGAAAGATTTGGAGCTGAGTTCACAAAATTATTTTATATACAATATCAAAAATGAAAATAGACAAAGCAAAAATCAATTAAAATTTGCAAAGTAAGAGATGTTGCTGAATATCTGGGCTATTACATACAAACTAAAATGGAGTTTGACTCTCAATTTGGGGAGGCTAAGGTAAAAAGGGGAAATAGGTTTACTTTACTTGGGGAGGCATCATGGTATAATAGAAAGAATGTAGGATTTATAGGCAAACTATCTCAGTTCCACTTTTGTTCCACTACTTTCTCACTGCTACAGCCTATTTATACCTATTTCTTAAACTGTAAAATTGGAACAGTTATATTTAACAACATCATAGGACTGCTATGTCAAATTAGGTAATGTGAAAGCATTTTGTAATTCCAAAACACCATTCATTATTATTGTCTTTACTGACTTAATTGTTTAAAGTATGCAAACAGTAAATGCAACTAAATTGAAACGTTTTTCTAGCACTGGATTCATACTCAAGAATGCCTGGAGACCCCTGAGCCTGCTTGGGATTCTCTCTCTCCCTCTCTCTGCCCCTCCCCTGCCCTCTCTCTCTTGTAAACAAACAAAGTAAGCTTGTGTTAGAAACTAAACATTCCTCAAGTAGAGTTCTGAAAAGGAAATCCTATTCACAAAGAAGTTTTCATTAGAAATCTTCTATGAAAGCTGGAATTATACTGAATCACAACTCAGTGAAGGCTATTCTGTGGAAAGGTGAGAGGACATGTTCCTAGCACCTTCCTTTCTGATGGCTGACTTAACACAGAGAAGGCTAGACAATGAGATAGTTAGCTTATCTATTAACCTCTCTCACACACGTACCAGAAACCTCAAGCCAACCTTTGGCAACTGCTAGATTGTAGTCAACTTAAGATTTTATTTTCTAGAAAGAATATCAAGCAACAAAACTCTGGAATGCTGATTAAAAATAAATCCGTGTATGATACCAAATATGCAAAAAGCAGAGTTAACAGTCTATAGTGAAACCGGATTAACTGGACCACTTGCTCAAGAAAGCATCTCCTGTCACACAGGGGTGGGCTACTGGCATGCCTGTAGAAAAAAGCCTTAAATGACAGAGTAAGGCAATCTTAAGAGTTCATCAAAAAGTAGCCTGTGGAACACATGTTCCTTGTTACTACATTAAAAAAGCTGTAGTGGAAAAAGCACCTCGGAGAAAAAAAAACGAAATTCTAATCCCAGGTCTGCCACTAAATGAGTAATTATGGATAAAACACTTAACCCATGTGAGCCTTGGTCTCCTCATCTGTAAAATGAAAGGACTGCCAATTAGGAAACTTTCTTCTCTCTCTAAAATAGAACACTTCTGGGATTTAACTATCGTTGAAACAAACAAGAAACATGAGACCATTAGGGGAAACCTAATGTAAAATAATGAGATGCTCACTTAGTATTATATATAGAGATATAGATATAGATATCTGTATTAATTGAGGAAGAAGTCAAAATCCAGTTTGTAACAAAGCAAAGCATAACTTGTCTACAGAACTTGATTATCAAAGTCTATGTACTTTAAAAGAAAGTGACCTGGTATCACCCAACATTAGGTAACAGTAATAGGGTGTGGTTTAGAAAATGTACCTAACCGTATGTTGAAATCAAATGAGGGTCTGGGGAAAACCCTTTTGTTGCTGTAAATTATTACAAGAATTAACATGTAGCCATTCAATCAAGGGTGAGCACAGTTTCAGCACTTAATAAAATGAAGATTAGCCTCCATCAAAACCACAACTTTCTATTACCAAACAAAATCACCTCCTCCCAAACTAGGAAATAAAGAAAGCTAAACTACCAATTCTAGTATTTATCCAGAGGCCTAAAATTTCATAAGCTTTGGTCCAATAATTCTATCTCTGCAACTCCATACCAAAGAAATAATCCTAAACACAGAAATAAAACTCATGCCTTGTAATATCTTTTAAAAATTTTCTATCACTGAGTTACTTACTTAAAAAAAGAGGAAACTGCTAACAACACAGATTTTAACCAAAAAAAAAAAAAAAAAAAAAAAGGAATAGTTGAGTAAAGCTACAGTATTTAATGGAATAAAATTAAGCCGTTAAAAACAAAGGCTGGAAGCAATGAAAAGTGTTCAAACTGAGGCAAAACCCTCCAAAATATATAGAATTGTATATATGATTTCAGCTGTGTTTAAAAAAAAAAAAAAAAACAAATTGGGGCGCCTGGGTGGCGCAGTCGGTTAAGCGTCCGACTTCAGCCAGGTCACGATCTCGCGGTCCATGAGTTCGAGCCCCGCGTCAGGCTCTGGGCTGGTGGCTCAGAGCCTGGAGCCTGTTTCCGATTCTGTGTCTCCCTCTCTCTCTGCCCCTCCCCCGTTCATGCTCTGTCTCTCTCTGTCCCAAAAATAAATAAACGTTAAAAAAAAAAAAAAAAAAAAAAAAAAAAAATATATATATATATATATATATATATATATAACGTGGAAAAAAAGAGACTGGAAGCAAATACACGTTAAACCACAGTTTTATATGACTAGTGGGACTATGGGTAAATGTTTATACTTTTCTGTGTTCCAAATTCTATTTAATGAATTGACTTTATTTCAAATAATAAGGAACTGTGTATACAAAATACATTATTTCATTAATCATCAAAATAGTCCTCCAAGTTGAATAAGGACAAGTCAATGTTATTTAGCATGGAACACATTATCATGGAAATCCTGAAATGCCCTGAAGTAAGTCTTTTACAAATAGGATGAATTTTATGAAGTTTTTTTTTTTTTTTTTAAGTCCTGGGAGATTCTTAAGAAGTTATTTCTAAGGTTCCTACTTTTGAGAATTCTTTTTTTTTTTTTTTGAGAATGTAATTCTTAACATAAGACACTATATATATATATATATATATATATATATATATATATGTTCTTGATATATATATGTTCTTGATATATATATGTTCTTGATATATATATGTTCTTGATATATATATGTTCTTGATATATGTCAAGAATATGGTTGAACCAGATGATACATCAAGTATACAAAATCTGGCCTTTGGTAACAGTTACAACCGGATATTAGAGAAATAATTTACCTAGGATTTCTGCCAGTTAGTCAACAAGACCAAAAGCTAAATCCAAGTTTCTTGATGACCATTCTAGTGGTGGAGAAAACAGACTTTGGGATAGTAGCTTATAAGCCAAGAATTGGAACTTATGCTTTTTAAAAAGCTGGTACTTTCAATTTTTTTTTTTTTTGTTTTTAAATTGAAAGCTACCTAAGTCTCCTGAACTTGCCAGCACACACACATAAGCCTCCAGGAATGTTAAATTTGTCATTCTTCTTGTTACCTGTTTTTCCAGGTTGGTATTTTTTTTTAATTTTGTATTATCAGGATTCATAGGCACATGCATACATACATGCTTCCCTTACGTGTCAACCCCACACCTGTTTTCTTCTAGACAGGACAAATTTCTGAAAGGCTTCTCACTAAAAAGAGCTTTAAAGATATAAGTAAGGAATAATTTTAAATTCTTAAAGAGTAATGTCTGCAATTATGACATGTTAGCTTAAGTACTAACCACCATCCCTACTCTCTTTACTTTTCCCCTTTACCATTTCAACTTTAAGTAGGTTATCTCCAAATTTCAAAAATGTCCCCACTGTACTGTTTTTCAAATAATGTCATTCACCTTTGGTGTCATGTTTAAACATTCTCCAAATTCAGAATCTATGATAAAATTTTTTGTTTATCTCTACTTAATGGGGTAGGTGGGAAGGTGAGAAAGAAAGTAAAAAATGGGAAATGGATGAAGTTCATGTATCTCTTTGCAGCTTCATAAAATTTTATGAAGGCCTTAGAAACACCAAAATTAAGAAATAGACTTGGGGAACAGATAGTATTATAAAATCAAAAAGGTACAACAAAAAAATGAGGACTCATAATTTGCAACTTTTTATTGCAGGAGCCTTTACATGCTTCCAAATTTCAACTAACATTTTTCCTTCTTTACCTTTTTATGCTTTGTATATTATTAATCTTTACTGCCTTTTATGAACACCGTATCAAAATTTTAACAGTAAGCTGAATACATGGTTCTCTTATTTACATATATACAGTGCATTTAACTATTTTATTTTGCTTCAATGTTTTCTAATATTTATATTAAAAATATTAAAATATACATTAAGTCAATTATTGTTTAATCTCTACCATAAACATGATTTTAATTGTTTTTATTTGTTTACTTTCAGGAACTTGGAGATGGTGGTTCTCTCAGAATGGTTCACTTTGGTTTGGTATAAACAATGAGAAACTTTTTTACTTAAATAAAACAACACATTTCTCACCTCTAAAATCTTTCATGGCCTGATACAGAGTAAAATCTCCCTATACAGATTAAAAAGAGAAAAGACAATATGAATTAGTTAAGTGTTTTAAATTGAGAGTATTCTCAAGTTACATTTTATTAGTTTCAAAAACATGTAACTTACCAGCAGTGATCCTAAGTAAAAGTCCTTAACTTATTTTCAATAATTAAAAATTTTTGAAGTTTCTTAAATTATATATTATTGGGTATAAAAAGTAAAATATTTAAACTTGGTTCTCCCAAGTATTTTAAACATTTACTCTTGTGAACTTGTTTACATTATTAATTTGCATTATGAATAAGACATTTACTAAGCAAAACTTTCAGCCCAGACCCATTGCTGGGAGGCAGTTTTCTATGGGTCTCTTGAATTATGGCTATGAGGCAAAGTATGCCCCTTGGAGCCAGATACCATCTCCCTCTAGAGCACAGACCAGACATG
Source organism: Leopardus geoffroyi (assembly GCF_018350155.1). Lineage (NCBI taxonomy): Eukaryota > Metazoa > Chordata > Mammalia > Carnivora > Felidae > Leopardus > Leopardus geoffroyi. Next base: position 80,981,970 of record NC_059336.1, on the reverse strand, counting down.
CTTACTGCCCATTTGAAAAGTTCTGTTTTGGGGGCATCTGGGTGACTTAGTGGGTTGGGCCTCCAACTCTTGATTTCGGCACAAGTCATGATCTCACAATTCATGGGTTTGAGCCCTGCATGGGCCTCTGTTCTGACCGTGCAGAACCTGCTTGGGATTCTTTCTCTCTCCCTCTCTCTCTGTTCCTCACCTGCTCTCTCAAAAATAAATAAATAAGCTTTTTTTTAAAAAAGTTTTGTTTTGTTTTTAAAGATTCTATTTTTAAGTAATCTGTACCTCTCAATTTGGGGCTCAAAGAAGACCAAGAGTCACATGCTCCACCGACCAAGCCAGGCAGTCTCCCTGACCATGTGAAAGAATTAAAGTTCCCTAAACTCAGAGTTCCTAGCTTTTACACAGTCCACCTGCACAAAAATGTGCAGGGGTCATCTGACCTTCTTGACATCACCTCATAGGAATGGGCTTAGGAATCAATGCCCTCCCCCTGCCCACCAAAACTTGACACTATAGCTGTTATTACTATGAGTAATAAACTGTCTTTTATTTCTGAGTCTTGAGCCTCATGTCTTCTACCAGGATGCCACTGTTACTTGGTAATTTGTTACAAGTAGGGTAAAAATCTCAAGCCCTTCACAGTTCTTGACACCCATTCATTAGGCAAATAGCATGTATTTTAGAAGAGTAAATGTCTATAATAATCAACATTTTTTTCAAATGTTGTACATGAGGTAAATTATTTATTTCAATCTTAGAAGTTAATTAGATTGAAGGCTTTTACACTTCAGATTTTTCTCCCTACTTCCTATTCATATGCACCTCTACCAGATGGTATGATGAAGAAAGGAAGTAAAACTCAAATTAGATTTTTCAGTTTGCTACTCCTCTGGAAAAGGTTTAGTAATACATAGTATATAAGGCATACTAAAAAGAGATGTAGAGTTACCAGCAAATTTTAATTTTACTATTCTGATCTTTACCATAATAATCAAAAGTTAGCTAGTGTTTTTAAAGAAAAAATTATATTGAGAAATATATGGTTTTGTCAAGACTGCAACATTTTCTCCAGATTTTCTAGTAAATAGCCATTAACCGAAAATACAAACCACATTTCCTGATCTACCATATCCTTTTGTTCGTTTCACCACTGTCTCTACAGCGATGTGCAAGACTGGTAGAAGAGTTCAGTATTATTTCTAAGTTCTATGCGAGTAGACATAGTATATGCTAAATAGATATAGTCTATGCTAAAACTAAAAATTTTTAATGAGACATTAAGGGGCACCTGGGTGGCTCGGTCAGTCAAGTCAGTTAAGTTTTTTGACTATTCTTCAAAATTCACAGATCTCAAATAATATCCACAATAATGCACAACTATACATTTTGCCTTTTACTAAAATAAACTGTGTTTGCATACTCCTATCTAAATGGTTTTGGAAAAGCTTCATTACGCTGTATTTGGCAGTGATTTCTTGGATATGACACCAAAAGTACAGACAACAAAAGTAAAGGTAAACTGAGTGACATCACTGTTTAAAACTTTGTGCCTCAAAAGATACCATAGTCAGAGTGAAAAAATAACCCATGGAATGGAAGAAAGTATTTGAAAATCATAGATATGGTAAGAACTCCAACAACAAAATACTAAATAATCCTATTAAAAAATTGGCAAAGAACTTGAATACACAGTTCTCCAAATGTAATATACAAATCACACGAAAAGATACTTATTAACATCATTAATAATTAAGGAAATGCAAATCAAAACCACAATGAGATACTATTTCACCACATTAGAATGGCTAAACTAAAAAAAAAAAAAGATAAAAGAAAACAAGTGTCAGCAAGGATATAGAAAACTGGAACCCTTGCAAATTCTTGATTATAAGATAAAATGGTGCACCTGCTACGGAAAACATACAGTAGTTCCTCAAAATTAAAAACAAAATCGCCATCCAGCAATTCTACTTCTGAAGTATACTCAAAAGAATATAAAGTAGGAACTCTAATGTTTATACACCCATGTTCATAGCAGTGTTATTCACAATAGCCAAAAGATGGAAATAAGTGAAGTGTCCAACAAAGTATGAATAAATGAACAAAATGTGGTATATACATATAATGGAATGTTCAGCCTTAAACGCAATACTGACATATGCCATAGCATGGATGAATCTTGAAGACATCATGCTAAGTGAAATATGCCAGTGACAAAAAGACAAATGCTATGGGATTTCACTTACATGAGGTATCTGGAGTAGTCCGATTCATAGAAGCAGAAAGTAAAATAGTGGTTGCCACAGGTTGGGGGGTGGGGAAATCAAGAAGTGTTTAACAGGTACATAGTTTCAGTTTTGCAAGACAAAAAAAATTCTGAAGACTGGTCACACAATGATGTGAATATACTTAACACTACTGAACGGTATACTTAAAACTGGTTAAGATGATAAATTTTATGTTTATATGTATTTTATCAAAAATTTTAAAATATGTGTGTAACCTGATTTTACCTTATTATACGACCTAGAAGCCTCTGAAAAAAAGTACATGGAGATCAATTATCTCCTTAAAATAAATAAAAAGCTAAATTTCAGAAGTAACAATTTTCTAAATCTTAATAATTTAGATGTATAATCCTAGTTACATAACACCAATTTGCTTTTTTTTTTAAAGTAATGGGGATTAAAACACAATTCTTATAAAAACAGATTTTATTTTTTTTATTTTAACTTGTTTTATTTTTTATTTTTTTAAATTTACATCCAAATTAGTTAGCAGATAGTGCAACAATGATTTCAGGAGTAGATTCCTTAATGCCTCTTACCCATTTAGCCCACCCCCCGCCCACAGCCCCTCCCGTAACCCTCAGTTTATTCTCCATATTTATTAGTCTCTTATGATTTGTCCTCCTCCCTGTTTTAATATTATTTTTGTTTCCCTTCCCTTATGTTCATCTGTTTTGTCTCTTAAAGTCCTCATATGAGTGAGGTCATATGATTTTTGTCTTTCTCTGACTAATTTCACTTAACATAATACCCTCCAGTTCCATCCACGTAGTTGCAAATGGCAAGATTTCATTCTTTTTGAATGCCAAGTAATACTCCATTGTATATATATACCACTTCTTCTTTATCCATTCATCCATTGATGGGCATTTGGGCTTTTCCCATACTTTGGCTATTGTTGATAGTGCTGCTATAAACATTGGGGTGCATGTGTCCCTTCAGAACAGCACACCTGTATCCCTTGGATAAATACCTAGGAGTGCAATTGCTGGGTCATAGGGTACTTCTATTTTTAGTCTTTTGAGGAACCTCCATACTGTTTTCCAGAGTGGTTGCACCAGCTTGCATTCCCACCAGCAATGCAAAAGAGATCCTCTTTCTCTGCATCCTCGCCAACATGTGATGTTGCCTGAGTTAAAAACAGATTTTAGAGGGTTTGAAAAGACATTGAAGTAGGACAATCCTGCACTCACTTCCTCCCATGCACACATGAAGGCTGAAACTACTTAGTGTGCAACTCACTCTGAAAATGACCTGAAGACTAACAGACCAGCTCTTCCACAGCTAAAGATGTAAAGAAAAAGCCACATCAAGAAGAGTATGAAGGCCAGAGATGTGGTTGGGAATTAAAACCCTGGTGCAGTGACCCATTGGCAAGTGAAATATCAAAAACATAGAGGTCCTTCCTGAGGAGCAAGGGGATCAAGCCCCACATTAGACATTCACCAGCTTGGGGATCTGTGATGGGAAGACAAGCCCCCATGATGTTTGGCTCTTAAAATCAGCAGGACTTAACTCCAGGAGCTTTGAAAATTAGCAGAGCTTGGCATAAAAACAGACACTCAGATCAATGGAACAGAACAGAGAACCTAGAAATGCACCCACAAACATATGGCCAACTAATCTTTGACAAAGCAGGAAAGAATATCCAATGGAATAAAGACAGTCTCTTCAGTAAGTGGTGCTGGGAAAACTGGACAGCGACATGCAGAAAAATGAACCTGGACCACTTTCTTACACCATACATAAAAATAAACTCAAAATGGATGAAAGACCTAAATGTAAGATAGGGAGCCATCAAAATCCTTGAGGATAAAGCAGGCAAAAGCCTCTTTGACCTTGGCCGCAGCAACTTCTCACTCGACACATCTCCAGAGGCAAGGGAAACAAAAGCAAAAACGAACTACTGGAACCTCATCAAAATAAAAAGCTTCTGCACAGTGAAGGAAACAATCAGCAAAACTAAAAGGCAACCGACAAAATGGGAGAAGATATTTGCAAACAACCTATCAGAGAAAGAGTTAATACCCAAAATCTATAAAGAACTTATCAAACTTGGGGCGCCTGGGTGGCGCAGTCGGTTAAGCGTCCGACTTCAGCCAGGTCACGATCTCGCGGTCCGTGAGTTCGAGCCCCGCGTCGGGCTCTGGGCTGATGGCTCAGAGCCTGGAGCCTGTTTCCGATTCTGTGTCTCCCTCTCTCTCTGCCCCTCCCCCGTTCATGCTCTGTCTCTCTCTGTCCCAAAAATAAATAAACTTAAAAAAAAAAAAAAGAACTTATCAAACTTAATACCCAAAAAGCAAATAATCCAGTGAAGAAATGGGCCAAAGACATGAATAGACACTTCTCCAAAGAAGACATCCAAATGGCCAACCGACACATGAGAAGATGCTCAACATCCCTCATCATCAGGGAAATACAATTCAAAACCACGATGACATACCCCCTCACACCCATCAGAATGGCTAACATTAACAACTCAGGCAACAATAGATGTTGGTGAGGATGAGAAAGAGAGGATCTCTTTTGCACTGCTGGTGGGAATGCAAACTGGTGCAGCTAATCTGGAAAACACTATGGAGGTTCCTCAAAAAATTAAAAACAGAACTGCCCTACAACCCAGCAATTGCACTACTAGGTATTTATCCAAGGGATACAGGTATGCTGTTCCGAAGGGACACATGCACCCCAATGTTTATAGCAGCACTATCAATAATAGCCAAATTATGGAAAGAGCCCAAATGTCCATCGATGGATGAATGGATAAAGAAGATGTGGTGTGTGTGTCACACACACACACAATGGAGCATTATTCAGCAATCAAAAAGAATGAAATCTTGCCATTTACAACTACATGGATGGAACTAGAGGGTATCATGCTAAGTGAAATTAGAGAAAGACAAATATTACATGACTTCACTCATATGAGGAATTTAAGATAAAACAGATAAACATAAGGGAAGGGAAGCAAAAATAATATAAAAACAAGGAGGGGGACAAAAGAGACTCTTAAATACGGAGAACAAACTGAGGTTTCCTGGAGGAGTAGTGGGTGGGGGGATGGGCTAAATGGATAAGGAACATTAAGACACTTTATTTTTTAATTTTCACATCAGTTTTATTTTTTTAATGTGAAATTTATTGTCAAATTGGTTTCCATACAACACCCAGTGCTCATCCCCAAAGGTGCCCTCCTCAATACCCATCACCCACCCTCCCCTCCCTCCCACCCCCCATCAACCCTCAGTTTGTTCTCAGTTTTTAAGAGTCTCTTATGCTTTGGCTCTCTCCCACTCTAACCTCTTTTTTTTCTTCCCCTCCCCCATGGACTTCTGTTAAGTTTCTCAGGATCCACATAAGAGTGAAAACATATGGTATCTGTCTTTCTCTGTATGGCTTATTTCACTTAGCATCGCACTCTCCAGTTCCATCCATGTTGCTACAAAGGGCCATATTTCATTCTTTCTCATTGCCATGTAGTACTCCATTGTGTATATAAACCACAATTTCTTTATCCATTTGTCAGTTGATGGACATTTAGGCTCTTTCCATAATTTGGCTATTGTTGAAATTGCTGCTATAAACATTGGGGTACAAGTGCCCCTATGCATCAGCACTCCTGTATGCCTTGGGTAAATTCCTAGCAGTGCTATTGCTGGGTCCTAGGGTAGGTCTATTTTTAGTTTTTTGAGGAACCTCCACACTTTTCCAGAGTGGCTGCACCAATTTGCATTCCCACCCACAGTGCAAGAGGGTTCCCGTTTCTCCACATCCTCTCCAGCATCTATAGTCTCCTGATTTGTTCATTTCGGCCACTTTGACTGGCGTGAGGTGGTATCTGAGTGTGGTTTTGATTTGTATTTCCCTGATGAGGAGTGACGTTGAGCATCGTTTCATGTGTCTGTTGGCCATCCGGATGTCTTCCTTAGAGAAGTGTCTATTCATGTTTTATGCCCATTTCTTTACTGGATTATTTGTTTTTCAGGTGTGGAGTTTGGTGAGCTCTTTATAGATTTTGGATACTAGCCCTTTGTCCGATATGTCATTTGCAAACATCTTTTCCCATTCTGTTGGTTGCCTTTTAGTTTTGTTGATCATTTCCTTTGCTGTATAGAAGCTTTTTATCTTCATGATGTCCCAATAGTTCATTTTTGCTTTTAATTCCCTTGCCTTTGGGGATGTGTCAAGTAAGAAGTTGCTGCAGCTGAGGTCAGAGAAGTTTTTTCCTGCTTTCTCCTCTAGGGTTTTGATGGTTTCCTGTCTCCCATTCAGGTCCCTTATCCATTTTGAGTTTGTTTTTGTGAATGGTGTAAGAAAGTGCTCTAGTTTCATCCTTCTGCATGTTGCTGTCCAGTTCTCCCAGCACCATTTGTTAAAGAGACTGTCTTTTTTCCATTGGATATTCTTTCCTGCTTTGTCAAAAATTAGTTGGCCATACTTTTGTGGGTCTAATTCTGCGGTTTCTATTCTATTCCATTGGTCTATGTGTCTGTTTTTGTGCCAATACCATGCTGTCTTGATGATTACAGCTTTGTAGTAGAGACTAAAGTCGGGGATTGTGATGCCTCCTGCTTTGGTCTTCTTCTTCAAAATTACTTTGGCTATTCAGGGCCTTTTGTGGTTCCATACAAATTTTAGGATTGCTTGTTCTAGCTTCGAGAAGAATGCTGGTGCAATTTTGATTGGGATTGCATTGAATGTGTAGATAGCTTTGGGTAGTATTGACATTTTGACAATATTTATTCTTCCAATCCATGAGCACGGAATGTTTTTCCATTTCTTTATATCTTCTTCACTTTCCTTCATAAGCTTTCTATAGTTTTCAGCATACAGATCTTTTACATCTTTGGTTAGATTTATTCCTAAGTATTTTATGCTTCTTGGAACAATTGTGAATGGGATCAGTTTCTTTATTTGTCTTTCTGTTGCTTCATTATTAGTGTATAAGAATGCAACTGATTTCTGTACATTGATTTTGTATCCTGCGACTTTGCTGAATTCATGTATCAGTTCTAGCAGACTTTTGGTGGAGTCTGTCGGGTTTTCCATGTATAATATCATGTCATCTGCAAAAAGTGAAAGCTTGACTTCATCATTGCCAATTTTGATGCCTTTGATTTCCTTTTGTTGTCTGTGGATGCTGGCACTTCCAACACTATATTAAACAACAGCGGTGACAGGGGACATCCCTGTTGTGTTCCTGATCTCAGGGAGAAAGCTCTCAGTTTTTCCCCATTAAGGATGATATTAGCTGTGGGCTTTTCATAAATGGCTTTTATGATTTTTAAGTATGTTCCTTCTATCCCGACTTTCTCGAGGGTTTTTATTAAGAAAGGATGCTATATTTTGTCAAATGCTTTTTCTGCATTGATAGACAGGATCATATGGTTCTTATCTTTTCTTTTATTAATGTGATGCATCACATTGATTGATTTGTGAATGTTGAACCAGCCCTGCAGCCCAGGAATGAATCTCACTTGATCATGGTGGATAATTCTTTTTATATGCTGTTGAATTCAATTTGCTGGTATTTTATTGAGAATTTTTGCATCCATATTCATCAGGGATATTGGCCTGTAGTTCTCTTTTTTACTGGGTCTCTGTCTGGTTTAGGAATCAAAGTAATGCTGGCTTCATAGAATGAGTCTGGAAGTTTTCCTTCCCTTTCTATTTTTTGGAACAGCTTGAGAAGGATAGGTATTATCTCTGCTTTAAATGTCTGGTAGAATTCCCCTGGGAAGCCATCTGGTCCTGGACTCTTAGTTGTTGGGAGATTTTTGATAACTGATTCAGTTTCTTCACTGGTTATGGGTCTGTTCAAGTTTTCTATTTCTTCCTGTTTGAGTTTTGGAAGTGTGTGGGTGCTTAGGAATTTGTCCATTTCTTCCAGGTTGTCCAGTTTGTTGGCATATAATTTTTCTTTTTTTTTAAATTTTTTTTTTCAACGTTTATTTATTTTTGGGACAGAGAGAGACAGAGCATGAACGGGGGAGGGGCAGAGAGAGAGGGAGACACAGAATCGGAAACAGGCTCCAGGCTCTGAGGCATCAGCCCAGAGCCCGACGCGGGGCTCGAACTCACGGACCGCGAGATCGTGACCTGGCTGAAGTCGGATGCTTAACCGACTGCGCCACCCAGGCGCCCCGGCATATAATTTTTCATAGTAATCTTTGATAATTGCTTGTATTTATGAGGGATTGGTTATAATAATTCTATTTTCATTCATGATTTTATCTATTTGGGTCATCTCCCTTTTCTTTTTGAGAAGCCTGGCTACAGGTTTATCAATTTTGTTTAGTTTTTAGATTCTATATTGTTTTTTTTTTTAGATTCTATATTGTTTATTTCTGCTCTGATCTTTATTATTTCTCTTCTGCTGCTGCTGAGGAAGACACTTGTTTGGATGAGCACTGGGTGTTATACCTAGGGGATGAATGACTGGAATCTAATCCTGAAATCATTATTGCACTATATTGGATGTAAAATTAATTAATTAATTAATTAAAAAGATATGATACACAATGGAATACTTTTCAGTCATAAAAAATAAAATCTTGCCATTTTCAATGACATGAATGTATCTAGAGAGTATTATGCTAAGCAAAATAAGTCAGTAAGAGAAAGACAAATACCACATGATTTCACTCATATGTGGAATTTAAGAAATGAAACAAATGAACAAAGGGGAAAAAAAGAGAGACAAATCGAGAAACAGACCCTTAACTATAGAGAATAAACTGATGGTACCAGAGGGGAGTTGAGGGGATGGGGGAATGGGTGAAACAGGTGAAGAACATTAAGAGTACACTTATGATGAACACTAATGATGTATAGAATTTCTGTATTGCTACAGTGTACACCTGAAACTAATGTAACACTGTATATTAATTATACTGGAATTAAAATGAGAAAATAAAATTTTTAAAAAGAAAAAAAAATATATGGAAGCAAATGAAAATGAAAACACAACAGTCCAAACCCTTTGAGATGCAGCAAATGCAGTCCTAAGAGGAAAATACATTGCAATTCAGGCCTCTAACAAGAATCAATAACGGCCCCAAATATACAACCTAAACTTACACCTAAAGGAGCTAGAAAGGCGGCAGCAAAGACAGCCCAAAGCCAGCAGAAGAAGAGAAATAATAAAGATTAGAGCAGAAATAAATGATACAGAATCCACAAAAACAGTAGAATATATCAATGAATCTAAGAGCTGGTTTTTTGAAAGAATAAACAAAATTGATAACCCCCTAGCCAGACTTCTTAAAAAGAAAAAAGGACCCAAATAGACAAAATAATGAATGAAAGAGGAGAGATCACAGCCAACACCACCTAAATACAATTACTGTAGAATAATATGAAAAATTATGTGCCAAAAAACTGCACAGTCTGGAAGAAATGGACAAACTCCTAGACACTCACACACTACCAAAACTCAAACAGGAAGAAATAGCAAACTTGAAAAGGATCATAACCAGAGAAGAAATTAAATTGGTTATTAAAAATCTCCCAACAAATAAAGGAACACTGGGCCAGATGGCTTTCCAGGGGAATTCTACCAGACATTTAAAGCAGAGTTAATACCTATTTTTCTCAAACTGTTCAAAAAAAAAAAAATAACTGTTCTATGAAGACAGCATTACCTTGATTCCAAAACCAGACAAAGATCCCACTAAAAAGGAGAATTAGAGGCCAATATCCCTGATGAAACTTGATGCAAAAATTCTCAGCAAGATACTAGCAAACTGAATATAATGGTACACTAAAAGAATTATTCACTATGATCAAGTGGCATTCATTCCTGAGCTGTGGGGCAGGTTCAATACTGACAAATCCTTCAATACGTTATATCACATTAATAGAAGAAAGGATAAGAACCATATGATCCTCTTAACAGATGCAGAAAAAGCATTTGACAAAATATAGCATCCTTTCTTAATAAAAACCTTTGAAAGGGGTGCCTGGGTGGCTCAGTCGGTTGAGCGTCTGACTTCGGCTCAGGTAAATCTCACAGCTTGTGAGTTCGAGCCCCGGGTTGGGCTCTGTGCTGACAGCTCAGAGCCTGGAGCCTGCTTCAGATTCTGTGTCTCCCTCTCTCTCTGCCCCTCCCCTGCTCAAGCTCTGTCTCTGTCTCAAAAATAAATATTCAAAAAAAAATTTTTTTACATAAAAACGTTTGAGAAAGTCAGGATAGAAGAAACATACCTTAACATTATAAAAGCCATGTATGAAAGGCCCACAGCTAATATCATCCTCAAAGGGAAAAAACTGAGAGCTTTTCCTCTGAGATCAGGAACATGGAACATGACAGGGATGTCCACTCTAACCACTGTTGTTTAACATAGTTTTGGAGGTCATAGCCTCAGCAATCAGACAATGAAACAAAGCAAAAGGCATCCAAATTGGCAAAGGAGAAGTCAAACTTTCACTCCTCACAGATGACTTTAATACTCTATATGGAATACCCGAAAGACTCCACCAAAAACTGCTAGAGCCAACACAAGAATTCGGCAAAGTCACAGGATATAAAATCAATGTACAGAAATCATTTACATTTCTATACCTGAATAATGAAGTAACAGAAAGAGATATCAGGGAGTCAATCCCATTTACAACTGCATCAAAAACCATAAAATACCTATGAATAAAAACCTAACCAAAGAGGTAAAAGGCCTTTACTCTAAAAACTATAAAATGCTTATGAAAGAAATTAAAGATGACACAAAGAAATGGGAAAACATTCCATGCTCATGGATCAGAAGAACAAATATTATTAAAATGTCTATACTACTGAAAGCAATCTACACATTCAATGTAATCTCTATCAAAATAACACCAGCATTCTTCACAGAGCTAGAAAAAACAATCCTAAAATGTGTATGGAACCAGAAAAGGCCCCGAATAGCCAAAGTAATGTTGAAAGAGAAAACCAAGGGACACTTGGGTGGCTCAGTCGGTTAAGCATGCCACTTTGGCTCAGGACATGATCTCACAGTTTGTGACTTCGAGCCCTGTGTCAGGCTCTGTACTGACAGCTCAGAGCCTGGAACCTGCTTTAGATACTGTGTCTCCCTCTCTCTTTGTTCCTCCCCCCCCCTCTTGTGTGCACTCGCTCTCTCTCTCAAAAATAAACAAACACACACACACACACACACACACACACATTTTTTTTAAAGAAAAGAAAAGCTGAAGGCATCACAGTTCTCGACTTCAAGCTGTATTACAAAGCTGTTATTATCAAGACAGTATGGTATCAGCACAAACGCAGACACACAGATCAATGGAACAGAACAGAGAATTCAGAAATGGACCCACATATGTTAGCCAAACATTCTTCCAAAAAACAGCAAAGAGTATCCAATGGAAAAAAGACAGTCTCTTCAGCAAATGGTGCTGGGAAAATTGGACAGCAACTTGCAGAAGAATGAAACTAGACCATTTTCTTTCACCATACACAGAAATAAATTCAAAATGGATAAAAGACCTAAATGTGAAACAGGAAACCATCAAAACCTATAGGAGAAAACAGACAGCAACCTCTTTGACCCTGGCCACAGGAACTTTTTACTTGACATGTGTCTGAAGGCAAGGGAAATAAAAACAAAAATGAACTACTGGGTTTATCATCAAGATAAAAATGTTCTGCACAGCCAAGAAAACAATCAACAAAACTAAAAGGCAACCGACAGAAATGGAGAAGAGACTTGCAAATGACATATCTGATAAAGGGTTAGTATCCAAAATCTATAAAGAAGTCACCAATCTCAACACCCAAAAAAACAAATAATCCAGTGAAGACATGGACAGAAGACATGAAGAGACCATTTTCCAAAGAAGACATCCAGATAGCAGATACATGAAAAGATACCCAACATCACTCATCATCAGGGAAATATAAATGAAAAAGACAATGAGATACCACCTCACACTGGTCAGTGGCTAAAATTAGCAACTCAGGAAACAATAGATGTTGGCGAGGAAGTGAAGAAAGGGGAACCCTCTTGCATTGTTGGTGGGAATGCAAACTGGTGCAACCACTATGGAAAACAGTGTGGAGGTTACTCAAAAAATTAAAAATACAACTACCCTATGACCCAGCAATTGCACTACTAGGTAATTATCCAAAAGATACAGGAGTGCTGATTCGAAGGGACCCATGCATCCCAATGTTTATAGCAGCACAATCAACAATAGACAAATTATGGAAAGAACCCAAATGTCCATCAGCTGATGAATCGATTAAGAATATGTGGTATACATATACAATGGAATACTATTCAGTGATGAAAAACAATGTTATCTTGCCATTTGCAACAATGTGGATGGAACTGGAGGGTATTATGCTAAGCAAAATAGAGAAAGACAAAATAAGTCACAGGGATGAAATGTACAGCACAGGCAATATAGTCAATAAAACTGTAATAACTTTGTGTGGTGACAGATGGTAACTACACTTCTCATAGTGAGCATTTCATAATGTATAAATGTCAAGTCACTGTGTTGCACATCTGAAACTAATGTAACATTGTACTGGAACTATACTTCAATTAAAGTATTTTTAAAACTAAAAGGACACCTGGCTGGCTTACTCAGTAGAGCATGCAACTTTACTCTCAGGGTTGTGCGTTCAAGCCCCATGTTGGGTGTGGAGCCTACTTAAAAAACTAATAAAAAATAAAACTAAGCTAAAAAATAAAACATCTAGGGGAGACTGGGTGGCTGAGTCAGTTGAGCATCTGACTTCAGCTCAGGTCATGATCTCATTGTTCCTGAGTTTGAGTCCCACGTCGGCTCTGTGTTGATGGCTCAAAGCCAGATTCTGTGTTTCCCTTTCTCTCTCTCTCTATGCCTCCCCCACTCATGCTCTCTCTCTCTAACTAAATAAACATTAAAATAAATAAAAATAAAACATCTGGATTTAATTTTGATTTGCTAAAAATCTACTTCAATATTCTACTTCCATTCTCAACTTCTCAAAGAAAACAAGTACTATTCTTTTATTTTCTTACAATTATCCTAACATAAATTACACACAAATATTTTCATTAGTTATCTAAGTTTCTTAAAATTTTTTTTTAAATAAGCTCTATACCCAATGTAGGGCTGCATTCATGACATCAAGATCAAGAATCACATGCTCTACCAACTGAGCCAGAGAGGCACCCCTTAAACTTATTTTTAACATAATTATTAAAATAATTTTACTAAACACAGTATTTCTGCTCTATTGCTCAACTGTTTACATAAAATGATAGTTAGAAATAATTTTTATACAATCTCCTGTTAGAAAAAAAGTATATTTAAATTTCCTTTAACTATTTCTTAAATATACATAAATTACAAACCACAATGCCCATACTGTAACAGCTGTCTTTATTTTTCATAGCCCATTTAAACATTCACCTACATGTATTTAGTTTTTACCTATTTCATTCAAAAACATAAGCAACTGGAGCAATGTTTTTTATAGATTTAACTATTTGGTTTAAAAGCAATTTTTTTTAAGTTTATTTATTTGAGGGGGGGGTGGTCAGAGAAAGAGGGAGAGAGAATCCCAAGCAGGCTCCATGCTGCGAGCACAGAGCCTGACATGGGACTTGATCCCATGAACCATGAGATCATGATCTGAGCTGAAATCAAATCAGACACTTAACCAACTGAATCACCCAGGAACCCCTAAAAGCCAATTTATCTGTACTTGTATAATGAGGAAATTAAAGTTCAGAATAATAGCAACATTTACATAAAATCTTTTAAAATATCTTTACCAAGTGAGTTACCTCAATAAAGTGGAAAAATCCAAATAGAATATTTAATGGCACTAGTTCACCGAAAAACCACCAGGGATACCTTTTCCATGAATCCCTATGAAAACCTAAGAAAAATATGTTTATGAGATTTAAATTCGGAGAATTATACAACAACCAGTCAAGAAGCATAGAATCTATCCTACATAAAATAACTTATCCATTGAGCTTTTTTGCTGAATCACAGCCATACTTCTGTCAGTTCAAATAATGATCTATATATGAGGGATTAATCTGACACAAGACAGTGAAGCTTAATCCTTCAGTATATCATAATCTATTTATTCTGCATGTTAAGAGGATTTCAGATTTAAAATTTATACAGGAAGTGATGCCAGAAATGTACACAGAATAAGATTTTCCTAAAATATTAGGTTTTAATGTCTATATAACATGAATAGACTTCATTTTAAAAAGTCAAAAAATGTCTAAGTAACATAAATGTACTTCTTTATTTTAAAATGTCTAATAAATGTCATTTAAGTTTTAAAAGGCAGAATTAAAGTTCATTTGATCACATTTTATATCAAAGAAATTAAGTCTTAAGTACAGATATTCATTGAAGGGGGACTAGCTAGAAGTCAGCATGTTCTCATTTTATGATCACTAATGAAGTTACCACTATCAAGAGAGGAAAGATGTGACCACATAATTCCCAAGTAGAGTAAAAGGCACTGTTAGACTAAAAAGATTCCTTTTTTACTCCGTAATTATTCACATAATATATAAAAAATAAAATTACTCAGGCGGCCTGGGTGGCTCAATCAGTTAAGCAACCAACTCTTGGTTTTGGCTCGGGTCATCATCTCGCAGTTCCTGAGTTTGAGCCCCACATCAGGCTCTGTGCTGACAGTACAGAGCCTGCTTGGGATGCTCTTTCTCTCCCTCTCTGCCCCTCCTGCGCTCTCTCTCTCTCTCTCTCTCTCTCTCTCTCAAAAATAAATAAACTTTTAAAAATAAAACAAAATAACTCCTGACATATACAAGAGATGCCAATAATTTCTTCTTTGAAAACCTGCCCTGCTTATAACCCTAGAAGGGACAGATCCCTTGTGCCACCTGACCCTGTCCCTTCACACCCAACCGTACCTCCAGAACACAACTGACTGAAGCAATTTATTACTCTGTCTTGGAAATCTGTAATTAGAATACAGACACTTAACTGTGGGATGAAGAGCTAGAAATCACGTGGACGATATGTCTTAGGCTATCATTTTGAAATGGTCATGATAAGTGCATATGCAAGTAAATATGTGAACAGGAAAGTCAGTTTATAATGAATAAGAAGAGAGAAGCAAACATGCAAAGAAATGTCAACAAGCCAGCTGGTTCCAGAGAGCTGTTTCCTAGAAGCTGCCAGCAACTGAATGAAATCAAATGCCCTTTAAGGTATCAACTCTCTCCAAGAGAGTTCTATTGAAACTTTTTGAACGCTTTCTGCTTTTATAAACAAACATTCCTTGATTACGACAATGATTCACAAAATATTTTATACACCAAATTTTACAAAATAATTAAGGACTTCCAAAAACATGGCAGGATGAAGAAACAAACTCAACCTCCCTTTAAAATATCTTGGGGCGCCTGGGTGGCGCAGTCGGTTGAGCGTCCGATTTCAGCCAAGTCACGATCTCGCGGTCCGTGAGTTCGAGCCCCACGTCGGGCTCTGGGCTGATGGCTCGGAGCCTGGAGCCTGTTTCCGATTCTGTGTCTCCCTCTCTCTCTGCCCCTCCCCCGTTCATGCTCTGTCTCTCTCTCTGTCCCAAAAGTAAATAAACATTGAAAAAAAAAAATATCTGAGAACTCCTGCTTTTGTAAATGTGAGAAGCATGAGAGAAATGGCACCACTAAATATTGTCCTCTATCCCTCAAAAATCTGCAGTACAGGGGTTGCTTGGCTGGCTTAGTCAGTGGAGCATGCAACTCTTGATCTTGGGGTTGTGAGTTCAAGCCTCATTTTGGGTGTAGAGATTGCCTTAAAAAAATTCTGCAGTAAAGCACTCAAGCTGTGAAGTTCCTTAACTCAGAAGACACTTTTCATTCTTATTCTTACCAGGTGTTAATGTCAAGATTTGAGTACCCATTCACCTCCTCCATTTTTGCGTGATTTTATTTTTTTTTAATCTCTTCATGTTAGACTATTTTATTCTGTACCACTTGAACACATTTTATCATTTTATCCTTTACTTTCTGGTTATTCTAAATTGGTTATTCTTAGTTTATATTATTGTCCTAATATTTTTGCTATCTTACAACTTTCAACTCTTATTTTTATCCTCTTAAATATTTAATTCTTCTTAAATCTGCATTCAAGTGTTTATTTTATCCAGATTAGATAAAAATTTTTTGGAAATTTCTTTATTTTTAAGTAAGCCCTATGCTTGAACTGATGACCCTGAGAGCAAAAGTCACATGCTCTACCAACTGAGCCAGCCAGGCACCCCCAGATTAGATATCCCTTAACCTTATTTATTTTTATTTTTTTCTCTGAACTTAAACTAAATATATTTTTAAATATATAAGATTTTTAAAGAATAAAATTTGAAACTTCTATTTTCTTTCACTCTCCTTTTCTGTGAATAGAGGCATACTTCATTTTTTTTTTTTTTTTTTTTTTTTTTTTTTTTTTTTTTTTTTGCTCTTTGCTTTATTGAGTTTCACAGAAATTCTGTTTTTAACAAATTGAAGGTCTTGGGGCGCCTGGGTGGCGCAGTCGGTTAAGCGTCCGACTTCGGCTCAGGTCACGATCTCGCGGTCCGTGAGTTCGAGCCCCGCGTCGGGCTCTGGGCTGATGGCTCAGAGCCTGGAGCCTGTTTCCGATTCTGTGTCTCCCTCTCTCTCTGCCCCTCCCCCGTTCATGCTCTGTCTCTCTCTGTCCCAAAAATAAATAAACGTTGAAAGAAAAAAAAAATTAAAAACAAATTGAAGGTCTGTAGTAACCCTCTATCAAGTAAGTCATTTTTCCAACAGCAGTGATTGCTCACTTTGTGTCTATGTGTCACATTTGATAATTCTTGCAATATTTCAACTTTACCATTATTACTATTTGTATTTGCTATGATGATCATAAGTGATCTTTGATGTTACTGTTGTAATTGCCTTGGGGCATCACAAACTGTACCCACAGCAGATGACAAACTTAATAAATGTTCTGTGTGTTGTGAGTATTCCACCAACAAGTCATTCCTCCGTCTCTCTCTCTCTCTCTCTCTCTCTCTCTCTCCCTCCCTCTCCGGGATCTCCCTATTACCTGAGACACAGCAATACTGAAATCAGGCCAATCAGTAACCCTATAATGGCCTCACTGTGTTCAAGTAAAACAAGAAGTTGCATGTCTCTCACTATAAATCAAAAGGTAGAAATGATTAAGCTCGCTGAAGATGGCCTGTCAAAAGCTGAGAACAGTCAAAAGCTAGGCCTCTTGCATCCAACAGTTAGCCAAGTTGTGAATGCAAAGGAAAAGTTGTTGAAGGAAATAAAAAGGGCTATACCAATGAACACACAAATGGTGAGAAAGCAAAGCAGCCTTGTTGCTGATATGGAGAAAGTGTTAGTGGTCTGAATAGATCAAATCAGCCACAACATTCCCTTAAACCAAAACATAATCCAGAGCAAGGTCCTAACTCTTCAATTTTATGAAAGCTCTGAGAGGCAAGGAAGCTGCAGAAGAAAAGTTTGAAGCTAGCAGAAATTGGTTCATGTGGTTTAAGGAAAGAAGCCATCCCCATAACATAAAAGTGCAAAGTGAAGCAGCAAAGTGCTGATGTAGAAGCTGCAGCAGGTTATCCAGAAGATCTAGCAAAGCTCATCAGTGAAGGCTACACTAAAAATTTGTGTGTACACAAAACAACCTTCTATTGGAACAAAGTGCCATCTAGGACTTTCAGAGCTAGAAAGGAAGAGTCAATGCCTGGCTTCAAAGGACAGGCTGAGGATAGTGCAGCCAATGACTCTAAGTTGAAGCCAATGCCCACTTACCATCCCAAAAATCCTAGCGCTCTTTTCTAATTATGCTAAATCTGCTCTGCCCGTATTCTAGTAATGGAACAACAAAGCCTGCCTGAATGACAGTACAATTGTTTACAACATGGTTTACTGAATATTTTAAGAATACTATTGAGACATCCAGCTCAGAAAAAAAAGATGCCTTTAAAAATATTACTATTCATTGACAATGCACCTAAGCTCTGATGGAGATGCAAAACAAGATGTATTATGTTTCATGCCTGCTTACACAATATCCATTCTGCAGCCCAAGGATCAATAAGTCATTTCAACATTCAAGTCTTATTACTGAAGAAATACATCCTGTAGGGCTATAACTGCCATAGATAGTGACTCCTCTAGTGATCTGGGCAAGGTAAATTGAAACTTTCTGGAACACAATCACCATTCTATTTTTTTAATGTTTATTTATTTTTTTAATTTTTAAAAATTTTTAAATTTTTTTAAAATTTACATCCAAATTAGTTAGCATATAGTACAACAATGATTTCAGGAGTAGATTCCTTAATGCCCCTTACCCATTTAGTCCATCCCCCCTCCCACAACCCCTCCAGTAACCCTCTGTTTGTTCTCCATATTTATGAGTCTCTTATGTTTTGTCCCCCTCCCTGTTTTTATATTACTTTTGTTTCCCTTCCCTTATGTTCATCTGTTTTGTCTCTTAAAGTCCTCATATGAGTGAAGTCATATAATTTTTGTCTTTCTCTGACTAATTTCACTTAGCATCATACCCTCCAGTTCCATCCACGTAGTTGCAAATGGCAAAATTTCATTCTTTTTGATTGCTGAATAATGCTCCATTGTGTGTGTGTGTGTGTGTGTGTGTATACATACACACACACACACACACACACACACACACACACACACACCACATCTTCTTTATCCATTCATCCATCGATGGACATTTGGGCTCTTTCCATACTTTGGCTATTGTTGATTGTGCTGCTATAAACATGGGGATACATGTGTCCCTTCAAAACAGCACACCTATATCCCTTAGATAAATGCCTAGTAGTGCAACTGCTGGGTGGTAGGGTAGTTCTATTTTTAGTTTTTTTGAGGAACTTCCATACTATTTTCCAGAGTGGCTGCACCAGGTTGCATTCCCAAATCACCATTCTAGATGCCATTAAGAACATTCATGATTCATGAAAAGAGGTCAAATTATCAACATGAACAGGAGTTTGGAAGAAGTTGATTCCAACCCTCATGGATGACTTTGAGGGGTTCAAGACTTTATCAGAGGAAGTAACTGCAGACATGGTGCCAACAGAAAGAGAACTAGAAGTAGAAACGAAGCTTGAAGATGGGGCTGAATTTCTGTGACTAAATCTCATTACAAGGCTGAGGAAAGTTTCTTACCGAAGAGCAAAGAAAGTGGTCTCTTGAGTTGGAATCTACTCCTGGTGAAGATGCTGTGAAGACTGTTGAAGTGACAATGAAGGATTTAGAACACTACATGAACTTAGTCAATAAAGCAGTGGCAGGGTATGAGAGGACGGTCTCTGATTGTGAAAGAAATTCTGTTGATAAAATGCTATCAAACAGCATCTCATGGTACACAGAAATCATTCATGAAAACAAGAGTCTATGGATGCAGCAAACTTCATTATTCTCTTATTTTAAGAAATTGCCACAGTCACCCCAGTCTTCAGTGATCCCTGATCAGTGAGCAGCCATCAGTATCAAGGCAGGACCCTCAACCAGCAGAAAGACTACAACTCACTGAAAGATCAGATGATAGCATTTTTTAAATTTAATTTTTAAATTAAGATATGTATAGTTTTTAGACATAATGCTATTGCAAACTTAATGGATAGTGTAATATATAATAGTATAGTGTAAATACAACATTCATATGCAGTGAAAACAATTCATCTGATTTGCTTTACTGCAGTGGTCTGGAACCGAACCTGCAACATATCTGAGGTATGCCTGTGTATTATACAACTGGGATCACATAACTTATATAGTTTAGGGTCCTGCTTTTTTTAGTTGAGTATAGTACAATTATACTTTAACACTCATCTCTTGATCAGCATTTAAATCAGTTTTCAGTTTAGGGTTTATATTAACACTAACATGTTTACATTACTTTTATATACTTATTTTTGAGTATTTCCTTAAAACAAATTCCTAGAGTTAGAATGCTATGTGAAAGAAAATAAATATTTTTACAAATTGTGAAACATATCACATGGTTTTCCACAAAATTTAACACAAATTCTCAGGAAATATGTTGAATGTAATTTTTTGTTTACTGCATCCTCAATAAATTCTCATGTTTCTTTGTTTTGTTAATACGATAGATTATTTCACTGCACTGCTTATATTTTGAACAATTTTTAAAATATGCATGATCATTTTATTTCTTTTGTAAATTGCTTCTTAATCTACTTTGCACTCTTAAATGGAAATATCTTTATTAATTTTGCTGACTACAAAATATTACAGATTCTGAAATATTACAGAGAGTAAAATTGTATCACAGACTCTGTCAAAATCTAACAAAAGCAATTGAAAAACACCTTAAATGGCAGGGAAACCAAACAAGAAAGGAGAAACAACTATATGAAGGGGTCCAAAATAAGCCACTGTGGCATAAAAATTGTTTTGAGCTAAAGGCATTTGATTTCCTAAAATCCCTTATCTGCCAAAGGAATTCAGTTGTCATAAAGCCCCTCCCAGGGAACAACTCTAATCTTCCTTCTTAAAAAAGAAGTCAGCGCTACACCCAGTCAGACTTTGTCACAAAACTAAATCTCCCATCTTTTCTTCTAAGGGCCCGCTTATCTTTCCAAAAAATTATCTGTTTTCTTCATGAGTGTCCCTTCTCTCCATGCCTCTCTAAGAAGTCCTTTGTTTCCCCAAAAATTCTCCTCTACACCTGTCTATTAAGATGCTATGTAAGTCCCAAATTTCAAATAATTCAGTCACATTTCTTTAACTCCCATGCTACATACATATTTAAATATGTGTGTTTTGTCTTGCTAATATGTCTTTTGGTAGTTTAATTTGTAGGCCTCTCAGTGTGAACACAAGAGAGTAGAGGAAAACTGTTTCCTCCCTGACAATTTGCCACAAATATTCAAAAAATGATAACTAGAAAAATGGATGGGTTGACCATAATCTCCATCCCACCTCCATCCCAAAAAATCTCTTCAGAAAGAAGTGTCAGAGATATCATGAGATTGCTTACAAGTAGTGCCTCTGTTTGAAAAAAAAAAAAAAAAAAAAAAAAAAAAAAAAAAAGCAGACTAACGAAGTGAGTAGGGACCTTGGGAAAAAAGAGACTGAAAAGGTCTTCAGAGACCTTTTGTCTTCAGAGTAGACAAACTCCAAATAAAGTGCGTATATCCCAGTGCAGTGAGGAAATGAGGAAACTTCAGGCCCATCATTTAAAACACAAGTAGAGCTAACAGTCCAAGACAATAAATCAGAATTTAGCAAAATAAAAAACTAAAAGGAAAGTCAACTATTATAAACTACAAATGTTGAAGTAGAAACATGGAATAGAATGTTTCTTCCTAGTGTAAGAAAAGACACTAGGGTTATACCACAAGTTGGAGGAAATCATCTGAACTCTGAAAGTATCCTCCACAGGAAAAATATAACCCACTGTTAGAAATGAACCCCAGTTCAGCCACTTAATAGAATTTCAAAGAAAAAGCAAAACTCATTTCCTTTACTGAAGGCTACACAAATCCCCACTGAATTACCCTATTTCTCCTAGTCCTCCCAACTATAAGAGGATAGAAAGCAAATATCCAGCCATCAAAGTCTAGCTCAGAGAAGATAAACCAGTCATAGATCAAAAGTCAAGGAGGGGCACCCAGTTGGCTCAGTCAGTGGAGCATGCAACTCTTGATCTCCAGGTTATAAATTCAAGCCCCATATTGAGGGTAGAGATTACTTAAAAATAAAAAAAAATAGGGGTGCCTGGGTGGCTTAGTTGGTTGAGCATCCGATTCTTGATTTCAGCTCAGGTCAGGATCCCAGGGTCATGGGGTTTAGCCCTGCATCCAGCTCCACATGGGGCTCCATGCTGAGCATAGAGCCTGCTTAAGAGTCTCTATCTCTCACCATTTGCAACTACGTGGATGGAACTGGAGGGTATTATGCTAAGCAAAATTAGTCAGAGAAAGAAAAGTATCATATGACTTCACTCATATGGGGACTTTAAGACACAGAACAGATGAACATAAGGGAAGGGAAGCAAAAATAATATAAAAACAGGGAGGGGGACAAAACATAAGAGACTCTTAAATATGGAGAACAAACACAGGGTTACTGGAGGGGTTGTGGGAGGGGGTATGGGCTAAATGGGTAAGGGGCATTAAGGAATCTATTCCTGAAATCATTGTTGCACTATATACTAACTAACTTGGATGTAAATTTAAAAAATAATAATAATAATAATAAAATAAAAGCCAAGTTCACAATTTAAAAAAAAAAAAAGTCTCTCTCTCCCTCTGCCCCTCTCTCCTACTCATGCTCTCTAACATTTAAAAAAAAAAAGGCAAAAGATAAATTTAAAAAATAAAAAAGAAACAAAAATCACACACACACACACACAAAGTCGAGAAGAGTTTAGCCATATTGGATTAGAGAAAATAGAAAGTCAGAATAGGGATCCATATCTTAAGAATAGGCATAATAAAAGAAATATCAAGTCAATCAGAAAATCCTAAAACAGCATAATGAAAGAAATGAACTTTCTATACAGAAAACCCAAAGATAGAAGCTTAGATTATTAAGATCTTTCTTACTTTCTAATACAAGTTTTTAGTGCTCTAGATTTCCTTCTGTTAGTGCTATAAATTTAATGCTATAAATTTCCCTCTCTTTCTACATCCCACAAATATTTATATGTTGTATTTTCATTTTAATTCAATTCAAACTATGTTGCAATTTCCCTTGAGACCTCTTCTTTGATCTTCTTTGAGCCACAGGTTATTTAGAACTATGTTGCTTAATTTCCAAATATTTGTGTATTTTCCAGACAGCCTTTTTATACTGTTTTATAATTTAATTCCATTACTGTTAGAGAACAGACTTCATATGATTTAATTTTTAAGAATTTCTTAAGGTTTGTTTCATGATCAAGGATATGGTTTATCTTGGTCAGAGGACAGCAAGCTATGGCCTATTTTTGCACCAAAATCCAGCCCCTGATAGTTTTAGTATGGCCCACAATAAAGGAATTATTTTGACCTTTTAAATGATGAAAATATCAAAACATTTCATGACCTGTGAAAATTATATTAAGTTCAAATTTCAATGTCCATAAATAAATTATTATTGGAACATAACCAAACTCATTTACTTATGAATTATCTAAGACTGCTTTTGCACAGTGGCAGATTAGAATAGTGTGAAGAGACCATACAGTTCACAGTGCCTAAATATTTACTACCTGACCTTTTACACAAAACATCTGCTGACTCCTAATCTTCGTATATGTTCTACAAACGCTTGAAAAGGATATATATTTTATTCTTTTGAGTGTTGTATTCTCTAATTTCAATTAGATCTAGTTGGTTGATGCTGTTATTCAGTTGTTCTATATCAATGTTGATTTCCCATTTGTTTTATCACTTACTGAAAGAAATGTTGAAATTTTCACTTAGAAGTGGATTTTGTTCCTTTCTCCTTTCAGTTCTACCAGTTTTTGCACTGTTTATTTTTTAAGCTTCTTGTTGTTAGGTACACAGATATTTAGAACTGGTAAATCCTGTTGGTTCTTTACATTATGTAATATCCCTGGTAATTTTCCTTGCTCTGATGTCTTCTTTGCCTGATATTAATATAGCCACTCCAAATATTGTATTTAGATGGCATAGCTTATTCCATCCCTTACTTTTAACCTGCCTATAGTATTAACCTTAAAATGTATTTCTTATAGACAGAAAAATATTATTTTAAAAAATATTACTGAATCTGTCAATTGCTGTTTTTCAACTGTTGTCTTTAGACCATTTATATTTAATATAAATATGAATGTTTACATTTAAGACTACAATTTTATTATTTTCTGTTTGTCCTTCTGTTTTCATTCATGTGTTTCCTCTTTCCTACCTTCTTCCAGATATTTATTTTTTAGTATTTCATCTTAATATATTGTTTTTTATATCTTTTTTTTTAGTGGTTGCTGTAGGGATTACAATACATTTGCTGAACTTTTCATTATTTTCTTAGTACTATGGCTCTTTTGAAGCAAGTTTTATTGTAGTAAGAATGCTTAATATAAGATCTACATTCCTAACAGATTTTTGAGTGTACAACATACTATTGTTAACTATAGGCACAATGTTGTACAGTAAATCTCTACAACTTACTCATCCTGCATAATTGAAATTTTATAATTGTTGGTTAACAACTCCCTGTTTCTCCTCCCTCCCCAACCCTGGAAACCACAGAGAATCACTATTTTAACAATTCAAATAAAATATAAAACCTTATCATATAGATCCTTTTACCCTCCCCTTCACATTGTAGCTATCTCATAAATTATATTAACATACATTGAAAACCCCATCTGATAGTGTTTTTCATTTCAACCGTCACACATATGCTAGAAAACTTGGGAAAAAAAAAGTGAGAATTGTCTATTATGTTACCCAACAATTTACCATTCCTGTTATTCATGCAAATGAACAGATTGGTGCCACTGAAATCTATCATTACCTATCTCACTCTGGTTCTCAGCTCTACCCAATGACCTTTCTCCACTTCCCTCATCAATTCCTTTCCATCCTTGACTGCTTTTCTCAACCTTCCCATCCTATTTGTCCCCTTAACCTGAGCAAATGACCCTGCCTCCTAATTCACTGATCAGGGACATCAGCCAAGAATTCCTCAAATTCTTCCCATCACACTTAAACTGACCCATACCCACACTTATCCATTTCCCTAGGCTGGATTACAGGGTTGACTGAACAAGTAGCTGCCTGAGTACCAGTCTATAAGAAGTACTAGAACATCACTGGCATAAACTGATAACAGGGGACCATTTAAATCTACTTCATAACCAGGCAAATGCACACTAGTCTCTAAACCACCAAAGTTGACAGAATTTGATCAAAAAATTTAAAATACTTCCTGTCAGCACTAACCTATCTCCAAATATTTTTGCAAATTATATCTATTTAATAAATCATATAGTGCTACTAAAGGCTACACTACCAATCCTGATCCAGATAACTAACAGGCACTTGAAACTTAGTCAAAATCTGCAGAAAATTTGAAATTAAACCATGCATTACATGGTGCTATTTACCAGGAACAAGCAATTTATTTTTTAACCTAAATTTGAAAACTTTAATATGCCTCACAGGAAGCTGTCTGGTTCAGAAAACAGCATAAGAAAACTGACTAAAGAACCAAAATATAGAAAAGTGAGAAGCATGCTGCCAACATAAAAACCAGAAAAAAAAAAAAAAACTTTAAAATACATTTTGAGCAAGTCTTTCCCACTTTAATAATTTATTCAACAATATTATTAAGCACCAATTATGTGCCAGATACTATTCTGGAAAACAAGACAAATCAGTGTCCTTGCTCTTAAAGACTAACATTCTAGGGGAGGCATACTATTGAAAAAACCAGATGATATGATAGAGAAGACCAGGCTGGAGAGGCTGCTACTAGAGACTGAAATCAAAGGAAGGCCACAGTGAGATGCAAAACACCTAAAGAATAAATAGAAACCACACAAAAGTAGGGCAGTGGGGGAAACAGAACATCTAAGCAGAGGGAATACCAAGTCCCAAAATAGAAATGATCTTGGCCTTTGAAGAATAGAAGACAAGACTTCTCTGTAGCTGAAATAAAATCAGTAAAGGAATGAACTGTAGGCAATGATGGGAGAAAGATAGGAAGAAGTCAGATCAAGTAAGGCTTTAGGGGACACTCAAACCTTAATGAGTATGAATAGATAATGCTATCTGGTCATAAGTGACAGGAAAACAGGTTTTTTTTTTTTAATACAGTTAAAATGTTAAGCTACTTTCTGTGCATCTGGTCTTTTATTACAAACACAATGATGTACGTACAATTTTTTACTGGAAAGTATCTTCCCACCCTCAATAAAATAAATGTTGAGCAAACATTTGAAAGAGTGTCTCTTTAGATTTGGCTTTCTACTTTCCTACCATCATTATGGATTAGCAATCAGTTCTCTTGAGCTCTGGAGCTCATCATCTTTACTCACCAGAGCCTCTGATAGCTCACATATAAACCGTAGAAGAGAAAAGTGCCTCCTCTGGGCACACAATCCCTGCACAAGGACATAAATTTAGCAGACAAAGCACCAGATTTCAACCAGCCCCTCCTCACCCACTTGGCCCAGCATCCTTATACATAACCATTTAAGATGGCCTTACCAACCACCTCCTTGGAAATTGTATTCCATCAACTAACCCCTCTCTCTTGTGACTTCAACAGCTCCCTCAAAAGCAAAGGACATATACATCAGAAACTGTTTACAGTCATGCCCTTCTCCTCAAGAAATGCAGAGCATTACTGTATATTTACCATTATGTACTGCCAAAGCCTGACAGAGTGCTAAGGCTTTGAGTGTTTTGTTAACTTAAAATACATAATCAAAGTTACAGTAGTTCAAAAGTTCTTGTCCTCTTATTAGAAACCAGTTATCTTTATTTGGGTAGCTTTAAAATCATGTACACACCTAGTTATTTGTAATCCACACCCTACTTCCTATGGGTGTGAGATATATCACAGTTTGAGAATGAATTTTTTGGATCATCTATAATTCCAACTACCATATATCTGAATCCTGGCATTACAGCTTACTATCCTGCCAAAAATAATGATGCAAAAACTGGCAGAGATGCTGATTTGTCTGTCAAGAAAATCTTTTTAAAATAATATAACATTTAAAAATTTCCTAGTCAGCACTTAAAACTTTCAACTGTTTCTAAGCAGAATATGTTCCTTAACATGGACTATAATTTAGTAACCGCAAATGGCTAATTTTTTATTATACCTTCACAACTGGTAAACTAAAAAAATTATTAAGACTACATGTCTAATAAAATAAAAATTTGCATATGAGATGTATTATTTATGAAATTTTAATTATTTTTAAAGTACTTTGTTTTAATAATGCACAAATTGTGATACTTATACAAATTATTTACTGTCACCTCTGCTCTTCAATCTAATAAAACACCCACAGATCATAGGGGCCTATAACAACTTTAAGCAAATTAAACACTGACATTGGTCATGCTTTGAGAATGTCTTGAAGTAACCACAGAGCAAAAAGAATTTATGCTTCAAAAAATAAGCTTTCAGATAAAAATCACAGCTCATTTGCTCTGAACAAAGTATTTTATCCAGCTCTTCTTCAGCCATTGGTACAACAAAATTGACCTTTGTCATGCATCACTGATTTGGTCATCTCATATTCCACAGATAAGCAGGGAACCCTTAATTACAAAATGCTTTTTTCTTTTAACAGTAATAATATAGTCCAAATTTGGAAAAATTAAATATTACCCAGAATTCCACTAACCTAAAAACAAACAGCTTTCCCTTTTTAAAGTACCCATTCATTTTACACAAAAGACCATTTATATGAAAAACAGGTACCTTAAAAGGAAGTTGGGTTTTTTCCCCCAATACATTGAGCTAGATAGCCAAAAGGGAAGAAGTCACATTCAAATCAAAGTCGGAAAATTGGTTCAGTAGATCTTAGATGGAAAGATACAAATATAGTAAAACTCCAGAATATGAGTGATTTACTTTAACAGTGATTTAACTATATTTTGGAACAAATCATGAGCTGCAATGTTAAGAGTTTTAACAATATTCAACTTTATCTAAAACTTTTCAGATAATTTACAAGTAAAATGATATGTTGTCTTCCTATCATTGCTTTTTGCTTCACAATAATCTTGGTGAAGGGGCAGTGAGCATGCAGTACTGATCAAGTAAGGCTAGCCATGTATTTATTGACTGTTGAAGTTGTATGATAGATATCTAAGAGTTCACTATATTTCTCGACTTTAGTTTATATCAACAATTTTCCAAAATGAAAAATAAAAAAATTTACCAAAAAAAAAAACCCTAAAACTATATAAGCTGAAACAGAAAAAAAAAAATCAGGCTTGTCTTTCATGTATGTTAATTCAAGTATCATCACAGCAAACTCACTCTACCAAAAATGGACTGACTATATGTCACTCAGAGAAATTGGGATCTATCCACTATTTATCAGGATCACTGTTTGATGACAACACACTGATGGATTCTTCAAAATACTTGCTGCATGGGGCACCTGGGTGGCTCAGTCGGTTAAGCGTCTGACTTCGGCTCAGGTCATGATCTCATGGTTTTTGAGTTCAAGCCCCGCATCGGGCTCTGTGCTAACAGCTCAGAGCCTGGAGCCTGCTTCTGATTCTGTGTCTCCCTCTATCTTTGCCCCCCCTCGCTCCCTCCCTCTCTCTCTCTCTCTCTCTCTCTCTCAAAAATAAACATTAAAAAAAATTTTTTTAAACAAAATACTTGCTTATGTCAGAAAAACCTCTGAAAAAACAAAGAGGTTATTCATTAATTCAATTATTCACTCAACAAATATTTTATTAAGCATTTATTCTATGCCAGGTCTATTCTAGGCAATGGAGTTGCATCAATAAATAAAAGAGACAAAAATCACTGTAGAATTTATATTCTAATGGGGAGGAAGTGAGCAGGTAATAAACACAATAGATTATATATTATGTTGGGGGTGATAGATGCTATGGAAAAAATACAGCAATATAAGAGAGCATTCAAGCAGGGGATGTAGCAATTTTAAGAAGGCTGACCAGGATGGTCTCATGGAGAAGATGCCATTTGAGCCAAGGCTTGAAAGAATAAAGAAAGTGAAGCCTGTGGATAACTAGACAATGTTCTAAAATATAGAACAGGCAGAGGTATGCCTGATGTATTAAAACAAAACAAAAAAACAGCTGAATGCCAGAGTGGCTGGAGCATAATAATCAAGAAGAAAAATAGTGGAGGAGGAGGTGGAGAGACAATAGAGGAAAGAGGTATGGTAGGGAATACGTCAAGCTTTATAGGCCACTATAAAAACTGGCTTTATGATGAGTTAAACAGAATGCCAAAGTGAAGGATTCTGAGAAGACGTTACATTACCCCTTTTCTGATGTGCTTTGACTCTGGGGTTCTAGTCCAGCAGTGACCCAAATGGTTGCTCCCTGTTATCACCCATGGTCTGATCATCAACTCCCTGTCAAATGGTGACTATTGTAGAGGGGCTCCAATTCATGTGTACTGTTCCTAGAAAAGCTCTTGACCTCTGAGACATCAACAATCCCCCACTTAGAAGGGGATATAGTGTCACCTCCAGAAGATGTTATAAAAATTTGTTCCTGGTTTTGATGAATAGAAATCATATGCATTAACACTGCTTTTTAGATTATGCAAAATGACTAAATAACTGGCTTGGTATCAGATTAACCATGATTGAAGTCAAAACTAAAAGACACCCTGTGGAATGGGAGAAGATATTTGCAAATCTATAAAAATCTTATCAAACTCAACATCCAAAAAACAAATAATCCGGTGAAGAAATGGGCAGAACACATGAATAGACATGTTTCCAAAGAAGACATCCAGATGGCTAACAGATACATGAAAAGATTCTCAACACCATTCATCATCAGGGAAATACAAATCAAAACTACAAGGAGATACCACCTCATACCTGTCAGAATGGCTAAAATTAACAACATAAGAAATAACACATGTTGGCAAGGGTGCGGAAAAAAGGGAACGCTCCTGCACTGTTGGTGGTAACACAAACTGGAACAGCCACTATGGAAAACAGTGTGGAGGTTCCTCAAAAGTTAAAAATAGAACTATCCTACCTTACAATCCAGCAATTGCTCTACTATGTATTTACCCAAAGGATACAATAATACAGATTTGAAAGGGTACATAGCCCCAATGCTTACAGCAGCATTATCAACAATAGCCAAACTATGGAGAGAGCCCAAAAGTCCATCGACTGATGAATGGATAAAGAAGATATGGTGTGTGGGTGTGTATGTATGTGTGTATATATACACACATATGGGGCAGGTGTGTGGAGTACATGGGGATGGGATGGGGAGGCGGGGATAGGAGGGGCAGGTGGGGACGGGATGTGGGTGTGTATATATACACACATACATACACACACAATGGAATATAACTCAGCCATCATTTGCAACAACGTGGATAGAGCTAGAGTGTATTATGCTAAGTGAAATAAGTTGGTCAGAAAAAGACAAATACCATACAATTTCACTCATACGTGGAATTTAAGAAACAAAACTGATGAACATATGGGAGGGAGTAAACAAGAAAGGAAAGAAAACCACGAGAGACTCGTAACAATAGAAAACAAACTGAGGGTTGCCAGAAGGAGGTGGGTGGGAGATGGGCTAGATGGGTGATGGGTACCAAGGAAGGCACTTGCTGTGATGAGCACTGGGTGTTCTATGTAAATGATGAATCACTGAATTCTACTCCTGAAACCAATACTGCACTGTATGGTAACTAACTAAAATTTAAATTAAAATTTGAGAAACAAAATCTAAATTCAAGTACTTAGGAACAGCTCAATGATCTTGACAAATTAACTTTTCTTAGTCTTAATTCTTACAATTATTGAAAGAATAAAAATACCTGAACTCATCTAAGGATTATATAAATTAAATGAAAAGAATCTACCCCAGTGCCTAGATCAAATGGGCATTTAAGATCCATTACCTTGCAGCCCTTAGAGTACTTTCCGTGTTGTGTTGCATCCTTGAGAACTCAATCCTAGCAGCCCAAGGTTCCAGAGACACCCAAGTGGAGAAAGAAGAAGAGTCACACCAGCTTAAGTGGGAACAATTGACTGTTTACAGTTTAATAATTGAGGCTGCTGTGCACCAGCATTTTAATCAGGTCTCTATGCTCCCAGCTGCCCAGCCTTGAGCCCAGAACCTTTCCTGGGATTAGAGATGCTGCTCCCATAAAAAAAGTGTGGTCTCCCACCCCCTCCTGGGGGGGCCCCCGGCACCACACTGTGTCTGTATATTCTACACAAGAGTACTTGTGCTTTCCCTTTGTAAATGACATTTGATATGGAGTAAAACAATATAAATGAAAAAAAGATTTATATTAGCATCACATTAAAGAAGCTAAATATTTTAGTTTGATGCCTTAATTTTGAAGAGAAAGCTTTGAGATTAAGTTTCCCAAAATAGGTGGCTTTCTAGACATAGCATGAACATGGCTGATATAAACACAGGTCTTTCACTAAAATTCTCAAAAAACAGAAAGACCCCAAACCTCAAATTTATCCCTTTAATGGGATTTTCCTATTGGAAGAAGAAAAAAAATCAAAAATTCTTCTTATTTGGAAGTAAATACTTATACTTATGTATCAATATTGAAAAAAAAATCCTAAAATCATTTGACTATGTTTTAGTTGCCAGCCCTTGGATTTTATAAATATGCAGGAATATTTATAGTAACTAACATTTGCTTCTAGTCCCTCCTTATTTTGTACCTTAGTTAACCTGGGAGAAAATATGAGGCAGATTGCATGACAAATTAATGTTCATGTACTTGCCTATATAAATGATAAATGATACTTTCTTTCATTTCCTTCAAAGACTGTTTTTCCACTTTTGTATGTATCAACTACATATCAGTAGTTTGCCATTCACTTCATAAATTAGCAAATGTAAAACAGAATTCTCCTGGCTCTTTTAAGTGGAGGGACCTTGTTGCTAAGGGAGGGGCAAAGACTACGTTTCCAAGCAATGCTGCACTATAAAAAGGTTCCTCTGTGTAATCATTAAGTTGTCCACTCTGACTGACCACTTGCCCCCTTTTGTCCAGGGGAGGGTAAGGAACACTGCCTTGGTGGGCAGGAGAGGGTTCTCAGTCATCTGGCCAGTTGAGACACCATCATTCCAAGTTTTTGTCTCCAGTGCTAGACCTAACCAGACAGAGTCAGTCAGGATTCTGGATGTTCCTTCAACTACCCGGGCATCTTCCTGTTAATCAGTTTGTTTCCTTTGGAATCCTCTGTTGTTTTGCCTTAGAAAGCAACAATGCCCAGTTACTTAAACAGCTTACTGCTTCTCTCATCATAAATGTGCTTGCATTTTCTTTCCCAGCTAGAGCATCTCCTCTCAAAACATGTAATACTCCCTGATAATTGCATTTAGGATAACTCAAACCTTGTGCTCCCCTTTGCAGGTCCTAGAGTGGAAACGTCATGAATAATATTTGGTAGAAGTCATCCTAAGAGAGACAAGTGGTCTCTTTCCTGAACCCAGCAGAAAGTAACTTGGAACCAACAGCCTATAATTGTAGTTTCACACTGTGGTTTACCTACATTTGAGCTTGATGAACCTCAAGGACTTTTTTTCATCATATTATTGGTACCATGGAGCATTCATTGGTCACTGATGGTCAGAATTTCACAGTAGCCGAGTGGTTTTCTCCATTTAGAAAAGATAGTTTTGCTACACTTACATCATTAGTAAACAGTTCTAAGATGGACAGTGATGCTTTAAAAGTACTTTTGTAAATACCTTCTATCTTATCTACAGCTATTCTTTTTTAAGTTTATTTTGAGAGAGAGAAAGGAGGATGCATGCACGTGCTAGCAGAGAACGGGCAGGAAGAGAGGGAGAGAGAGAATTCCAAGCAGGCTCTACACTATTAGCACAGAGCCTTATGTAGGGCTTGATCTCATGAACTGAGATCATGACCTGAGCCAAAATCAAGAGGTGGAAGCTTAACTAGATGAGCCACTCAAGGCACCCCTTATCTGCAACTATTCTTATTGACAAACATTCCTAATAATTCATTGAGGGGAGTAACACTACTTTTCTCAGATAAATTCACCAGGCTGAGGCTTCTGGAAGTAGAGCATAGAGCTGCCATCGTCACTTTTTCCTTCTCATTTTCTTCCACCAAATTTGTATATGACCATGGTAACTAATCCCTTATTTTGATGTCAAGTTCTCCACAAATTTTTCCTCAGAGATAAACAGTGAGATAACATCTTCTTGTACCAACCTAAGTAAAGTCTGATCAGCAGTATATGGAAAAATAGTTTTTAATTAATTTTTTTTCATCATATTCAGTCCAGTGAGGAAAGAAACCAATTGCAGTTAACTGAAATCAACAGATTATCCTCTCTCAACTCTCTGGAACTAATGATGTGGAGTTAAACATATCAACGGGTTGTTATATGTTCTGGCTAAAGGAGCGAGGGCCATTTTAGATGCACAAGTAGAGTAGACCCAAATATGCAGTCTACTTTTTAATCCAACCATGTTGCTTCTATTATTGATGAAGATTGAGGTGTTCTCGATACTAGGATA
Organism: Leopardus geoffroyi; assembly: GCF_018350155.1. Classification (NCBI taxonomy): domain Eukaryota; kingdom Metazoa; phylum Chordata; class Mammalia; order Carnivora; family Felidae; genus Leopardus; species Leopardus geoffroyi. Next base: position 80,948,469 of record NC_059336.1, on the reverse strand, counting down.
AAGACTGGAGTCTTTATTTCTTCTATCACATTATTTTCTCAGAAACTTTGGTATGATCACCACAGATTTCTTGCCAGCTAGGCAGTTTGAAATTATTAATTCTGCATCCTACAATATTTTTCAACCAAAAACCAGAATCACCCCTTCTCTTCAAGTACAGCTCCTTTGCGAACATCTGCCAATAAATATTTAGACTTCACTCTCCCAAGTAACAGTTTCTATATACTCTATTTGTGTTCTTTCTATTCTTTAGTGAATCTCATTCTCTTTGACTTTTTGTCTGACCATCACGTTTGCTTGAGATTTCTCCAAAAATCTAGCTTATTTCTATGTTCAGTTTGGCAATTTTTTAAAAAGACTTTCTTGTTATAAGTAATTTCTACACCCAACATGGGGCTTGACGTACAACCCTGAGATCAAGAGTCACATGCTGTACTGACTGAGCCAGCAAGGCACCCTTGGTATCTTTTTAGAGATGCATTCATATATTTTACACTGAGATCTGTCTTCTCCAACTTGCAATTATTCTCTTTATGATTTTTTTTTTGAATTAACAAAAGGAATTTTTTAACAATCCACCACAGATTTAAGACCAGATTGGTCAACATAGGAAACCTGGTACTAACATATTTAACCTATTTTGGCCATTCAATTTTCCTGCCACTTTTACAATACCAAAGACAATTATGCAGTAATAATTTTTTGTAAGTTTTTTACAACTTTTCCTAAGTTTATTAAATTTCACAATCCAGGACAGAATTGTTCCATAATATTCTGGCGCTCACATGTGACAAGACGTACGCAACTCTAAAAGCTCTCCAGCTGACCAAGGGCTGCCTACATCCCACTATAAATAGAGCATTTTATAGACATTCATGTTTTATCTTCAAAGTGTAGCCCACAGAATCTAATATGCCTAAAGGGTCTATATTTTTAAACAATCTAATTCAGCAATTTCAAAGGACTCCACAATGGAACAGTTTGGGGAAATCTTTCTCTGATAGACTAACAATAACACATTAAAGGCTATGAAAAGTCACACAGTTCAGAGAAGAAAAGGAAACTATTCTGCTTTGACCATAGATTCCTTTCTCCCTCATAAGAGGGGAAAAAATTACTTTATTTTGACTATAGAAGGTCGTCTTCTTCATGGGTATTCTACTGACTATCAAAAATTGGTTTATCAGAAAACACAGTTTAAAGAATGCTGATTCCATCTGGAAATCAAAATAATTTTCTAAAAAAAATTTTTTAACGGTTATTTATTTCTGAGACAGAGAGAGACAGAGCATGAACGGGGGAGGGGCAGAGAGAGAGGGAGACACAGAATCGGAAGCAGGCTCCAGGCTCTGAGCCATCAGCCCAGAGCCCGACGCGGGGCTCAAACTCAGGGACCGCGAGATCGTGACCTGAGTTGAAGTCGGATGCTTAACCGACTGAGCCACCCAGGCGCCCCTCAAAATCATTTTCAACATTATTCTCAATGGGGTTGTCTTGCCCTAATGAAAGGGAATTTGTTTCTAATTTTGCAGCAATTTAAAAATTTTTACACATTCTTGGAACTCTGTGGTGGCATTTTGGTTATATAGTTATTGGAATGAGTGAGGTGCTGCTGATATTTAGTGGACAAGAAGCAAGTGAGCAAGAAGGAGCAGAGCTACACAGAGCAAAGAATAGTCCCTTGACTTCCAAACTCCCAATAATTATAAGGGAAAAACTTATCTGTAAATATGTGAGCTTAGAATCTAACTCCATATTTCACATAAACACAATGTGCTCCTGCATTCTACTGATATGTGCTGAAGTTTTCAGGAATTCAAAGTTTGGAACTTTTCAAGAGCAGTTCACCATTTCAGAAAATCACACTACTCAAAGAAAAACCACTCATGATATTTTAAACATCAATAAAGTGTACCTCTATCAGTTTGCATATATAGCAGTCTATGTAACAGTAATTTTGTTACAAGTGCAAGAATCTGACTACTTCCTCGGAATTTCTGGTATGGTCAGGCCTAAGCATTTCTATATTGAAATATCTAATATTTTACTATAAATCAGTTTCTTTTATTTTTATTTTTTTTTTAACATTTATTTATTTTCAAGAGACAGAGAGAGACACAGTGAGAGGAGGGGAGGTATAGACAGAGAGGGAGACACAGAATCCGAAGCAGGCTCCAGGCTCTGAACTGTCAGCACAGAGCCCGACGCGGGGCTCAAACCCACCAACAGTGAGATCATGACCTGAGCTGAAGTCGAGGCCTAACCAACTGAACCACCCAGGCACCCCTTTCATTGCTTAATAGGATTTCAAACATTATATGGTCTTTTTAAATGAGATGTATAAATAGGTTGTATTGTTTAAAAATTTTATTTCAGGATAATAAAGTGGATATTACAAAGAATTTTATTTTTTAAAGGATAGTGTTCAGTCTGATGAGATTGAGAACCACTGATCTGTAAGCTTTGGTTCTCTAAATGTAAATTTGAATTCAGGGGCTCCTGGGTGGCTCAGTAGGTTGGGCATCCGACTTCCGCTCAAGTCATGATCTCACTGTGTGTGAGTTCAAGCCCCGCATTGGGCTCTCTGCGGACAGCAAGAGACAGCAAGCCTGGAGCTTGCTTCAGATTCTGTGTCTCCCTCTCTCTCTGCCCCTCCCCCCACTTGCACTCTGTCTCTCTCTTTCTCAAAAATAAAATGAAAGCATAAAAAAAAATTTTTAATTGAATTCAGACAGTCTATGACCGAAAACATAATTAAATTAAACCACAAGTATGTGTGATTAAGATAAATATCAGAGGAGTGCCGGACTGGCTCAGTCAGTAGAGAGTATAACTCTTGATCTCAGGGTCATGAGTTCAAGCCCCACACAGGGTATACAGGTTACTTAAAAAAATAAAATTAAGTATTTTTTTCTGAGAGTGCACGTGCATGAACAAGGGAAGGGAAGAGGGAGAGAGAGAATCTTACGCAGGCTCTACACCCAGCACAAAGCCCGACACAGGGCTCAACCTCACGACCATGAGATCATGGCCTGAGCAGAAATCAAGAGCTGGACACTTAACTGACTAGGCCACCCAGGCACCCCTGAAACAGTTTTTTTTAAAAGATAAATATTGGGAAATATGGTATACTTAAGATATAATAATTTATTGTTGATAATGCTGCTATAAACATCGGGGTGATGTGTATCTTCAAATCAGTATTTTTGCATCCTTTGGGTAAATACCTAGTAGTGAAATTGCTGGATCATATGGTAGTTCTATTTTTCACTTTTTGAGGAACCTCCATACTGTTTTCCAGAGTGGCTGCATCAGTGTGCATCCCCACCAACAGTTTATAGGAGCATTATCAACAATAGCCAAATTATGGAAAGAGCTCAAATGTCCATCAATTTATGAATGAAGTAATGCTCCACACATATAATGGAACATTACTCAGCCATCAAAAAGAATGAAATCTTGCCATTTGCAATGACGTGGATGGAGCTAGAGAGCATTATTCTAAGCGAAGTAAGTCAGAGAAAGACAAATACCATATGATTTCACTAACATGTGCAATTTAAGACACAAAACAGATGAATATAGAGGGGGGAAAAAGAGAGGCAAACCAAAAAACAGACTCTTAATTATAGAGAACAATCTGAGGGTTCCTGGAGAGGAGGTGGGCTGGGGGATGGGTTAAATGGGTGAGGGGATTAAAGAGGGCACTTGTTGTGATGAGCACTGGGTGTTATATATAAGAGATGAATGACTAAATTCTACTCCTGAAACTAATATTACACTGTATGCTAACTAACTGGAATTTAATTAAAAACTTGAAACAAACAACAACAAAAAAGAGATATAATAATTTATCAGCAAGCTTTTACTATGTGCCCAGCACTTGATTACACTGATACACAAAGAAGTTTAACACAGTTCTGGCTGCCTTCATGGAACTTACAGTGAAGTGAAGGAGACAAAGTAACGGTTGTAACAAAGAACTAAATGCCAGTTATCTTCTAAACTTTTGTGAAACAAATGTTCATAATTAAACAATAGTCTTAGGAGCCTGGTGTGGCCAGGTAAGTCTCAAAATAAGATAAATCTTCTTTTGTACATTCCAGAATTAACTGGACAGCTTTATTAAGGTATGTTTACATGACAAAAAGAAAACCTGCCAATTTGCCAAGGGATGGGGGGAAAGGGGCAAAGTTAGATCCTGAGAGGACCAACAGGACAGAGATGCTGGAACTAGAGGATGAAAAGCCTTGAAAAGGCATAGCAGTCTGAACTTAACAGGACAAAAGGAAGCTCCTACAGACTCCCTCAGAGAGTAGTAAAGATTAATTACTTAGGCTAAGACAGATAATAATATATAGGACAGACAGACTTACGGAGAGAAAGATAGATGTAAATGATCTCAGAATGTTGAGAAGGGGACTGTGAAATACAAAGATGAGTCAAGTGCTAGATTAGATGACACTGAGATGATCAGTTTGAACAGACAGCCTTAAAAGCCAACATAAAGTTAACAGCTCAATCTCTCATCACCAGAATGAATGAGCTCAGAGAGAAAATGCACATGGAGATGGTTAGAGGAGGAAGATAGGTCCTTGGGCAGCAGTCACTGGCTGGAGGACCAGAAGAACCACAAAGCAGCCAAAGAAGGTATTATTTTACATACAAATGATAAAACAATGGAAAGCTTTACTCTTGCAGGTAAGTGGTAGAAACTAAAAATATAAATTATTTCTTTAAGATTTAAGAAAAGACCACAGAGTCATGACAGTTTACAAATATGACATAAATCCCTAAACCTTTACATTGATATCAAAGATTACATCCTGTAGATAAGTAACATATAAACTTTTCCATGAAGGAGGCTTTTCTGTAAGAAACACATACTACTTACAGAAAAGGGATTCTGTCATATATAGATAAGTCAAAAGACCCATAGATGCTATTACAAACTTTCAGCAAATAACATTAAGCAGAAATGAGCTATACACTCATAATCAATCATCACAAAAAGTTGCATCACCAAAAGGATTACTGTGATTCAATGTAACAGACAAAAAATGTTGCCTAAAGGGCAGTCCGGCTTAGAGCACAGATTTAGTTATATGCAACAGTAGATGTTATAGCAGCATGGAGGTCTACAATCCTCTTAAATCATCCCTTATTATCTATGTTCACTTGTATCTGAAACTACTTACATTAAATTTATCAACCTTATGAACCTACCTCTAGATTGTTTTAGCAGCCAAGTCTCTACGGAAATTAATCAATATGCCATCATGACTAAACATTCCCAAGATTAAATGTTGACTCCACTTGCAATTTAAGAATGTCAAAAATTCTATAAATAGGATAACCTATGTCCCAGTTTCCTTAGGACAGTCAATTCACACCTGCTTTCAAGATCATTAGTAGCACCCTCTTTCATTCTTAAAGTATAGGCAGTAAATTACATGGAACCCCTATCAATGAAGCCAACTACCCAGGAAATTCTTATGAATTATACTTATATTTTACTTCATATTTATTCCTACTTTATAAAAGCACCTATAATATTCTATGAACATCCATTAACTTGTAGAGTCCTGCTTATTAGGTCAGGATCTAGCCCTGAGATAGCTAGGGACTGCCTCCTAGTGGTAGGGTGATTCTTGGATGTTCCTGACCCCACCTCTGTTTCAACATCTTTTCAAGGCTGGTGATGTTCTCCCATACCTACTTATAAGCTTCACCCCAACTCTTTCCATCCCATACTTTTTTCCTCTTGTCTTAATAAGCTCTTGTGTGTCCTTCATTCAAACCAAGCTAATGAGAAATGTATAAATGTATTCCAAATATGAAAGACCACTTTACACACACACACACACACACACACACACACACACACACACAACAGGCTTTGTTTCCTCTAAAATCAGGAAGAAGACAAGAATGCCATTTTTGCCACTTCTACTCAACACAATCCTAGAAGGTCTTGCCAGAGCAATTAGGCAAGAAAAACAAAAGGCATCCATATTGGAAAGGAAGAAGTAAAACTATCTCTATCTGCAAATGACATGATCTTCTATGTAGAAAACCCTCAAGAATCCATTCAAAAAAACCGTTAGAGCTAAGAAATAAATTCAGCCAAGTTACAAGATACAAATCAACAGGCAAAAATCAGTTGTACTTCTACCTACCAGCAATGAACAATCTAAAAAAAGAAGAAAACAACACCATTCGTGAAGTATTGAAAAGAATAATCCTCACACCTATTAGAATGGCTACTTCCAAAAAAAGAAAGAAAATAACAAATGTTGGTGAGGTTGTAGGGAAATTTTAACTTTAGTGTACTGTTGCTGGGAATGCAAAATAGTGCAGCCATGATGGCAAAAGTACAGTGGTTCCTCAAAAAATTAAAATAAAATTACCATATGATCTGGAAATTCCACTTCTGTGGAATATACCTGCAAGAACTAAAAACAGGGTCTCAAACAGACATGTACTGTTATGGACTGAACGGCGTCCCTCCAAAAGTCCTATGTTGAAGTCATCCCCAGTACACCTCTGAATGTGACTATACTGGAGATAAAGCATTTAAAAAGGTCCCACGGTGGGTCCTACTCTAATATGACTAATGTCCTTTAAACAAGAGAAAGAGATACCAGGGATGTGCACATACAGACAAAAAGGCCATGTGAGGGAACAGGGAGGAGGTAGCACTCTGCAAACCAAGGAGAGGGGCCTCAGGATAAATCAACACTGGTTATATCTTGATCTAAGATTACTAGCCTCTGGAACTGTGAGAAAATAAATTATATCAGATACCTAGAGTAGTCACATTCAGAAGCCAAAAGCAGAAGAGCGGTTGCCATCAGCTGTGGAAAAGGAGAATGTGGAGTTGTTTAATGGGTTTATAGTTTTAGGGGCACCTAGCTGGCTCAGTTGGTAGAGCACGCAACTCTTGACCTTCAGGTCATGAGTTAGAACCCCATGTTGGGTGTACAGTTTACTTAAAAAAATAAAATGGTTCTTTAAAAAAAAAAAAGGTATAAAGTTTTAGTTTTGCTAGATAAAAAAAAGTTGCGGAGATTGCACAACGTAAATGTGCTTAACACTACTGAACTGTACGCTTAAAAATGGTTAAGATGGTTAATTTTATGTTATATGTATTAGCAATAATTAAATTTAAAAAAATACTTAGAGGGGCACCTGGATGGCTCAGTCTGTTAAGCGTCAGACTTCAGCTCAGGTCATGAAAGGTTCTTGGGTTTGAGCCCCACATCAGGCTCTGTGCTGACAGCTCAGAGCCTGGAGCCTGCCTCAGATTCTGTGTCTCCCTCTCTCTCTGCCCTTCCTCCTCTCACACTGTCTCTCTCTCTCTCAAAAATAAACATTATAACTTAAAAAAAAATACTTAGCAATTAATTTAACCAAGGAGGAATAAGGCTTGCATGTTGAAAGTTACAAAACATTGCCGAAAACAAGAACACAAGAAACAAGAAGACATTAATAAATGGAAAGAAATTCATGTTCATGGATTGTAAGACTTAATATTGTTAAGATCATAGTACTTCCCAAATAACATGCAGATTTAGTGCAAAATCCCAATAGTATTTGTGGCAGAAATCAAAAACCCATCCTAAATTTCTTATGAAATTTCAAGGGACCCAGAATAACCAAAACAATCTTGGAAAAGAACAAAATTGCATGACTCACATCTACAACTTCAAAACTTACTAAAAACTACAAGTATCAAAAGTGTGGGGGCACCTAGGTGCTTGGTTGGTTAAGTGACCAACTCTTCATTTCGGCTCAGGTCATGATCTCCCAGTTCATGAGATCGAGCTCCATGTTGGGCTCTGTGCAAAGCATAGAGCCTGCCTGGAATTCTCTCTCTCCCTCTCTCTCTCTGCCCCTCCCCTGCTCACATATACATGCTTGCTCACTCACTCCTTTGAAATAAACATTAAAAGAAAAAAATGTGGGGTGCCTGGGTGGCTCAGTAGGTTAAGCGTCCAACTCTTGACCTTAGCTCAGGTCTTGATCTCAGGGTCATGAGTTAAAGCCCCATGTTGGGCTCTACACTGGGCGTGAAGCCTACTTTTTAAAAAATTATACATATATACAATATTTTTAAAGTATGGTACTGACATAAAGGCAAATAGAGCAGTGGAATAGAATAGGGAACCCAGAAATAAACCCTCACATACATGGTCAAATTATTTTCAACAAGGGTGTCAAGAACATAAAACAGGGCAAGTCCAGTCTTTTTTTTTTTTTTTTTTAGTTTATTTATATTTTGAGAGAGAGAAAACATGTGCAGGTACACATGCACGAGCAGGGGAGGGGCAGAGAGAAAGGAAGAGGGAGAATCCCAAGCAGGTTCCACACTGTCAACACAGAGCCCAAATGGGGGCTTGAACTCATGAACCGTGAGATCATGATATGAGCCAAGATTAAGAGTTGAATGCTCAAGCGACTGAGCCACCCAGGCACCCCAGGTACAGTCTTTTCAGTAAATAATGTTGGGAAAACTGGGTATCTACATGTAAAAGATGAAGTTAGGCACTTAACTTACCCCTTAACTCAAAATGGATCAAAGAACTAAATTTAAGACATAAAACCACACTAGAAAAAAAAGAGGGAGAAAGTTTCATGACACTGGATCTGGCAAAGATTTCTTAGATAGGACACCAAAAGTACAGGCAACAGAAGTAAAATTAAATAAATTAGAATACATCAAAATTTATAATTTTGTTTCCCAAAGGACACTATCAACAAAGTGACAGGCAACCCATGAAATGGGAAAAAGTATTTGCAAATCATCTATTTATAAGGGCTTACTATCTAGAATATATCAAGAACTCCTCTAACTCCAAAAAAAAAAATCATTAAAAAATGGGCAAAGGACTTGAATAGACATTTCTCAAGAGAAGATACACAAATGGCTAATAAGCACATGAATAGGTGTCCAAGATTACTAATCATTAGGAAAATACAAATCAGAATCACAGTGAGGTACCACTTCACACACATTAGGATGGTCATTATGGGGGCGCCTGGGTGGCTCAGTCGGTTAAGCGTCTGACTTCAGCTCAGGTCATGATCTTGTGTTTCATGAGTTCAAGCCCTGCATCAGGCTCTGTACTGATAGCTCAGAACCTGGAGTCTGCTTCAGATTCTGTGTCTCCCCCTCTCTCTGCCCCTCCCTGGCTTGTGCCCTCTGTCTCTCAAAAAAATTAATAAATGTTAAAAAAATTTTTTTTAAAAGATGGTCATTACATTAAAAAAAAAAAAAAAAAGGAAAATAAGTGTCAGCAAGGTTATGTAGAAATTGGAACCCCTGGGCAGTGGTGATAGGAATGTAAAATGGTATAACCACTATAAAAAATAGTACGGTGGTTCCTCAAAAAATTACAAATCACATGATCCAGTAATTCCACTTGTGTGTATATACTGAAAAGAATTGAAAGCAGGGTCTTAAACAGATATTTGTATACTGTATTCACATAGCATTATTCACAATGGCCAAAAGGTGAAAACAATCCAGGTTTCTACCAACAGATAAACAAAAAATGGTATACACATACTATGGAATATTCATCTCTAAGAAGGAAGGAAATTTTGGCACATGCTACACTAGATGAACCTTAAAGACATTATGCTAAATGAAATAAGCCAGATACAAAAGGACAAATAATGTATGCTTCCCTTCACATGAGATACCTTCACATGAGATACATGAGGCAAATTCATAGGGACAGAAGGTAGATCAAAGGTTATCAGACTGAGGGGAGGAGAAAACGGAAGTTACTGCTTAATGTGACAGAGTTTCAATCTGGAATAATGACAGAATTTTGGAAATAGACTGTAGTAATGATTGCACACCATTGTGGACGTAATTAATGCCATTAATTAACTGTACACCACTGTGGACATAACTGAATTCTACACTTAAAAATGGTTACACTGGCAAATTTATGGTACAGATATCTCACCACAATAAAAAAAAAAATACAAGCTTGAAATTGGACTTAATTGGATTAGTATAATGAAATCCAAATGATCTGAATTTATTTATACATTCAGTCATTCACTGACATTTTATATAGCACATATTATGTGCCAGGCACTTGGCTAGATTCTAGGGATAAAGTGATAAACAGACACTTATGATAATGTGTTAATAACATTAATAGCTAACATTTTTGGGGTACTCTTACATGCTCCCAACAAACTAACTGCTATTATTATCCTTGTCTTACTGATGAACAAACTGAACCTTAGAAAGAATAGCTTGCAAAATACCACACTGCTGGACTCCATACATTCAACCATTATCCTGCCAGGAAGAGTATTTTCTATAATGAGAGGACATAAGCAAGGCAATTAAGTTAGTCACCCAGGGTTTTAGGTATGTTTAAGTGGAGACTTGAAAGTTGAGTAGGAATTTGGCAAGGGAGGTCGTGTTAAAAATGTTTCTAACAGCACAAGTAAAAAGACGAGAAGAAAATGCAGAGTTCATTCTGGAAATTTCAAGCAGCTTAGAGAAGGTGGAGCTTAAAGTGTCAAAGGTAAATTGCCAAAGATGAAATTGGAGTAGGACCCAAAACAGAGTTTTGTTTTGGTTTTACCTATTGTGAAATAAATCACTATAAATGTTAGTGGTTTAAAACAACAATCATTTTGTTATCTCTCATTACTCCAAGAATTGACTGGGCTCAGTTGGGCAGTTCTCTAGCTTATTTGAGATCACCTGGGGCTGAAACCATCTAGTTTTCCAGGTACAGAACATGTATAATGGTTCTCCCATAGGTCTGGCATCTTGGAAGGAACATCCAGAAGTCTGGATTCAGCTGGGATGCTGGGATGTCTAGGCATTTCTCTCCATATAGTCCTCCTGTGGTAGCTGGACTTACAAGGAACTTCGGGTATGTAAGTTGAAGTTTTCAGGCATTTTTAAGGCTAAAGCCTGGAACTGGCATAATGTCATCTCTGCCATGCTCCGTTACTTAAAATGAGTAACAAAGATCAGCTCAGATTCAGTATGAGAGGGGACTTAAACAAGGGTCTGAATCCCAGGAGATGTGGTTCACTGGGGTGTCAACTTTGGAAACCAGCTACCACAGATTTTGTGGATAGGTGTAAGATTGAAGAGAGTAACATCAATTAGAATGTCATTAAAACAAACTAGCTGAAAGATTGTAATGGAATTTTGTATTTATATTTGGGTATAGACAAATAGAATTAAGAGCAATTAAGTGATGAAATGGACCAAGCTAGATGAGTAACTGACAATGAGTGTTGAGAAGGGACCATGGTGGTTAGAATGCAGACGGCTGGTTTCCTTGTTAAGCTCCTGGGTTGACTGAGTTGTTATTCACTGATATAAAGAATAGAGTAAAAAGAATAGATTTGATAGTAGAGGTACTATGGTACGTCCAGAAAGAAACTGAATCTAGAGATTAGGGCTGAAGATGCAAATTTAGAACTCAAAACGTGAGTAGATGAATTACTCAGAGTGAGTTTGTTAAGTAAGAAGACAGACCAGAGTGGAGTCTTGAGGAACAACAACATTTAATATAACAGAAAACAGGGAGTCACAAAGAAGTCTAAGAAGAAGGGTCATCAGAATAAAAATCAGAATAGATGAGTATCACAAAAAAAAAGAAAAAAAATCATTTCATAAAAGAGAAAATAACTACAAGTATCAAATGCTATAGAGAGATTAACTATGATTAAGACTGAAAATTGTGCCTGTGGATCACAAACAAGTAAGTTACTAGTGACTGGGAAAAGCAGTCATAGGGGTGGAAGCTTTGCTACAGTGAATTAAAAAGTGAACACAAGGGGAAAACATAGAAACAACAAATAGACCAATTTTTTAAGCTTAACTGTTAAAAAGAAGAAGACCTAGTAGTAGATATAGGACAAGTGATCAAGATAGGTTTGTTAAGATTTCATTTTTAAGTAATTTCTACACCCAACTTGAGGCTCGAACTTACAACTCCAAGATCAAGAGTCACATGATCTACTGACTGAGCCAGCCAGGTGCCCCAAGAGAGGGTTTTTTAAGATGGTGAAGTCAGAGCATGTTTAAGTACTGTTGAGATGAAGCTAATAGAGAAGGAGAAAAAAACTGAAGATGCCAAAAGAAAGGCCTCTGAGGAAGCAGAAGGGGATAAGATACAGAACACAGACAGAGATTATCCTCAGACTAAAGAGAGCTACCATGCCTAGTAGAGAACAGGAGTTAAAGAATGGCTGTGAGTGCAGGTTAAACCGTAGGTGTGGCGCATACATAAATACATGTATACGTACATAGAGTATCCATTCACATGGTCCCTAACTTACAATTTTTGACTTCACAATGGTCCAAAAGTGATACACACTCAGTATAAACCATATTTTGAATTTTGAATTTTGAATTTTGATCTTTTCCCAGGTTCACAAGCACAATACTCTCTCATGATACTGGGCAGTGGCAGCCAGCTCCAGTTACCAGTCAGCCATGTGACCACAAAAGTCAACAACCAATATCCCTACAACCCTTCTGTACCCATACAATCATTCTGGTTTTCACCTTCAGTATAGTATTCAATAAAATACAGGAGATGGCTTTGAGTCAACCTGGAGGAAAAGTAGGGATACCATAATTTCCCTCACCCCTCAAACACAGCAGTATTGAGGTCATAACTCTTGGAATTCCAGGAATCCAGGCTACAGTCTGACAGAAACATCGCCAGGGGTGTTTGAAGACAGCTTGGAGGGACAGAGGTGCATGTTTGCCAACTGGGAGACATAAGATGGGTGGTCTAGGTAGACTTAGAAGAGAAAGAGAAGCTGTGGAAGTATGAAATTGTATTTGGATAAGAGAAAGATCTCTCTGGACCACGGTCCAGAAAATGAAGAATACGAAGAGATCCAGTTTCTACTTTGCAAACAGCCTTAGGAGTGAAGATCAGAGATTTCAGGGTTGCACAACTACTCTGGACCAGAGCCACTGCCAGCGCACCTGTGCCCCTACTGGTACATGCGCCTGGTGGGGAAGAGAGCCAACCCCAGACTTGGTAAAGCTCTGGGAGGTGTGGGGGGCGCACTGGGAGAAAGCCATCCCCTCCATTGAGTACTGTGAGAAGAGGGTTTACTGACTCTCCAAGAACAAAAGACCCTGCAGGTGTCAGCCAGAGGCCCTTTGTTGGCTGGGCAGAGTGGCGCTATTCCAGGTGGTATGGAGCATTCTTTAAGGCAGTGGGTTTTGAATCCCAGTCGAGCACAGGGGAGGTGCAGGAGACTATGCAGTAGGGCAAACCCGCCTGCCCAGCTGCTCTGGGAGGGCTGCCTGAACAGCGTGGTTTGGGATACCCATCCGAAGAGGACAAAGATTGGGGTGTCACCATTTTCCTCCCTATCACTAACATGGTGGGGCTTCAGAGAACAGGACAGTGGCCCCCAGTTGAAGCAGGACCCCTTACAAACCCACCCCTCTGTGCTTAGTAACTGCTTATTCTACTGGAGTGAGAATGACACTCACCAAAACAAGTCAGCCCCTTCTCCAGAGCAGCAAGGCCACCGTTTCCAAGGCGCCAACAGACAACTGTCCTATGGTTTCGTATGTTAGTCCAGGTTTGTTGTTGTTTTTGTTCTTTTCTTTTTTCATTCTTTTTTTTTTTCTTTCCTTGTCTTCTCTTTTCCCTGCCTTACCTTTCTACTCTATTTTTTCTCCCCCCCCCCCCCCCTTGGAATCAGCCATATACTTTCTGATTTAGTTTTTGGTCAATTCTCATTATATATTTTTCTTTCCCTTTTTTGGGGTGGGGGGGTTACTCTGTTCTGGTTGTTTGTTTAATCAAGCATTTTTACTCTATTCTTTTTACACCTTTTCTGTATCTCCTTCTTATTTATCTTTCCCTCTCTCTCTCTCTGGACTAAGCCCTCTTGTTTCTTTGATTCTCTGCCTGGTCTTTCTATCCACCCCTATCATTCCTCTCTTAGTTTGGGATAAGGTTTCTTTCCTCTCCCTCTTTCTCCTCTTTTCCAGGGTTACTTCAACAAACAAATCAAAGCATACCTGGTGGGCAATCCAATCCACCACTACAAGTAGTTAGATAAAGCATCCAAGACGTAACAACAGAATGCACGTAACACACTCCAAAAACATTTCCTGAAGTTCCAGGCCCTGGACAGTGTTTGACCCCTTTATAATACAGTAGTACTCACAGGTTCAGGACACATAACAAGCTATTAAAACACGTAAAGGACAGAAAACTTGCCAAAATAACAAAACAGAAGAATTCTGCCCAAAAGAAATTCCAGGAAGAAATAATAGCCAGAGAATTGCATAAAACAGATATAAACAATATATCTAATCAAGAATTTAGAGTAATAGTCATAAGCCTAATAGCTCGGCTTGAAAAAAGATACAAGACAGTAGAGAATCTATTGCTGCAGAGATCAAGGAACTAAGAAGTTCATTGTAGTCACAATGAATTAAGAAATGTTATAAATGAAATGCAAAATAAACTAGATTCAGAGACAGCAAGGATGGAAGAAGCAGAGGAGAGAATAGGTGAAATAGAAGATACAATTATGGAAAATGATGAAGCTGAGAAAAGGAGAAAGAAAACTACTAGACCACAAAAGGAGAATTAAAGAACTCAGTGATTCAGTGATACAAAATAATATCCATATCATAGGAGTTCAGAAGAGGAAGAGAGAGAGAAAGGGGCAGAAGATTTATTTAACAAATTATAGCTGAGAACTTCCCTAAGCTGGGGAAGGAAATAGGCATCCAAGTCCAGGAGGCACAGAGAACTCCCTTCAGAATCAACAAAAACAGGTCAACACCACAACATAGCATAGTGAAACTGGCAAAATACAAAGATAAAGAGAGAATTCTGAAAGGAGCTAGGGACAAAACGGGCCTTAACCTACAAGGGTAGACACATAAAGGTAATAGCAGACCAGTGCACTGAAACATGGCAGGCCAGAAGGCTGTGGCAGGAAATATTTGATGTGCTGAATAGGAAATATATGAAGCCAAGAATCCTGTATCCAGCAAGGCTGTCATTAAAATAGAAGGAGAAATAAAGGCTTTCCCAGACAAAAACTAAAGGAGTTCATGACCACTAAACCAGCCCTGCAGGAAATCCTAAGGGAGACTCTGTGAGTGGAAAGCAGCAAAGACTACAAAGGACCAGAGACATCACCACAAGAACAAAACCTACAGATAACACAGGGACACTAAATCCATATCTTTCAATAATCACACTGAATGTAAATGGACTAAATGCCCCAAAAAGACAGAGCATATCAGAATGGATAAAAAAACCAAGATCCATCTATACGCTGCCTACAGGAGACTCACTTTAGACTTGAAGGTTGAAAGTGACGGGATGGGGCGCCTGGGTGGCTCAGTCGGTTGAGCGTCCGACTTCCGCTCAGGTCATGATGTCACGGTCCGTGAGTTCAAGCCCCACGTCAGGCTCTGCGCTAACAGCTCAGAGCCTGGAGCCTACTTCGGATTCTGTGTCTCCCTCTCTTTCTGACCCTCCCCTGTTCATGCTCTGTCTCTGTCTCTCAAAAATAAATAAATGTAAAAAAAATTTTTTTTAATAAATAAATAAATAAACAAACATAAAAAAAAAATTAAAAAGCAAGTGATGGGATGGAGAACCATCTATCGTGTTACAGGATGTCAAAAGAAAGCCAGAGTAGCCATACTTATACCAGACAACCTAGATTTTAAAACAAAGACTGTAACAAGAGATGAAGAAGGACATTATATCATAATTAAAGGATCCATCCATCAAGAAGAGGTAACAATTGTAAATGGTTATGACCCCAATGTGAAAGCACCCAGATATATGAATCAATTAATCACAAACATAAATAAATGTATAGATAACAATACCATGATTGTAGGGGACTTTAATACATTACAGGAGGTATTCAGAGGCTTTCTATTAGATGATTTTGGCCAACTGTAGGCTAATGTAAGTGTTCTGTGCACATTTCAGGTAGGCCAGGCTAAGTTATGATGTTCAGTAAGTTCGGTGTATTCAATGCATTTTAACTCATGGTAATTTTTAACTCACAATGGGTTTATTAGGACATAACTCCAAGGAAGAGCTATAGTTCATAGTCAAGGGCATTCTCTTCTGACACCTTCTACAGCATTTTCTCAGTGAAGTAGGATGTGGGGTCATCTGCTGAGAACATGGATAGGAGATATGAGAAGAATGAAAGGTTTTAAATAGCCACTATCAAGACTGGAGTGTTGGAAAACAGAAATATTGCTAGAAAGCCTGAGAACCAAAGACCAGATTGGTAATCAAGACTCTATACTATTAACAGTTGATTCAAATCTATGGTTTTCTCTTAAAGCTATCAGTAATCGGGTACATAAAATTATATGGATTCAGGGAAGGAGTTGTGCTGAAGAACCATGGTAGATGGATAACAAGAAGATTACAAATTTTACCAAGATATCTATTGATACTTTTAGACTATTCTTTTTTATTCAATAAACAGACTCACACCATTAACTTGGTAGTTTGCCAAAAGGATATACTGCAGTACTTTAGGTAGTACTGAGAGGTACTGCACAGTATGGATGTGGTCCCCATTTGTTTATTTATTATTTTTAAAGGGTATTTTTATTTTAGGTGTTTATTTTGAGAGACAGTGAGCAAGCAAGCATGAGCAGGGGAGGAGGAGAGAGAGCGGGGAGAGAATCCCAAGCAGGCACTGCACTTTAAGCGCAGAGCCTGACGCGGGGCTCGATACCACAACTATGAGATCATGACCTGAGCCTAAATCAAGAGTTAAATGTTTAACTGACTGAGCTGCCCACGTGCCCCCAAAAGGCTTTCTTCTTGTCCTGTGAGGGGTGCCTGCGTGGCTCAATCGGTTAAGAATCTGATTCTTGGTTTCAGCCGGGTCACAATCTCACGGTTTCGTGGGTTTGAGCCCAGCATCAGGCTCCATACTGACAGTGCAGAGCCTGCTTGGAATTCCCTCCCCCTCTCTCTCTGCTCCTCCCCCACTCATGCTGTCTCTCTCAAAATAAATAAACTTTAAAAAAAAATTTTAAAGGGCCCATAAGATACAGAGCAGGGAACTATATCCGCCACTCAAGGATCGATACTTCTATTCACAGCTGTATAAAAGAAAAATAAGAGCCACATATACAATTTAAAATTGTCTATTATCAGGGTGCCTTGGTAGCTCAGTTGGTTGAGTATCTGACCTTTGATTTTGGCTTAGGTCATGACCTCACTGTTTGTGAGTTCAAGCTCTGCATCAGGCTCTGGGCAGACAGTGTGAAGCCTGCTTGGGATCCTCTCTCTCCCTTGCTCTCTGCCCCACCCCTGCTCACTTGCTCTCATTCTCTCTCTCAGAATAAACATTTAAAATGATATCTAGTATCTACATCAGAAAAGTAAAGAAATAGGTTAACTTATTTTAACATAATATATATATAATATTTCAATAAGCAACTAATATAAACTTACTAAGGAGACATTTTACTTTTTTTATACTAAGTCTTTGAGATGCAGAGTGAATTTTATACTCAACATTGCATTTTCATTCAGACTAGCGCTATTTCAGAAGCTCAAAAGCCACAAGTAACTAATGGTCACAGTACTGGACAGTGTTGCTCTAGGTATTATGATTGTATAATATGTAAAGTTATTATATCCTTGTTGAATTAACAAAGCCACTGCAATTCTTCCTTATACTCATTAATAATATCATTCATAATATACGCTTACATAACATAGTTCATCTACAAATGCTCAGCTATTCTGAGACTCTATGAGTCTAGAGAATGTTTTGCAATCAGATCATCCGAGATAGAGCTTTGGTTCCCTACCAAGTTCATGCTGGTCTCTTGTCTGGAAATCATCAGTATCTACATAGCCACAGGCTGATATTCACTACCTCAGCTAGTCAGGTGTGCAGGTGGAACAGACTGAGGGGGCCAGCTTTCTTTGCTAAGACAGTTACCACTCATCCATCTACCTATGGCCCAGCTTCCAAAAGTCTATTGACATCTTCTGTCATGTTCTCTTTGTCCTTATGGAGTTTATGCCTTTCTTTATTCCCTGACTTTAATTTTACTATGTTAAGAGAGAGTGAAAATAAAACATGTATACAATTGACCATGTTTATCTAGAAATTGCTCTTATGATTAGGGGCTGGCTGGTTTATTTCAAAATCTATACATTCATGAGAAGATAACTTATCTACAGATACAAACTTTTTCAAGCTTTAAAGATTTACTCCAATCAGAAATCCAGATATAAACAATATATAACATTTTAATAAAAAAATCAATTTGCTCTTAAAATTTCTTAAGAACATTTTGTATTTAGAATATTCCTATGCATACAATGAATCAGTTATATTAACATGAAAAGTTAATAATGTTCTTGAACACTAACTCTGCTCCCTCTAGATGAACTGTAAAAAACTGTCTCACCCTAATTCAATTGTGTTGTATGTTTGCTGTGTGAGCTTTAAGTAAATATTTGGACTCTAGCCTCCAGAGGTTTTAGTTTTTATGGGAATCTGAAGAATTGGCACATGAAACAACTGTTAACCTGTGTGTCACTGTTCTGTTTAAACCTAAGGGGAACCTGGATTTACCAGCACCTTCCAGAGTAAAAGTTACCAAGGGCTGTGAAAACAGAATTCATGATATTATAAAACTTGTAATAGGATAGACTATGTTCATTAATGTGTTCCCTGAAAGACACAAATTTCTTCAGCAGTACTGTGAATGTCTTAGTTTTTTAAAACTAATTTAACTTTGTATTCTGTTTGACATGTAAGTCACCCTTTTAAAATTGAGAACTCCGTCAATTTTATTTGTCCTTTTAAGATTATTTTTTCCCTTCAGTTCACATTAGACCAGAGCAGCGTGGTTCTAATCTTTTCAGCTAGAACCCATTCACAGAAAACAGCCCATTGTACTCTTTCAACAACATTTTTTAAGCCAATGCATACATTTCTATTTTCTTTTTTAAAGTTAACACAATTCTTCAAGTACTTTTTTTCTTCAAGTATTTACTGACTACTATCTTGTAGCAGGCATTGCTAGATTCTAAGAAAAATAAGATTAAAAAAACATATTCTCTGTCTTCAAAAACTTCAGAGTCTAGCATGAGAGATCAATAAATATAAAGCATTATGATACGTACTGCAATAAAGGTATGACCAAAGTACTATGGGTAGCCCAGAGGAAAGAAGGATTAATTCTTTCTGGAAATAATGGTGGAAGGAACTGGATTTTCCCGGTGAGAAGAGGTAAAAGGAATAGTGTTCCAAGCAGAAGGAACAACATGAAAAAGGGCACAAGGAGACAGCTCCTTTGGGAAACAATAAGAAGCCTGGTGTGGCTAAAACATGAGATTCCTACAGAGTAATAGTAGGAGCTATGAGAAGGAATTTGAATTTTTTGTTATAATGAAGGCAATGAAAAAGCATAAAACCAGGAAAGAGATGGGGTTTGTGTCTTAGAAAACTCTATGGCTGTATAAGTGAATGACTAGAGAAGGGGAACAGAAGGCAGGCAGGAAAACCAATTAAAAGGTTATTGTAGGGGCGCCTGGGTGGCGCAGTCGGTTAAGCGTCCGGCTTCAGCCAGGTCACGATCTCGCGGTCTGTGAGTTCGAGCCCCGCGTCAGGCTCAGGGCTGATGGCTCAGAGCCTGGAGCCTGTTTCCGATTCTGTGTCTCCCTCTCTCTCTGCCCCTCCCCGTTCATACTCTGTCTCTCTCTGTCCCAAAGTTGAAAAAAAAAAAAAAAAAAAAAAAAAAAGGTTATTGTACCAGACTAGGTGGAACTCTCCACAGTAATTCTGGAACTGGAAAGAAGGGAATGAATGGATTTGACATGCCTTGTAGAGGTAGAATCACTTGGACAGGATGGCTATTTGGATGGAGAAGGTAAAGAAAGAAGAGTCAAAGATTCCACCATGTACTTTGGCTTATATGATGATTTAATGTAAACAGAAAACAACAAAGTTTAAAAAAATAAGCTCTACACTGAGATATCAGCAAGTATTTGCAAGACATTCAAGTGAAGAGATCCAGGAGGCAGTTGGAAATAAGGGTCTCAGCTAAAAAATATAGTCAATACCAAGAATATGGATTTTTGGAATTATCAACATAAAGATGACATTTGCAGTCATATCAGCAGATAAAGTTTCAAGAAAAGGAAATGCTGCCAAATTCTGCACACTACAAAAAAAAAAAAAAGTCAGATGATTAATATGTAAGGCAAAACTTGAAACAAATCTTTTAAAAGAAAATATGGGGAAATATTTTCATGATCATGAAGTGAGAACAAATTTCCTAAATAAGACACACAAAAAGCACCAATCATAAAAGATCAACAAATTCAGCTACTTTAAAACACCCTAAGAAAGAGTGAAAGGACAATGCACAAAGTGAGAAATTATCTCCAACACATATAACTGACAAAGGACTAGTTTGCAGAATATGTAAAGAGCTCTTGCGAATCAGAAAAAAAGGTAGACAATTTTCTATTTTTCTAATAGAAAAAAAAGGAAAATAGAAGAATAGGCACTTCACCCAAAAAGATACCCGAATAAACATAAGGGGCTCAATTTCACCACCAGTCAAGAAAACACAAATCAAAACCACAATGAGGTATTACATATCCAATATATTGACAAAATTTTTAAAAGTCTAAAAATAAGAAGCTTTGGCAAAGATATGGATCAACTGGAATTCTCATACACTATTTGGGAATATAAATTAATGCAACCAATTTGGAACCTGTGCCAATATCTAGTCAAGTAGAAAATATGCATTCCCTATGGCTCAGAAATTTCACTCCTAGGATATACTCTAGAGATTTGCATCTTTATGTGCATCAGGATACACATATAAGAATGTTCAGAGCAGCACCACTGTGATTATCCCAAACTGGAAACATGACAAATGCCTTTCAACAGAACAGATCAATTAATTGTGGTATATTCACACATTGGAATACTATACAGCATACAAACAGAAGCTACTGATACACACAATAACATGAATCAATCTTGTAATTTTAAGTGGAATAAAATTACAAAAATGACACAATATAATTCTATTCATAAATAATACAATATAATAAAATTCAAATAGGCTAAACAAATCCATATTGTTTAGGAATGCATACACAGTGATTGAGAAATGCAAGAAAACAGTTACTATAAATAATAAGATAGTTGTTACTTCACAGGAGACCAAAATGATTGTAATGGGCAAGGGATATTCTCAAGGAATTCTGCAGTCCCAATGTTCTATTCTTTGACCTCACTGGTGGTGATTACATGATGTTAAGTTGATAACCATCTGATTAAATGTACATATAAATTTTATGGACTTTTAAATATGCAACTTAAAAAAAAATTAATGAACTAAATTTTGAAATGGTCCTACATTTAACAAGAGATGTAATAATAAGAAGAGAAGTAACCAGAAAGGTCTTGATTCTAAGGACAATTAAAGGAGATTAAGAAAACATGCTATTGAATTCATTCAGAAGTAACGCTGAATACCACAAAAAAAAAAAAAAAAAAAGACAATTCTGTATCTGAGATGAATTACATTTAAATCTGTTTCAAGGCTGATGACTGGATTTCATTCTTTCATTTGAGACCTACCTTGTGTCTGGCACCGTGCCAAGGACTTCCAGTACAGGAAAACTTAGTCCTACCTCTTAGACTTTTCTCAGCACTAGGACCCCCACTGACTTCTAATCTTTCTTGGGATAAAAGATTTAGCTATTTTATTGATTGGAATACAATGAGGCAGGGAGAATCTCAGTTCCAAATGTAGAAATAAAAAGGCATGCAGGAATTAACAGGTGCTAATCTGAGTATGTGATACAGTTTATGCCTCAAGTGAGGAAATACAGGGAGAATATGGATGCTAGATGTTTTCTCTTCCAAACATTAAGGAACATGAACAAACAACCTATATTTTTCACATCAGGCAAGAGAAGGACTGAGATCAATAGCAGGAATACAAGGGTGAGGTCAGGGTTTTTAAAAACTGAAACAATAAAGATACAATTTAAACAAGACTTCTGCTTTTTGCTTTTCAGGAAAGAAAGCCTGTATCTATGAAGTGATGTGATCTCTATAACTCAACATTTTAACCCATTTTAAAATTTCAGACTTGGCTCTGAAAAAATAAAATTTACCCTAAAAAGGCAGTATTTGCTATCTGTGAGATTTAAAAAATTAAGCTACAAACTTCAAAACTCGAAAAGAGAAGTTCCCAAGTTAGTATAATTAGAATATAAGATCCCAAATATCTGTTTACAAATTATTAAGGCTCATACACAGAGCCATTAATCTAATTTCAACTCTTTGTCTGGTTTACACAGTTTTCTCTGGGTTAGAACTCCTATAATGTAGCAAAGCAATATTCTAAGGAGCAACAAGGATTCAATCAAGAGCAAACAACACATAAACATGAACCAACCAGTAAGGAATTTTAAAATTACTTAGAAATGAGCAATTAGTAGGGAATTAAAATTAATACGAAACTGAAAGGGTAGACAGACCTGGTATCAGACTAGTACTCTCACTTAATGCTCTATTAAAATCTTTCTGAACTCTCATAAAGATTGAAGTGATGCTCAGAAACATAAAGGTAATAATGTCCCAGGAAATAATTTTCAGTTACCAAAGCTCAAATTTTATAACTTGAATTTAGATAAAGCATGTTTTGTTGATAACCTGGTAACTGGATTGTCAAGTGATACGGTTGGGGGGTCTTTTAATTAATGTTTGCTAACATGCTGAAAAATTTAGGTAGCTTTTACAGCAAAAGACATGGGATCTGAAGACGGAGTACCAGGCCTGCCACCTACCATCTATGTAATGTTGAGTAAATAATCAAACCACTCTGAGTCTCACACCAACCAACCTTGCAAGACTTGAGAGCAGATAAAGAAAATACATACAATTGATACTGTAGGAACTCCAGAAGTATGGAGTCAGTTTCCTTAACATACTACAAAAACTACTTTCAGCAAACTAACACATATTTTTATCCATGTTTTATTATGGAAAAAAAATTTTAACTACAAAAGTCTAGTAAAATGAAGTTACATGTATTCTCATTAGCTTCAACAATTATCCATTCATGGCTAACCTGGTTTTATCTATATTCCACTCATTCCTTCTCTTCCTCTATTATATTTTGAAGCAAGTCCCAGATATCATATCATTAACATCCTAAGAGCTAAAATCCAGTGGCTTCTTCTCAGTGGATGTACAGGTATATGAAGTCCAACAGAGAGGTCTGAGCTAGTAATGTGAATTTGAGTGTCACCAATAACGAAATCAAGAGTTGAAGCTATAGCTCTGCATAAAGGTCAAATATCCATGCTTAGGAAACAAGATGACAGACTTTTCCTTGATGCTCATTTGATAAAAATATCTACATAAAGCATAATTCTTCAATCAAAAAAGAAACTACAGATTTTCAAAGGCCTATAAAACTTCTACATCCTACGACGGTAATTGTTTTTCTGCCTTAAAAAGGTGTCCCTATATTAGTACTCACTATTCTAAAGGATTTAACAAAAATCCCTAAAACACAGACATAATTTATGTAACAAATTTACACACTGGTATTGTAATCAACCCCAAATCTACTTTTCAAACTATTTAAAAACATGTTCCTCCATGTAAATTTTCTGTTCTGCTTGAAGTTTACATGTTTTACACTTTCTTTTCTATGTATACTTCACAATAAAAAGTTTTAAGTAAATTTTAAAAAGAAAATTTGATTCCTACATTTAAATAGCTATGACAGACGATGGTATATCTCATAAGCGTTCAGAGCTTTGAACATACATGAGAATATTTGCATACTAAAAATATTTTATAAGCTCTTTAGATACCAAGTTGTTGAATCAGAGGCCATTTATTCCTACATTTTCATTAATCTAATGCAAACTATCAAAATTAGTTATTATTTATATTCCACTTCAATCCTGAAAAAAATGTGACTCGAGCTCCTTATAGCCTAATTTTACAATCCACGTTAAAAGAATTTCTAAAATTTTCTAAAACAGTTTCATAAGCTGTCCAATAAAGATTAACCTTTGAAATATGAAGTATTTACGACCTTTGGAATGAAATGGAACTTTGTGTCTTTGATTATATTAGCCACCAAGTAAATTGTCCAAAGGGGATAGGAGGCGTAAAATTTTTAGAAACACGATAGATTGTCAATGGTTAAATTATGATGGGTCACCACTGATTAAATAGAGCTAAGTCCTATTTGATTAGAAAGAACTCCAAAATATTTTAAAGCATATCCTTATCTTTGAACTAATAGTCCTAGAAACCTGAATGTACAATTTCATAAATAGAAGGATATACATTTTAGTTGTGAACACACGTACACATCTGTGCTTTATTTTTTCCTAAGAAATAATCAGATATATTAAAAGCAGTTTCAACTTCGTCTATATTATGTAACTGAAGGATTTTTGGAAAATATTTTTAATTTTCACAGGCTTTTGAAAGACTGCACCTAATGTATTTTAAATGAAATCCAACTCATTTTTAAAGCATGATTAAACAATTAGGTCAAAATGGCATGTCCCCCTCCCTCACAAAGCAATCCAATTCTTTTTTCAGATATCAGTAAATATCAACAAGATAATTAAGGCATAATTGCTTTTTCAGGAATGGTTTACTAAACACAGCTAAATGCAAAGCCTCTCCTTTTCAAAAAAAAAAAAAAAAAAAAGCATATTCCAGACACCCACACATTTAATTAAACAGGTTCTTTCTTAAAGATAATAGAGATGTTTTCTTGTTGTATTCACCTTTTAGTTGCTTTCTACTTTAATATTATATTGTTGAATATAACTATTCTTTAGTTAAATCTAATCAGTTTTTTTTTCATTCTTATTTTAGACATTAAAATGTATGGGGGAAGGGAAAAGAAGTGTGGAAAATATAGAATAACTTGAGAATTTGATAGGTTTTCAATTAAGGAATTTCATAAAGATATCTTGTTGCTGTTCTTAAATTAATTCTGCATCAGAAGCCAAGTGATTTTTTCGGTCTTGAATAGTAATGATACAGATTTTCTCTACCAATAATGTATATATTAACTACATTTAATATATCGGATACAATTTTATTTCTGTATTTCTAAAGAAAATCTGAGAGCCTGTTAAGGCTTAATTAATAACATCAATAACAATTCTGCCAGAGTAAGTAGTGGTTTTATCATTTATCTTCACAATCGAAAGAAATCTGTTTATTTGTGAAACTGCTATTTTGAACAAATACATGAGAAAACTAGTAATTTTCTTTTGACACAAGAAATGAAACCACTGCTTTTTTAGCCCAATAATGTAGCAGACATGAATTTGCTGACATACAGTGTCTTTTTACCTGCTTTCCCGCTCACGTAAATACTCCATAGCTTTAACGACTTTCTTCCCCCTCAAAAAAACTGTTTTCACAATCTAGGGAAACGTCTCCATATACTCTCAGTAGCTACTGAAGACTGAAAAGTTCTACAACAAACGAGGTTACTTCACTGAATCTTTTCAGAGCTTCAGTAAATGAATGCGGTGCTCCCACGACAGTTTTAAGTTTTAAAATTCCTTAAAAATCACCACAAGGAGTTATCCTTTACGCCTCACGGCACCTCACACGTGTTCACTTCAGGGTGGACTTTTCTGCCCCTGGAGTTGGAGCAGAGAACACAAACTAGGAGTAAAAAACACGAAGATTTCGTTGGGTGCTCAACGAAAGAAAGCTGTTGAGTAAGCAACTGTCTTCGCGTTGCTAAATCTCCTTAAGTTGCCTCACTTGTGTCACGAACACCCAACCCCAACAGGACAAACCTCTCCCCTCCCGAGAAGGGCGAGCTGAACGAGAGCGGTTCTGCCCATTAACAGGTGGCCGGGCCGGGAGGGGCCTTCCGCGCTCCCGCCGCCGCCGCCGCCGCCGCCGCCGCCGCCCGGGGACGCCCTCCCCTCACCCGGCCTGGCCACCTCGGGCCGCCCCCGCCGCGGCCACGCACCCACCCCTCTCCCCGCTAGCTCCCGCGCCCTGGTGGCCTGCGGTGCCCCAGTGCCTTCGGGCTCCTGGTTTCCACCCAGCGCCACGGGCCCTCGGCACAGACGGGGAGGCCCTGGGAGAAGCACGTGCCTCTTTTCGAAGCCTCCTTTCCCCGGGGCGGGAACTCCCGCCGGGTCTCCGCGCGCCCGGCCACCGGGGCCCGTCTGCTGAAGTACGCAGGCGCCGAACCTTCTGGACGCCGCCGAGTGGCCGGGCCACGGGGACGCGTCTGACCTACCCCCCAGCAACTTGGCCCAAGTGTGAAGTTCTGGAGCGCCCCAGGCCAAGCGGGGCCAACTAACAAATGCGACCGAACGGAGGCCCAAGGGTTTGAGTACCTTGCTCCGGAGGCCACACAGTTGTCTGAGCAGGCGCAAAGCCGGGTCTCCTGGTGTCATTCCCCCGAACAGCCAAGAGGACCGCTGCCCCCCTCCCCCAGAACCCGCCTCGGAACTGCGGGTGGGGGCAGCGTAGCACCCCATTCATTCTAGCGCCACTGGCAGCTGCTGCGTGAACCGGGGCGGGACGGGCAGCGTGGGCTGAGGGGAGCGCCCGGGAAGCCCTCCAACCCGGGTGCCCAGGCCCGTGCAGCGCGGGCGGGAAGCCTCTTTGCTCCGGCCATCGCCCCGGCCTCTCCGGCACGTGCGGGCCCCGCACCCGAGGGGCCACGGCACACCCGGCCGGTCGGCCTTGGCTCCGCCTTTAACTGGAGGCGCTGCCCAAGGCGGAGCCCGCGCGGGCGCGGCCCGGCCCTGCGCTCGGGGTCTTCCTCCGGGGGCGGCGCCGGCGGGCCGCGGCTGCGCCCTCCCGCGGGCCTCTGCTGAGTCGGGGATAATGGGTTTGTTGGAGTGGGGAGGCGCAGTGCGCCCGAGCCGGGCCTACGGAGTCCAGAGGGAGGACGCGGCCGAAGAGGCTCTTCTGTAACCGGAGCTC
Organism: Leopardus geoffroyi; assembly: GCF_018350155.1. NCBI lineage: Eukaryota > Metazoa > Chordata > Mammalia > Carnivora > Felidae > Leopardus > Leopardus geoffroyi. Next base: position 80,921,424 of record NC_059336.1, on the reverse strand, counting down.
GCGGCCCTAAGACCTTGCTCCGCGCGGGACTCTGAGGGAGGGCTCGTTCTCCAAACCCGGCCTCGCGTTGTGTTCTCAAGTCTTACACGGAATAAACAGAATAGGGTGTGTTGGTCACTTCGCAGGAAACTTTTCGTTGTTTCCTTATTTCCTTCCCGTCCGTGGGCAAGTTGAGCAGCTTCTGGGCCTTACACCCAGTAGGTTTCGGGCCGAACAGAATCTGGGCAGCTCCGGGTCCCTGGGTTTTCTGGACGGATCATCCCACCCCATCCCCACCTCTTTCCTGGTCTTCTCTCAGGACACGATGGAACCGTCCTTTCCGACCCCCTGCTGCAAGTGGGGAGTCTTCTTCCCCTGCCAAAGTGAAACGCGTCCTTGTCGGCTTTCCTAGATCTTAATGTTTGCGTTGGAAAGAAACTTCACAATACGCAAAAGATAACTTGGCTACTCATGGCAGGGGCCTGGGGGTTTAGAGGGACATCTTAGCACATGGAAGGAATGACTCGGATCCCCTAGTCGCCGTGAAGCCACGCGGGACAGCTCAGCAGAAAGGAAGGTTGTCTGCTGCCAACAGGCAGGACACGGATCGGTTTTTTGTCGTTTTGTTTTCTTTTCCTTTTGGCTCAGCTCTGAAAGCATTACAGAGCTATCCTTTCCCGCCTCCCGACCCTCTTTCCCTCCCCCTCTTCTGTCTGGTGCAGGCAATTAGGGTGAAGAAATCAGTGCCAGGTTCCTGCCTCTGAAGAGAAAGGAATTGCTTCGGGAATTGAGTCCTGACACCTGTCTCTGTCCAGGATGGCGAGAGGGGATGCGGGGTCAAAACGCCCGCGGGAAGGGGCCGACCTGACTGGGAGGGGAGAACACTCCCTAAGAGAACATCTCTGGAGACTCCTTTCGCCACGTCCTCCCTCCCTATCATTTGGCCTTCTGCTTCCCACAAGTCGTTAACACGCGAGGGTATTAACACGGGACTTTTTTCCCTCCTTTTTAGGCTCCCCGAGACCAGGACCTGGGGGCTGGAATCAGAAGAGCAACACTGACAAGCCGTTCATTAATTTGCATTTATTTTCGGGAAATAATGTAGATAAAAGGGGAGGAGGGGGACTGCCTTACATTTCAACAAGTAATTTGTGATCTTCACATCGGACAAATCAAATTTACAAATTACTTTCCCACCTACTGGACGAAAAGGCCAAAGCCAAAATTGATACACAGGCGCGGGCTCTCCGCAGATTTCGGAGAATGAAGGTGCACTAAAAACTCACTAGACGAAACAGGGTTGTTTAAAAAGAGAGAAGCCGACAGAGGAATTGGAACTAGGGTTGGGGGCCTGGGTTGACTTGTTTGTTTTTCCATAATGCCGTATTTTTGTTTGTTTTTTGTTTTGTTTTGTTTTGTTTTGTTTTGTGATTGGTCTCTACACCGGAACTGCGACTCTGTGCTTCGACCGGGTGAAGGGCTCAGCCCTGCGTCCCCGCCCAGCCTAGCCCCCCCCCCCCCCCCACTGTACCCTGACTTGGTCGTTTCCTTCACACTCTCGGACCCTCTCTATCCTCCGCGCCCAGCTTCCTGGAACCAAAAGGTTCTCTTTAATAAATACACAGAGGGAGAAGGTGTGAGAGAGCAGGACAGCTTTGCAACAACTGAAAAAATAAAAGCGCCATCGTTTAAGGAAGAGAGGGAGGGGGACAGAGGGAAAATATTTTTTGCTTTTGTTTTATATATATGTGTGTATATATATGTATATATATGCTGTATATATCTTAAAGTTCTATTTCCTGGGCGCTAAGACGAGATATGCTCAGTTCAACCAACAGCAACTAAAAAGTTTAAATGGTCCCTGGAACGGACCCGACTATGTACAGTATTCCCGCCGAGGCGGAAGCTTGAGCCAGTTCTACGCAGGGCGGGGCTGTGCGCGAGAGGCTAGGGACGCGCTCCTCCCTCCAGCCGTGCCCCAGCGCATCCCGCTGGGGAGGAGAAAACGCCGGAAAGCTCTGGCCTGCAGCCGGGGAGCGGGACCGAGGGCTGCTGAAGGGGCGGTAGTCTGCAAGCGAGAAACACTTAGTGGTTGTTTTGATTTGGGGTAGAGTGTGGGTGCACTCCAGTGGGCAGACACATGCCAGTTAGTGATTCCAGTGTCCAGAAAGAATAAATAAAAGTGTACGGTTCAAACAGAGAGTCAGAGCAAGAGCCTCCGAAGGCTGCAAGTGCATAATAACTGCCCAGAAACACCAGAGGAGAGTGACTTAGGAGTTCGTTAGGGGATGAGGAAGAGAGCACACAGCTCTCCCCATATAGAACTTGTGGGCAAGCCAAAACACCTGTCCCCTCATCCAAGGGGTGGGCGGGTCTGCACATCCCCCAAACAAAGTGGCAGAAAGATGAGGGCGGCAGTGCAGGCAAAGGGCATCTTTCAGGGGCATGAAAATTCAGGTCTGCAGAAGCCGAGGCAAAGGCGGGCGGTGCAGCAGCAGCAACAGGACGGGGACCACGGAGGGCGCAGGTAGTTGCGTTTCATCTCCTCTTCCTCCCACTCCTGGGCTCACAAGACCTGGAACCGCCATGAGGCTTGGTCCTTATAGTCCAGACAGTCGGGCGAATTGAAGTTGAGTTTCCAAGCCGAGGAAGCAGCGGCGGCGCCAGGCTCCTTGTAATCCAAGCAGTCGCCAGAGTTGAAGGCGAGCCCTGAGCCGCCGTAGCCCTGGTGGTGGTGGTGATGATGGTGGTGATGATGGCCTGAGGACTGGCTCAACGGATGGTGCGCGTGCGGATGGTGGTGATGGTGGCCGGCCATGGAGGAAGGTGCCATAGGGCTGAGCTGGTGCGGGTGGTGGTGCGAGTGCATGGGCGCTAGATAGGAGCTGCAGTCCACGCCGCCAAAGTAGGAAGACGAGGGCGCGGGGTAGCCCTGCCCGTAGCTGCCGCCCTGGCCGTAGGACATGGGATAAGAGGCTGCAGCCGAGGCGGCGCCTGCAGCAACCGAGCGCTGCATGCACGACGCGTTGCTAGGCGCGGCCAAGGGCTCGGGCACTGACACCGACGCGGGCGCTGAGCCCGGCGAGATGGAGGCCGGACTCCAGATGGATGAGGCAGCCGGCGTACTCAACGACGACGGGACTGCCACCGCCGGGTTCCCGCCCAGGCCTGCCGCCGCTGCCGCCGCTGGGTTGGCGGAGGCGCTGGATCCTGAGCTGGAGGACGAGGCGGAGCTGGACACAGCGGGAGGCGTGAACTGGCCGCTGCTTTCCGAGCCCGAGCTCTCCCGCACCGGGGACGACTTCTTCTTGGCTGGGCGGCTCTTGGTCCCGCTCCCGCTCTGCTGCTGCTGGCGGCATTTGGCACGGCGGTTCTTGAACCAGACCTGCAGCGGGCCGAGTCAGGGAGAGGGTGTCAGGGGGGCGAGTAGAGCCTGCTACTCCCCGGCCCCTGTACCCACCGCCCGGCATAGGATCTCTTATCCCTCTCCAACGGCGGCCTCCACCCCTCCTCATCTCCCACCGGGCCAGCCCCTGCCCCTGCGTTCCCAGCTCCTCCGCCCTCCCCCAACCTTCAGATCAAAGATCCTCCTCTGGCAAAGTAGGGACGTGCACCTCCCCACCCCCAGCGCCACTCTGCCCTAGGGCGGAACATTCGCGTCTGTCCAGCCAGAAGTTCAGCCATGTCTAAACTCTGCTGTTGGCTGCTTCCCAACAGCCTCATGTATGTTTGGAGGCCCTGTCTTCTATGAATAGAGCTGAGGAAACTGCGGAGAGGCACGAAGGAGAGCGCAGGACAGCCACCAAGTCTGAGGTGGGAGGCAGTTGTCCCCTGGAGGCCCAGCGTTGGGCAAAGCGAGAATTTGAGGGGATGCAGGAGGAAGGCGGGGAGGCTGAACAGAGGCAGTACTCGGGGGACTAGGGAAGGAAGCCTGAGCAGAATTTCGTTGGGCTTCTTGGTTCCAAGTGGGGAACCAAATGGGACAAAGTTCTCACTTCTCTTGGAGGGCCCTGGTACATGGCACAACATTCTTGGTTCTTTCTCGAGCCTCGAGGGAAAGCAGGCGAGATAAAAGGCCCTTGAGGAGAGTTCTGAGTTATAATCCAAACAGTATTTTCACCGCAAAAACAGAAACAGCAAAGCCGGTAGCCGGGTTTTGTGTTCGGCATCCTCTCTGGGCAAAGGAAACATCTAATCAAACCTGCGCCACCCAGGGAGCGCACTCCGACAGGGCACCAGGCTCTGGCCAAGCTCCACTCTTCCATTTCCAGGATCCCCGGGATGCAAGGCAAGTGCGAAGGCACAATTCAAGACCCCAAAGAAAACTGCCAGATCCTGGAATGGCCGAAGAAGCAGGGGCAAGTGTCGGGCCCTCTGGGCACTTTACGTTAGGAAACCTTGCTTATCCTCCCAAAATCATAAAAAGGGTTTTCAATACCGAAGGCGCCCTGGGACCAAGGGTCGAATCCAGTGCTCTAAGCTAGTGCCTTTGACTTTGCCCCTCTTCCAGTCCCGGGCTGGGCGCTAGGGGGAGTCTGACAGGAATTGCCCAGTCTGTAAGCCCGCCCCACACCAGACCACCCTGCTCAGGCCCTCTCCAACTAGTCCCAGAGCCCCTACCCTGACCCAGGAGCCCTGGGCGCGCACACCTGAACTCTGGACTCCGGCAGGTTGATCTTGAGCGCCACCTCCTCGCGCATGAAGATGTCAGGGTAGCGAGTCTTGGCGAAGAGCGCCTCGAGCACGTCCAGCTGTGAGCGTGTAAAGGTAGTGCGTTCCCGCCGCTGCTTCCGCGGGGTGGCTGAGGGAACACGCGGGGGCGCCTCGGGTCAGCGGTGGCCACGCGGACCCACGCTAGAGGACGCAGATAGGCCTCAGGCAGGCCCTGTGCGAGGCCGTTGCAAAAGAGAGCAGAGCTCCAAGCGAAAGAAAAACTCCCCCGGGAGGCGAGCCTGAGAGGCCACAGGTGGGAGAAAGTACATGCGTGCGACTGAGAACCAGTGGGTCTTCAAGACTTTAGAGTTGCGCCCTTCCCTACTTCTCAGAGGTTAGGAAAGGAAAATAAGTTATATAATCTCCCTGTTTTCGCCCCCTTGCCCCCAACACACCCCCTGGCTGGAGGATGGTGAAGGGGTGCTCAGAAACGCCGCCGGAAAACAAAAAGCCAGGATTCTGCTCAGGCTCTCCACATCCTCAGTGCAAAAGTTGGTGCAAACGACCCATGTAGAGGACAATTTATTTAATTAGGGAGAAAGAACCCCTCTTCCTCATCTCTGCCAGTCATTTCTCATGAGAAAATCTTGGCTCTTCCTGTTAGGGCCTAGAGAGTGTCCAGAATCCTCACTCAATATTGGCGGGGAGGGGGGGGCAGGGGGGGGGGAAGGAATAGATACACATAGTAACACACACACACACACACACACACACACACACACACACACACCAAAAAAAAAAAAAAAAAAAAAGGCCGCCCATGGGAAACTGCCCGAGGTAAATGCTCCCTGTGCTGGTGGTGGGACCACAACAGGAAACAGGTTGTCCGTGTGGCCAGGCTGGGAAAGCACACATTACACTACTTCACTGCCCAGGCCCAGTTCACCCAGCGGTGACTGCCCTGTGAGCCTGCAGCCTGTGGTGCATTGTAGGCATACTAGCCAACCGGCTCCCTGGGCCTGCTCAGCGACAAAAATGTGTGCTCAAACTCAGAGTCTGGGGATCCCCAAGATTTGCAGGGGCTGGGGGCGGGTACCGGTGCTCACCGGGGTAGCCCACGGAAGGATGCAGGAGGTCCATGGCTGGCCCGGCCAGGCCCAGCCCGTTCATGCCGTATGGGGGTTGTTTGAGGTAAGACATCATGCTAACAGCTGGGTGGAGGCGCCCCGACGGATCCAGGGGGCCGGGGCCTGGCGCAGTGCGGGGCTCCCACTGCGCAGTCCTTCAAGCTCTTTGGCGCCTGGGGGCCCGGCCTATGGAGACAGGAGACACATGTAAACAGTGATTGGGAGCCATCTCGGCTTCCTTGTCTTGTCTGAGGCAAGGAGCCACGGAATGGGGAGGCTACGGAACTTCGGGAGGCGGTCAACTCGGCTCTATAAGGCCTTAGTCTAAAAACCACAGCTTCTTTGAAAAAAGTAAGCTTTTCTGGATCATCATCTACTCTTTTCGCACTTGGAAGGGTAAAAGACACTCCTAGGACGTCACTAAGAGTTAGGAGAGGTTAAAAGCAGGGCTAAGCTGGAAAGGTCGGAGCCTGAAAGGCGGAGTGTACAAGGTCCCAAGTCTAGGCAAAATTCTGGTCCGGTAGGAGCAGGCCTCAATACTGCAAAAGCAAACGTTTACTCCGCGCCAGTGAGGCAGGCTGCCCAGGGCATAAGGGGTTGTTTCCTTTTGTTTCAAACCTTTTTGAAAGCGGGACCAAAAAGTAGAGGCTCCAGAGAGCCAAGGTGAGGCACTTCGGGGAGCTTGCATCGCCTGGGCCTCTCTGAGATGCATTACCCACTTAGAGGAATACATTCCTTCAAAGGTCTCTGCCACTGGGTCCCGGCCCCAGAGCCCACAGCCACCCCTCTAGTTAACCTCTCTGTGCCCAGACTTTGAAAGATTGCTCACCGGGAATCCCACCACACCTTAACCGCAGTTACAGGCCCAGGGCCCGCAGAGGCGGCCAGAAGACGCAGAAGGGGCCACTGTAGAGGTGGCGGCTCTAAGACGCGGCGGGAGGTCAGGGGCGCCTGGCCACCGCCACAGGCCCTTCTTTGCGAATGCGAGCGGGTCCTTCTTTCTGCCCGGTCCTGGCTGCGGACAATGTCGTCCCGGCGGAGGCTGAAAGGTGACCCGCCGAGCTCCCCAAAAGGTCTCACGGATTTGGGAGGCCTCAGTGCAGCTTTCTCGTGTACTCCCTTCCTATCCTACTAGATGAACCCGCGGCCCCATAACCCGATTGAGACAAGTAGGCCTCGGCGGCAGAGCTCGCGCTGACCCGCACTGGAAAGTCTAAGCCTCGCTTCCCCGGTTGCCTCCAACCAGAGGCGCTATTCTCAGAGGGTAGGAAATAGAGCTGGGGGAGTGGGACCGGGGCCCCCCGGGGTACCTGTCGCTTCACCCCGCGTCGCGGGAATCCAAAGCAGGCCTGGGCCCCGGGCTAGGAGTTCAGGGAGAGCAGTAAGAGCTAAAGAAGCCACCCTACTCCTATCCATCAGGACCCACGGTCTGGGCTGGGGGAACACAGTTTGCAGGGAAGGGTAAGAGAGGGAAACAGCCAGGGCTCCAGGGCCCAAAGAGAATGGGACGTCAAAACGCGGCGTCTCTGCTGGGCTGCAGCGTGAGTTTTCAAAGACTTTCTTCAAACTTAGCACTTGGTTACTTCGGAGGAGGCGGGGGAGGGGGCGCGGGGCCAACGCAGAGATCTCGGGTCGTCCGCACACCAAGAGGGGAGCGAGGCCGCTCCCCAGCCCCGCCCACCTGCCGGGGACCCAGGAAGCGGGGGCCCGTTTGAGGAAGGGGAGGTAAGAACAACCGACGAGCTCCCGGAGTCTAGGGCGGCCCCACGGCTTTCTCCTTACCTGCCCTCAGCTGCCGGGGCCGCTCACCATCTACCTCGCGCCCTCACACAGACCCGCGCGGGGCAGCCAACCTGCAAAACAGAGCGGCACAGGAATTACTCGCCGGGCCGAGCGGCTGGTCTAGGATCCCTGGATTTCTTTCTTTCCCAACTTCCCTCCTTCCTTCTCTTTCTTTCCAGTGGCTTTGTGCGTGTCCCTCCAGGTTTCACTTTATTGCACAGACACTTTGTTGGCAAAGCCCTACGCGTTCCCGAGACACTACCTCGCCCGGGACCGCGCCGAGGGGCCGCAAGGGGTAGGGTGGGGGTGAAAGGGGCAGAGTTGGGAGGTGGCTCGCGGTTGCAGTTGCACTCCCGGTACAACGTGGAGGCGGTGGGGGCTGGGGAAGTCCTGCAGAGGCACTTTGCAAACTAAATAAATCGAGCGATTTACCTTGTCGGAGTGGCTTGTCTTGCCGGGTTGTTTAGGTGATTGGAAATGTAGCCTGATGAAGATTGATCACCTTTCTACTGCCCTCCCCGGGTATGTGAACGCGAGGTGAGTGCGTAACGGGGCTATGCTGCCAATCCCCGGCCCCGCGCGGGCTGAGTGACAGGGAGCCGGGCAATGGCAGCACGAGCCGGGGGTTACCTCCGTGCGCCCCCGCCCTCCTCCGCCCCCTGCACCCCGCCCTCACCGCCCGCCCGCCCCGCCCCGGTGGCGCGCTAACTCCAGGGCTTGGCTGGCAAACGCCGCGCAGAGCGAGGCGAAGACAGCGAACGCTGCGCCAGAGCCCCGTCCACAGAGAGGGACGCCGGTCCTGAGGCCGCCCCGGGGTCCCCGCCCTTCCCTCGCCCTTTCGGCGCCCGGCAGGGAGTGGCAGAGAGGAGGCGAGGTGCTGGAGAACCGGTTCCCTCTCTCTCTCCCGCGCGCCACCCGGCTCGGCGGCCCGGCTGTGGGCTCGAGGATTCCGGAGCCGCGGGCTGGAGTGGAGGGGGCCCCCGGCCCCTCTCGCGGCGCCGCGGGCCCCAGCGTCTTCTTTCACCGCGCCGCCACCTGCAGACCGACGCCGCGGGCGGCTCGTGCTGGCACAGGCTACTTTGCCGAGCGCAGGAGCAGCTCTAGGTGCGCAGATCCCGCCTCGGCGCCTCGGGATTCCCGCGCCCGGAACGGCACCCGCAGGGGAGGCTCCGCCACTTACCTACTCCTCGGTGTCTCCTGGGGTTCACAGTCCCCACGAAGGGTGTTTGCAAATCTTAGACGCTTCTTCAGAAATGTTGGAAGCCAGCGTCTGCTACCCCTTACACACACACTGCTTCTGAATCGAAAGATTCTGATAGGAAGGAAACTTTCTCTTTCATACTCATTCTCTGTCTTCTTCCCGATCTCCTTCTACCAGGGACAGTCTGGTGGAAAACGTGGCCACAGACCCCTGCCCTCAATTTCTGTCTCACATACCGCTGAAGGAACCTTCTGGGGTTTCCCCGGATTGTTCGTACTGGCGAAGCCCGTTTCCCGGCCGAACAAACTTCTCAAACCCGTGTGCCTGTGTGGACTTTTCAAAGCGCCCAAAATATGTTTTCGCCCCAACCCTGAGCAAGGCAATTCATGTAAGTGGCACCTCCTTCTGAATATTAGGCGCCACTTTACTCCCTTTCGAGGAATTCCTACTCCTTTTCCTAATCCCCCCTCCCCTCCATCCCAACAGGCGGAGTGAAAAGTTTGAACAGGAGTAAGTGTAAGGGCGAGTCAAGGAGCCACCAGGCGCGTCGCGGTGGGGAGCGCCAGCGCTGCCGGGGCCGCGAGGTCGGGCACCGAGAGCGGACTGGGCTCTGGGTGAGGAGGAGGAGGAGAAGGAGGAGGAGGAGGAGGAGGAGGAGGAGGAGGAGGAGGAGAAGGAAGGGGGAGCCCGCTGAGTGAAAAGGGGCCGCGGCCGCCGCTCATCAAAGTGCTTCCCCCTCCCCCAAGCGACACTTTCCTTTGGAGTCCGAATAAAATACGGTAACAGAATATGATGGAGGGCACACTGTTTCCTTAACTGCTTCTCAAAGGACCCGGGAGATCTTCTTAGGACCTTTAATAAGGCTTTGGTCGGTTCTTTTGTTGATCTCTCAAAATCAACTCCTTCTAATTGAAGTTGGAGCTGAAAGCGAGCTAATGTTCAAAGAAAGTGGCCGCCAGACCAACGAAATTACATTTTTTTTTTTTTTTTGGACGATGAGGGAACATCTAATCAAAGGGGCAAAGGAGGAGGGGTGGGAGTGGAGGAGTATGAAGGAGAAAAGGAGGTTTTACAAGATCCTTCTCTGGTTCACAAAAGTCAGCGACACGGGCGCTTCTCTCCAGAACAAAGACACCGCAGCCCATTCACAAAAGGGAAAGAAGGAGAGAGAGAGAGAGAGAGAGAGAGAACAATAAAAGAACGAGAGAAAAGGAAAAACATGAGAAAGAAAAAGCTTTAACGGGAAAGAAACTGCTCAGAGCGCAGCGCTGACCCGGGCGGGGACACAACTTAGGCTCTCGCAGGCCCCCGCGGGTAGTAGCCCGCGAGGCCCGCGGCTCAGAGCCCCTGCGATGGTGCAAAGGCTTAAAGAAAGAAATGAAATACACCCGCGCCTTCAGTTCTGGGGAAAGGCGCGGGCAGGAGGGCACTAGTTTGTGAGGGAAGGCTATGCGGGAGACCTGGAGTGCGCGGCGAAAGCGTCTGTGTCCTCAGCCCGGCGCTGCCCTAGCCCAGGCCTGCGCGCTCTGTGCCTGGGTATAGCCGTCCGGTGCCGGGGTGCACGTCCGTGTCCCAGCCCCGCAACCTCTCGCACTCCTGCTTCCTCCGCGCCCTGTTTCGCCTGCAGCTGCAGCGCGGGGCCGAGGTCCGGCGCGGAGAGGTGGGGCTGCTGTGCGCGCTGGAATGTGCTCAGGCAGTCCCCAGGGCCCGCCACGCGGGAGTCCGGCGCTCTCGCTTCCAGATGCTGCCACGGTCTCGGGGAAGTTGGGAGGTATCAAGTAGCACAGTCCCCCCACCCCCCTAATGAGAGTATTTATCTAATCCCGAATTGCAGGCGAATTTTCTTAATGCTCAACCCATAAAACCCCGGGATTAAGAAAAGAAAGAGAGGGAGAGGGAGGAGTGCTGAGAGGGAGACAGACTGAGATGAAAGTTTCTGGTACGCGGCGTGGAGGACTGAGGCGGCCGTCGCTAGGCAAATGTCCAGGTGGGAGACGCTGGGCCAGAAGCCGCGACCGTTCCAGCAATGGCCGCAGGGCGGGGAGGAGAAGAGGGGGGCATCCCGGAGGGAGAGCACGTCCACCCAGCTCGAGGCCCCCGGGCCGTGGAGGGGGAGTGGGAGTTGGGCCCTGGGACCCGGATCCAGCACCCAGGTGACCTCGAGGCCGGGCCAGACTCTGGGGGACACTTGGGACAGTGGGAGGGGTTTTGGCTCCAGGGTCGTGGGATCCCGGCCAGGGGCGGAAGTTCTGCATCGGCCTGCGGGCTGTGCCCCAGCCAGCCTGCTGCCAATGCTCCTCCTCCCCAGCGACCCCCGGGCCCATAGCTTCTTTTCCCGCAGCGCGGGCTTTCTGGTTCCGGGCCTCTCGACACGCTGGGCTTGCGCCTGCGCTCGGCGGGCAACCTCTGGGCACAACGCGACGAAATCGGGACGCGGCGCCTTCGCCCCGGGCCTGACCCCACTAGTCCCAGGGGTCCGCGCTCCGCCGCCGCTGCGGGGCGTGCGGGCGCCACACAGCAGCCCAAATGGAAACCCCGCGAGGCTCGGGACTGGGGCAGGAGGGACAGCAAATGTGGGGCTGGGGAAGGTTTGTCGCTTGACAGGTCGGAAGCGGCGTGGGGGAGCCGCCTCTCCGCGAGTCTCCTCGGGAGGGAAGCTTCCCCGAATCTAGCGTAAATGGGACGGTGATGCCGCCCAAGCCCCAGGCTGCTTGGGGCTGGCGATTTCATCTGCCTGCTTCCCAGGGGTTAGAGTAGGGTTCTGAGAGCTTCCCCCAGAGAGCGGCAGCTAGCTCCGCTCTCTTACTTGAATAAAGAGGACAAAAACTCAATTTCATTTAGTTCTGATAACTTTTCAATAACTTCAATCCTTGTCAGGAAAAAATTCTACCGTAGGAAGTTTTATCATTTTGAAAGACTGGCCAGTTGAAGGCGGCTGTCTACTTTTCGAACGCGATTTGTGTGTGTGTGTGTGTGTGAAGATTTGTGTGTATATTTACATATATGTATGTGTGATCTAGGCTAAAGTATAAATGCTAGAGGACTGTTTTCTCTGTCTCTAGACTTGTTGAACGAGCCTGCTTTGTTTCGGACACCTCTTAGAGGAGTGATGGGAACTACCATAAAATCGCCAGTTTTTTTCTGTAGCCTAGAACTTCTTGTTAAAAGTTCCCTTTCCCTCATCTCATACACACACCTGCACGCATGTATCCTCCCTGCCGACAATAACCTTTCTTTCTTTCACTTCAGCACCTACAGATTTGCAGGTTATCAGAAGTCATAATTTTTCCTAATGAGCGCAACCTTATTAACAATTGAAAATAACGTGGAAAATTCGTCAAGATATTATTAGCATTTTTTTCAGTGCCGTGGAATCACAAATTTCCTTAAATCTTTAACAGAGATGACCCTTCTTGACAAAAGAGAATAGTTTACACTGCTTAAGAAAAATATGACTAATTGTATTTCAGTTCGCATTTGTGTGTCAGCAGGGCCCCTTTGGGATCGTATAAACTTAGTCAGCTCCAAATACAGCCTAGTACCTGCTCTGCATTCAAGAGGACCATTTTCTCCCACATGAAGTCCTATGGATACAGGAACTTCTCAAACCAGTGTCAAGTTTTCATTGCAAGGAAGTATCAGCAGTGGTTAAGGTAAGAAAGTTTCTGCTTTTATTGAAAATTTATATATGACTCAGTATTGTAATAAATAAACAGATAACCATTTTCACACAAAAAATGACAGTGCTATGCTAGAGAAGAAAATATTAATTGGGGGACTTACTCATAGTGGCAAGACAGACTTTTATCAATACAGAATAAATATTAACAGCATTCTTGAGCCAATGTTGAGACCCAACAAAATGTAGGAACCAAGCTAGATGTAATAAATAATTATCCAGAGCAAAAGATGGCGCATTCTCAGATGATAAGACCGTCTTTGTAAACTGATGCATGTCAATTAGCCCCATCCTCACAGCTCACCTTCAAATCACAGGACTTGTCTCAGGCTACATTAAAGGGCCATCCTCTAAGGAAAGCAGAGGACAGGAACTCTATTATCCTTACAGTGAAATGCAAAACAACTGCAGAAAATCCCACTGGTAAATAGAACACAGTTTAATAAGTAGATTGAATATGATCTAACTATAAAATTTAGGTAACAGAGTCAAGTGTTACATATGGCAGGACTGGAAAAAAAATCATTCATGACATTTTTCTTACCCCACTTCCACCCCCCTCCCCACCATTTATGCTATTAACACAACAACAACAACAACAACAACAACAACAACAAAAATGTTCCAAATTTTCCTCCCATCAAAAACTGAGGGGAAAATAATAAGAGAAAGGTTTTTTTTTTTTTTTTTTTTTTGAACAGCCTCTTGAACACTCTCAATACCAATCACTCACAAGGTATCTGTGCAAATTTATTTCACATGATTTCAAGAAAATGATAACTCACACACACATAAATCCTTAAACAAAGCTATTTTGGAGTTTTGTATATTATCTGGCAAGGAGGGAGGAAAAGGGGTGGGGGTGGTGGTAAAGAGGTACAATCCAGCCCCGAAAAAATGTTAAAAGTTTTAAATCAACAACGAATCTGACATTTTCTGGTCGGGGGACCCAGGATTAAAATATTGGGAGATTCTGGTCCGGCTGCTATTGAAGAACACATTTCTCTTCTTTCTTGGCCATCTTGCCTTTGTTTTGCTCCAGAGTTCGCTCCAAATGCTCATCTTCTTCTTCAGCCCTGGAAGTCAAACAGGAAATACATTTATTTTTCTACGTGGAGGGCAGAGCTGCACTCCCCTCTCACCCCGCAATCTGAGCCCCAGCGGGAATAAGAATCCTGGGGCCAGCACGGGGAGGGGGGCGCTGCCCCCGGCCCAGTCGAGACCTCTGGACTGAACTTTCCACAAACTTCTCGGCCCCTCGGCTGGCGGCAGAGACTCGACCCCCGACCCCACTGCCCACTCACTGCTTCTCCTGCGCGTCCAGGTCCCTGACGAGCGCGTCGCGCTTGTTCACCAAGGCCACCAGTTCATCCAGCAGGAGCTGCTCGCGTCGCTTCTGGGCCTCGGTTTTCTGCCAGTCTGCAGAGGACGGGAGCCTCGTTACCCACCCGCAAGACCTTGGCAAACCCGCCTCCCTTCCCGCCTTTTCCAGTTGCCCTGTATCTCTCCGCAAACCATGTTACAGAACCACTAACTAGTGTTTTATGGGGTAATGGCCGTCCTGAAGAGGATTTCACCCTAAAACCCCAATTCCTAAATATTTCTCACAGATGGAGATGGCTACGGCTGGGCTGGAACCTGCAAAAGAGGCCAGGTGTGAGCCGGTTGTCAGCCGGAGGTGCGCACCTGATTTTGCCAAAGAGGGGGTAGGGAGAGCCGGAGGCCCAGAAGAGATCAGCCCGAGGGTTGGGGGGGGGGGGAGTGGATAAATGAGGGGGCGGGAAGCAGAGATGGGCGATAAAAATCACTCTGAAAAGGCTGGAGAATCTGCTTGAGAACCTATCCTTCTTCCCCCACCCCCATGCTCACCCCATACAGCCCATTCTTCGCTAATTTCCTCTTCGCTCTATTTTAGCAGTTGGATGTATCTCACACTGGGCGCCATATGCTTCACAATAACTTTAAAAGTAGTGAATCGGCTAATTAGCATTTTTCTTTGAAGTAAAAAATAAATTTGCTCTGCAATATTACACTGCAGCTCTCGATCGCATCACAGCCAGTTTTCTTTTGGAGAGGTTTGCTGGGTGGTTTAAAATCAAAGCACTTTTGCAAAGGAAAAATTACATACTTCTTTTTGAAACCCCACGTTAAAGGTTGGAAAATCCGATGGGCAGTGCGCTTTCCATGGGTAGTGGCAGGGTTTTTGAAGGTTTTAGGACCCCATAATATATTTCTTAATCTTCGCTGGTCTGGTAATTTCCTTAAGATGAGCAGCAGTTTCGTTTAATAAAAACAGGACCAAATCGAACATTTAAAGCACTTTTAAAACCAAAGCCAACTGCTCTCTGGCCAGACTGTAAGGGCTTGTAGCTGTCAATCAACCCCCAGTCTACCCCGCCTCCCTCATTAGGAAGGTAAACAATGAAAAGAAGAAGTCGATGATGAGGCAGATAGCAGAACAAATGAGGACCTAGAGGGAAACAGGACACCAGCTTTAAAAAAAAAAAAAAAAAAAAAAAAAAAAAAAAAAAAAACCAACCCTGGCCACTGCACTGACTCATGCAGCCCCCTCCCCCAGCAAATGCACTTTCCAAAAAAACAGAGAGGAGTGCAATCCTTTCGGGTTTCTCTCTTCTCTCTCCATTGCCCTGGGCAATCATGTTAAAACTCACATGGCTGGTGCTTATTCAGATAAACCTAACAATGCACACCGCTGGTTACCATGTGAATCTTCACAAACCACACAAGAATGTGCTGGTTCAAATCCCCCCGACCCCCTCCAAAGCAAAATTTATTCAAGACAGCAAACTGCTCAGCAGCTTTATGAAAGCAAATGGTGCTAGAGGGAATTCTATCTTGTATTTACAAATTAAAAATTAGATGCATCATCATGCAATAAAGGTTAGAATAGCAGCAAAAAGCTAGAATGGCTTATTCAATTCTATCACTATTCCTTTCTTTATAAGCTCAAATACATACATACATATATACATATGAAACATGCCATGTATTAATTATCCACATTTGATACAAAAATTACACAAATAAGGACATTAAATAACTGGTCACATTACGCGTTCTTGTAAAAAGAGAAGTGAAATATTCTATAGCATGGGAAGGAGTAAAACTATTACTATGGAAAGTTTTTTCTGAATATGAGAATTAACAAAAATAATAACAAAACAGCAACACTGAAGAAAAGCCATATCTACCACAATTTATCCTTTGGATTTAAATGCAACTGTGGTCAGGAACGCTAGACAATTTTCTAATCTGACTCCTGTTCTTAATCAGTCTTACTCTACACAGCAGAAAAATTAATAGACACTCCAGTTGGAAAGATCTTTAAGGTCATCTAGTCTAATTTCAGGTAACTGTAGTTCTAGAAATATTAACTCAGAGAAAAATCTGCTAAATTTGTAGAAGATTTGTAACTAAATTTTATAATTATTAAGATTACCAGTTTTGATGAATATTAATTTTTCTACCTTCAACCTCAAGAAATCATTCATATTATAAGCTTTATAATTCTTCCAAAACATTTTGATAAGAGCTTTACAACTGGGAAATAAATTTCCTCCACCATACACTTAAAAAATATATTAAATTGAAAATTACAGAAATTTTTAAAACCAAGAAAAAATAAATTTTAACAGACCTATAATTTTCTTAATTAAATTGTTCTTTCTCTGTACTTGACCAGTCACTTTTAAAGCTTTAATTAATAATTAGAAATATCAAGATAAATAAGGCTTTAACACTATGGATGAGAGAAAATTTTCTTTTTTAACCACTTAAGTATTGAATAATTTTTAAAAATCTTAACTTTTTCCTAGTTCAATAATGACATTTCTGTAACAATAACAAAAACATTTTTTAGTTATGAATATTTAGGTTATTTTCACCATTTCACAAATTTAACTGACATTAGAATTTAAAATGTTGCAGCATAAATTTAAGGATTTCTCATATTAAATTTGTCATTGCTACATTAGTATCTATCTACAAAATATTAGTCAACTGTAGAGGAAATAGCTATGTGCAGTGAGTACATTTTATACTAGCAAGACTACTTTTACTTGGCATTTGGTTTCTCATGGGAGTATATTTATACACACACACACATATTTGAATGCTGACTTGGGAAGTTAAGTAAACTATTTTGATGATTTAAAGAAAAATTTAATAATACCTTTAAAACTGATCAAGATTTACATTTGTATGTTCATGGCTAAATTTAAAAATTTTTTAAATTCCCTTTTAATAGCTTCACCTAGATGTAATGTCATGTTTTAAAAACCTGCATGTAAGTCTATGTGTTACCTGTTATGCATTTTAAGAAAGGATTACTCACCTATAACACCAGTCACAGCTAGCTAGATACACTGACTTTGACTTGAACAGACTACAATGTAGCTTCTGATTAATTTAAAGATTCCAGTGTACTTTTGCTACAAAAGCCATATCCTCTTGCAACAAATAGGATTAAGTTTTGATGCTGCATTTGAGCCAAAGTGTTGAAATAAAGAGATTCTGTTTATGTCCATCTGCACTGAGCTGTTTTGTTAATTTAAAAATCTGTTTTTTATATATAGGGCCAATTATTCATTCCCCGATTGAGTTTATTTGCTGAAGTTGATAATTACCTTGGAAAAAAGGCAAAAGAAATACCTATAAATACTTCGATAGAAAGGACCTAAAGTTCTTGTAGTAAACCTTCAACCTTGCCACTATAAATAAGCCTGGCACTTTGATGAAAATTAACACTAGTTTTGTAAAGAGCACATTGGGGGATTGCAGTCAAGTCTTATCTTTAGTTCCAGTCAACTAGCAATCCTGAAAGAGTTTGCATCATCATCAGAGCAGGCCATTTGATAGGATTCTACTGCTGTACCTAATCAATCTATGGAAGACTGTGGCTGTGCTGTGTAACAAAGCTAAAATAGATTTACAAATGGGGTTTTAGGGGATAAGCTCCTCCACAGGATTACATATTGATTTTAAATATAAAAAGCTTATCATATAAACCATAACTACAAAAATAGTGAACCTATGCATAAATCCCTTTAGAAGAGCACCCACTTCAAACTCTAAGCCAAGAATAAATCAAGATGTACAAAATCCTAGAGAAGATCCATTTCTTGTGCAGAAAATGAACACACCACTTTCTAAAAGCCCACCCCAATATGTGCAGAAATGAATTTATCTTTCCTGAGGGGGCATTAAATAATCTGGAACAAAAAAACTATAGGAAAAGTATCTAAAAGATGTTTGTTAGCTTAAGGGATCCTACAACTTAGCTCAGTAGAGTGAAACTCCTGCTATGAAAAACACCTCAAGGAAAAAAAAGGCAAAAAACAGGCCAAAGTGATTATGGATTTTCAGAAGAATGGATATATTGAATTTTTTTCTCTCTCAACCAAGCTGTTAATATTTCTTTCAATGTGCTATATGGCTATTAACATTCTGTGCTTTTCTCCTGGTAAATGGTTTTAGCAGCAGATTTATTTGAAAATATTTTAGTTTACTTATTATGAAAACCATCTTATGGCTACTAAATAGAAGATACAGGAAAGAAAAGAGGAATGAACCTTGAAACAAAGGAAGGCAAAACAAAACCAACTAGTGTTGCCTATTCATGTGTTTTTCTGTGGGTTTTAACACTCCAAAAGGCTACTGAACTGTATGTGCGTACATTCTAAAGCCTGGCTCAAAGGACACTGTATTCACAGAACTGATCATCACGCAGTCAGTACCTGTCCAGGACAGCCCAGCCCATGCACTGCCCAGGCTAGTGGGACAGGCCTCTTACTAACAAAGTGTCTTTATTTGTCATCAACAGGCTGCTTTTTTCCTCAAGTCTCTTTTTTCCCTCAACCAGCAACAGAAACTGGCACAATCACATATGGAACAGTGACCTTAATTAAACAATAAAACAAAACAGAACAAAACCTCACAAAACTACCAATTGTATTAAAGGTGTTTGAAGAAGAAAAACACTTTTTCCCCCCCTCTTTAAAAATGACTTTATACTGATATGTACAAGAAAAGGCAGATAAAATGTTAAGTTATTCAAGATTGCAGGTTTGGTATATAGGGACAGGACTGCCCATAAAAATGAGATCTTTTAAATGTATCATGGCTCTCCTTTTAAGATGGTATTTGGTAATAATACTGGTTTGGGGACAGAAGCATTATCTGCCTTAAAAGTCAACTGTATTGTATCAAGCTGTATTTTTGGGATGATTTAACTTACTATACATGAGAGAGTGTTTTTAATACTCTGTATTCAGTGTAATGTATAATGAATCTATAAAGAATAAACTGTATAATGAGTCATACATTATACATACTATATATACATACATTTTATATTACACATACATATATATGCCATATAAATAGTATCTGCTATACCCACTTTTCAACTATTTAGCTTTCCAATCTCTTTTAAAGGCTACATCATGACTACAAAAATTTTATCAAGAGGAAAAATACCATTTAGCATACCTGTGCGTTTTATTTCAATGGCAAGTTTCACAGAACTTCTGAAATAATTTTGACAAATTCTATAGTCATTATCAATTTATAATTTGATACATCTGGATAGCCATTTGAAGGAAATTAGTTATCTGAAGGCTTTTAAATAAGGTAAATCAGATTTCTAAATGAGGCTATACAAACGTTGTCAGTCATATTTATCAAATGAGATTACAGATACAAAAGTAATTAAAAATAAAACCTTTATACATGGATAAGATTACATTTAGATAAATAGCATATAGTTTACTTAATCACAATATTAATTGACATATTTAAAAATATATATGGTTTCATTTGGCTTTCCCTTAAAACTTAAATTTCTAGTTTCTAAACTAATTAGAATTGGCTTATTATGGATCAGGTACCTTATCAGGTAAAGAAGGAAATTACTATGGACAGTCAATGGGTTAAGAGGTCAATATAGAATAGGAAAATCAATTTGCATTGATTAGACAAAAGGTCCATTTTACAGAGCCCAAAAGGATTAGTTTTTAAGTAGACATCTTTGAACTATAAGACATTTGCAACTAAAAGGTGTAAGAAGAACAGCATTCTTAAACACATAAGAATTTTTTTTTAAATCACATATAGTAAATGCCACAGTTAAGCTAGCTGATGTTTACTGATGTTATGAACCATGGATTACTATATAATTCATTTAAAAGCTTTATGAAAAGAATGAAAGTGTTTCATTTATCTCTTATGTCAATCTTTGCCTGAATATTCATTTAATAGGAGTTGGGATCTTAAGAACTATAGTAGATTGCAGACATATTTCAGTGTTGACATCAATTAAATATTAAGGTAAAATTTAGAGTCTGATGTGAAAAATCAAAATGATAAATCTTTCCTCAACCTCCCTTGTAAAAACAACCTTAAATTTCACATAGTAAAAGGTAATTAAATCATTTCACTCCTTATATTTTCCACTTAATGGACATTTCAGCTTACTGACAAGAGTTAAGACAATTTTGTGTTTACTAGCATACATAATGAATATCTACCTGAATTATGGTTCTTAGGTTTTACGTGACTGTTGCTTTCTGACTCTAAGGCATTATCTGTAATTCCTGTTGGTTCCTAGTCAGGCCACACCTAGTGAGACCAGAAGTGTATTACACTCTTTAAATCTCTTTGACAGTTGACACTTCACATACCTCACACCACCACAGCATTTCTTACCTTCAATGGCTAGCATTGCCCGCAATTCCCGATTCAGCAGCTCATACCGTCGTTCTAAATCATGCTCTTTTTCCCTAGGCAAGTTGCAAAAGTTCATCAATATGCTAATTACTAAATCATTAAACACTTAAAAGAACCTTTAGGTTACATTGATTTTAGGACTCATAACTGACTTTTCTCTTTAACTTTAAGCTACTCCAAACAAATGATACACAAACCTAAAACCTTCCTTAGGTTGAATATTTACTAGTGCTATCATTTTTCTCCTTCAATTTTGAATTGCACAGAGGTATAGTTTAATCTTCAGATAAGTAGTCTCATTCTTCAACGCTTCTTCTATTAAGTGCCAGGTATAAGGCTATTTTGTAAAATATTTATCATAGTTCACAATAAACACTCTTTTGTCTAGACTACCATGTGAAAAGAATATAAGAAACATGTAAGTACTACCAGTGAAAATTTAATACAGAGACAATTAAAAATCCAGGAATGGTTGAGTTTTGTGCCTCTTCATAACTCTTTTAATCAAGTTCAGGAGTGGCAGAGATGACAAAAATAGAGGTTCTTGCTAAAATAAAACATGTAAGCCTGCTCCTTCCCACACTAGGTGGCATAATATAAGAATATTGCTAGTGAAGAGAAAGAAACACGCATTAAGTCCTATAGTGAACTAAATGCTAAAGACCAAGAAGGCTTACATTTGGTCTAGTCTCCATTTTACTGTACACAAAAGTGATCTTTTTATGATTTGAGGAATCATCCAAATTTAGGGTAACATCATCTGTGAAATACAAATGTACTTTTGTCCATATTAAGAATTATTTCCATTTTTAAATTAAAATGTGATGTTAAATAAAGTTTAATTTTATTTCTTCTCCCCTCTAACCCTTAATATATATAATCCAAATCTCCTTTTTGTGCACAAGGGTTTTATTTCTTAAATACATAAATTTTTTATATTCCCTGGCTTTCTATATGATAAACATTTTTTTCAGTATATATCACTATTTTAAAAAACTCCCTGTTCAGATGAGAAATTATTATATACAATTTTTAATTTTTATTTTTATATAAACTATACTATAATCTCCAAGGAAAGAAAAATATTAAGCCTAATTAAATTGAAACCCCAAAGAAGGCAATGACAAAAAGATTCATTTGTTGTGGGAAAAACAAGCATAAGCATGAGTACTTACAGGAGAGAAAGCTGGTTCATTCTCCTTATTAAGGCATTTTTCTTATTCACCAACATAAACCATTCCTGCATCATAGCTTCTTCTTCTTCTGTGTTCCTTCCTGTAATTCAGCAAATTATTTCTTATTGTATGACAGTTTACAAGCCAAGTAATAGTTTAGCACAAGTGTTTTTTTTACATGAAACATTTTAGCTACCCCAATGGTACAAATTAGACTGTTTACAATAACATAATAAAGTCCAGGGCCTGAAAAATTAATTCAACATCTAAAAGTTCATAAGCCAATCTTAAAGCTGGTATTATTCAGCATGTATATTTCAGTCCCCCTGAACATATCTGTAGATCATACTAACATTTAGTACAGTAAAAAAAAAAAAAAAAAAAAAAAAAAAAAAAAAAAGAAAGAGAGAAAAAAAGAAAGAAAAAAGTGTTCCAACTTTTAAATCCTCCCCAGAGGCTGACTTGTTATTATATTTTAGTGAGGAACTCATGCCGCTGACAGACATATGGTCATGATAGACAACAACAACAACAAAAAACAAAAACAAAAAAACCCACCAAACATTAAAAAATCATTAAAGATTTTTGTGAAAGCTTCCACTTGTAACAACTTGTTTTTTTTCTTATTTTCCTCCCCCAAAGTACACTAAAGATACATATTCATGTATCTTTCTGGAACTCATCATTCCTAATAGGGTAAACACATGCAAATTATTTAAAATATAGTATAAATGACCAGGCTACAAAAAATACTTTTAGCTACCTGTGAAAAGACACATAATAATGAACATAATAATAATCAGTGAATCATAAAACATTTCAGCAGAGAAAAGATCTAAAATTTAGATTTACTGATTGCACATTTAAAATTCATTCTTCGTCATCTAAACCACTCCCCACCGAAGGCCAGTATATATCAAGGGTTATAATATATAGTATATATTTGGTATTGTTCATGTAGAAGTAGGCCACAATCACATTCAAGAAAAATATTAATCCCCACCTTCTTCCCACTTCTCCATTCAAATTGTACCTGTCAAATTTATAATTTTTTCACTTTCTTTTTTCTGAATTTCACCTATGACTGGTTTATTGTTTTGCTAGCCCAGTATTTAATACTTCAGTTCCACTTCTGTATGGATTCATATGGCTAACTTAAATATCTAATAAAAAATAAAATATCTTAGTTTTATTTTGTTTTTAAGCAAGATATTTCCTTTTAACTTTCAAACATACTACCAGCCCATTTAAAAAATTCAGACAATAGATACCTAAGTGAAAAGCCATGTCCTCTTTTCACCAACCCCTCCCTCCCCATTCCCTTCTCCATATCCTTTCTCCAGAAGTAAGTACTTCTACAGTTTAGCCTCTCTCCTTTCAGACCACACAGCTTACTATGTGTATCAAATACAAGCACTATGCCTTATTTATAGACACATACAGGTTTCTTGTCTTTAGCATAAGTAAGATCATATTATATAGTGCCCTGTGATTTGCTTTTGGTATGCTGTTCAAAGATCTACCTCATTGTTTTTAATATTTGCATAAATTATGGACGTACCATAATTTAACTATTTCTGCATTAACAGAAATCTGAAGAAATTTTTAGAATGGAAACAGAATATAAAGAGCTGATCTGTGTGCAAAAGATCAAACATGTACTTCAGAGCATTCCTGTAAAATAGATATCTGTTGTTCATGATTAGGGAGAATAGTGAGGATACGTGCCTTCATTAAATGCTGTTAAAACTTTATGATATGAAGCAGACGTAGGATAGATTTTTTTTGGAGTATGAACAAAAGTCTTTATTGTTTTACAGTATTTTTAATCTCTCTTTTAGGGTAGCTGGTTTTGTATTCACTTTGGACCATGTGATGTCTTGACACTGGTCATGTGATACAGGCTGTGATACAGGCTGCGATACGCACAAAATCCCTGGGTAGCAACAAAAGAAGAAAGAGTAGAAAGAAAAAGCTGAGAAAAAGCTTGCAATTTGGAAAAAGGCCAATTGTACCCTGGTGAAGGCCTTTTTGATCAGTGAAATGACACATGTGTGCAATATTAATAGGTGCAGTTTTTATGATATTTTATTTGCCGATTAAAGACTTAATTCGTATGTTCATAACATAAGTGGCTTCTAAAAATATAGACATATTAAAACTTTGTTTTGAGTTTAACTTAACCTATAATTCAAGCTTTCAGCAATACTAGAAGCAACTAGCCTACTCTTAAATTAGCATCATTTTCTTCAATGGAAGACTGCTTCCTTGAGGAAAAACAATATTGATATGGTACTGTGTTATTTTTAGTTTAACTCATGCCTATGATTTCTAAGTAGGAATAAAAGATACCCCTCCTCTAATTGTTAGGAAATGACTAATAATACAAGAGTCTTGTGTTTCAAAAGGAAATAAGCCTAACAATAACAAATATTTAAAGACACATTACACCCTGCCACATAGATTATATAAATTAACTGAAAAAACATATTTGAGGTTAAATCAATTCTGTATCACTATCTCCTTATCTGAGATAGTATACAATGATGGAAATCTATACTTAGCCTAGTAATAAAAAAATTAAATTTTCTTCTAATACATCATTACACTATTGTTTTTCGGGATTTAAAATTTTTTAAATTTAAAAAGCTTTTAAAAGCCAGTAAGTTGAACCATTACAAATTAATCCTGACTTTAATAACTGGTTAAAGACCCCTTTAGCTTTATAAGTAACAAAAAATATTAAAGCCTGTGATCACAGTGAGCTTTTCTCATTTCTCCTCTAACCATTTGTTATTTAATCCAATACTAGTAATCCAATTTGTCCATCAGACTTTTAAAGGGCAGAATGCAACTTCCTCAGCTTAGACACTTTTCAAAGTACAATATATTTTTCAAATGAATGCTGGATGTTTCATTTTTCCCAACTGTTCCTAGCTCTAATGCATGAGGAAAAAAAGAACAAGATGAACATTGTTCATACTGATTAAGTAAGAGCTCATTAAAGAGCTGTCAGTGCGGTACTTTGAATATGCATGAAGCATATAATCAGATCTAGTACCGTCACTAGAGGAGAATACGGTAAGTACAAAGGATTGATTTAATTACTTAGAGTGGGCTGTGGTGGTAAAGCAGTCTTGTTAGTGCAAAAAGAAAAAGAGGTTGTATTCTGGCACTGTTAGAAAAAAGGCAGTTTTAGCTTCTGCCACAATACATAATCTCAGAATAAAGCACTTTACATTGTAGCTTAAAATGAAGACTGTCATTATTTTATAAAATGGCCATAAATCATTTTATCTTGTTTAACCTCACCTGGTTAACTACTTGTCTTCAAAATTATCTTTAATTTGTAATTACAGCTACATTTTTGTTACCATAGAGTCAATACTGATACTTTAAAAAATCTAATTTTTTTTTTCAGTTTTATGAACTGAAAAATCCAAGACATATACTCCTGAAGATCATTTTGAAATAAAAAGTGACAAAATACTACAGGTCAATATACAATTACTGAAATGTAAAAACATGGCTGGGTTGTTATACTGTATTTTAAAACACAGTGCCTCAGGTAAATATACTACAAATAACATAATCACATTAACATTTTAAAGTATTGGCTAATATAATCTCTGGTACTATATTTTTTCTTTTTTTTTTTTTTTCCCTTAAAGACTTCTGTTCTTTATATTGCCTCTAAGAATGTAACATCTTTTCTGACATCACAATCTCTTAAGGTCAGTTTCTTCTTTTAGCCAATTACTACAGCTGGGATACGATTCGTAAAAATTATTAAATGATAAAGAATAATGATAATGACAGAAAGAGTAACTATGTAAATATAATTTCAAATCATTCCCCCTATGACATAGTTCACAAAACCACTTAAGAGGACACAGCATCATAATATATAGCATTATATGCAGTATAAGTACTTAATGAAAGCAGGTTGACTATAGCAACCATTTTTATATTCCATCTCCTCCAAAAAAAAAAAAGAAGATTTACAGTTAAGATTTAATTTCATTCAAGAATTCATTCATTCATCCAGGAATACATATGTAGTTTTCATTTATTTTTTTCAGAAGTAGTATTTTCAATGTAAATTTTTAAATGAATAAAAGAAAAGTGATGCCAAAAACCTAAAATTATCAATCATATATTCAAAAACTGTCTACCAATTAATCTTCCCTAATTAATCTTCTACCATAAACTTACCTATTTAGGAGGATATATTTTTAGACAGTGAGTACTTATATAAATGTAAAATAAAGAACAATACAATTTTAACCAAACAGAAGATGATTTCGGTGCGAAAGAATGAAAATACCAACAGTGTACCAACAGTGTACAACAGTGGGCTACTGTTGTACATATAAACAAATTCAAGATTTTCTACCTTGAAAACATTAAATGCTGAAATCTTGCCAAAGCCCCATCAAAGAGATGGCTGACCAGTGATCACACATGGCCCTTAAAGGACACAATATAACAAAGCCAAACCAAACATAAAAACAAAAAAGTTGCCATTACAAATTGTCCTGATGGTATGATAACACCAATATGATGGCCTTTGAAAGACAGACTGTATTACAGTAGAGAGACACATGAAGGTATCCAAGAGGCTGGTACTGCAGAAACATATTTTAATAACAAAGGAAGCAAAATCTGGTAGATTTATTTAATGGACAAAAAAGAGGAATTTACTGTAGTTATGTAGGGCCATGGACACATGAACTCCTAAAGCCAACATTACTGCAAGATTCCAGTGTATCAGTTTTAGAAAATATTTTAAACTTAGGAGATAGCTTTATTATGAAAACAAATTTTACTATATAAGCAAATAGCTGATAAATGTTTCTACCCCAAGAATATCCTCAAACAGTAATCAATACATGAAGAATCTCATAATCTTTATTGATGTTTTTCAGCAGCAGTAGTCTTAAAACTATTTGCTTGGCATGATATATTTGTTATAGTATTAAGAATATAAACTTTGGGGAAAATCCTATCTCCTTTTGTTACAGTAAAATAAAAACTAACATACTCTTTCAAAATAAAAACATCTCTTATCTACTCATTTGGTAAAACAGAGATTCAGGGCAACAACTCTCTACAGATAAATTCTGATAGACTTTTAGCATGTACTTCTTACAGGAAGAGGTACAGACAACTTCACCAAAATTCTTCCTCCATAAACTTGTACATAAAAAGAAGCTATTTCTAAAGGTTGGAAATTAAGAGCAGTCTTCTTGTACCAACTCCTTAATAGAGTCTGAACAGCCTTTTTTATGCCAAAGGTTATTGCTAGATTTCCCAAAGATAAACTTAGCACAAACTTAAAACAGCAAAAAATAAAAATAAATTTAAAAAGCATGGGAGGAATGATCATGGGAAAAATTATAACTGAAAAAACTCTTTACATTACTTACAGTTTAGTATTTTAAGTTACATATGGGATGGGTTTACACTTGCTAACCTTTCAGTGCTAAGAGCATGTGAAGGTATTAATATGATCCACATTTCACTTAATGCATGACTATCTTGACTACCCACAAATAGGCATGTGACTAAAGTTAAAACGCTCAGAACACAACTCTAAAACTGCATTTACTTTTTAAAGGTATATTTAACATATTTTATAAAATAAAATATAGTGAGTCATTTTTATATAGGCATCATTGAACCAGACTACTGTCTACTTAGTGAATCAATTAGGCATCCTGTAATGGGAAAATTTGAATTGTGAGCCATGCTTACAGATGGATAGCTTCCCCTGCCAGTTCCCCCCTCTCTTGAAGTCCCTTTTGTTTGGACTGCACCTGGTGGACTCCTCTGTACCCCCCTCCTTGTCCCAGGGCCTTCACACAGTCATGTCATGGAAAGGACTTAGAGAGTGGCTCCAGAGGTGACAGAGACATTAATGTTAAAGACAAACATGAAGAGTTGAATAAAAGTAATTCTTGAAAGGTAGGAGTGGACAGAAGCAATACTTCCAGATTAATGTATTTTAAGATGTGATTTTAAATATGCATGTTTATATAGCTAAATTAAATCTTATAAAAGATATTTCTAACCTTTTATATGTTTAAGGAAGTTAAAATTTCTGGGGGGCTCTTATCATTGGGAGAATAGAGGTTCATCTTTTTCATTGGGAGAATAGAGGTTCATCTTTTTTTTAAATTTTTTAAAAATATTTTCATTTATTTTTTGAGAGAGGGAAACAGAACGTGAGCAGGAGAGGGGAGAGAGAGGGGGAGACACAGAATCCCAAGCAGGCTCCAGGCTCTGAGCTGTCAGCACAGAACCCAATGTGGGGCTCAAACTCACGAACTGCAAGATCATACCTGAGCCAAAGTCGGACACCCAATTGACTGAACCACCCAGGCGCCCCTCATCTTTTTTTTTTTAAAGGTCATTTGGATGTATTTAAAAAAATTTTTTTAATGTTATTTATTTTTGAGAGAATCAGAGACAGAATGCGAGTGGGTTGGGGCAGAGAGAGAGGGAGGCACAGAATCCGAAGCAGGCTCCAGGCTCCGAGCTGTCAGCACAGAGCCTGACGCGGGGCTCGAACCCACGAACCGCGAGATCACGACCTGAGCTGAAGTTGGATGCTCAACCGACTGAGCCACCCAGGAGCCCCTGGACATATTTTTTTTTAAAGGGCAGTCTCAGAACCCAATCTATAACTTAAGTATTTTATGGAAATATTCATAAATATATGGAAATGACTAACAAACCTTAGAATAAAGACCTCTTTAAATTAAGTACCACCCTTATGAATGTTTACTTGTATTGATTCTGAGGAACTTCTGTGGATAAGACTATAAATTCTGATAAGGCCAAGCATAATGTATAATTGTACTATCTATAGTTTCTGTTGCTGATTAGAGCCATCATTTTGAATATGATGCAAATTAGATGAACACTGGATCTGCATCCAAAATGGCTTTTTTTCCAGTTTGGCTAAAAAAAAAAAATTGACTGAGCTCCTTGATCTTAGACTAATGAACCTCTCTTAGTTTCCCCCCCCCTTTTTTTTTTTTTTTTTTAGAGAGAGAGAGAGAGAGCATAAGCAGGTGAGTGGGGCAGAAGGTGGGGGGTGGGGCAGCAGAGAATCTTAACTAGGTTCCATGCTCAGTATACAGCCCAATGCAGGGCTCCATCCCACAACCCTGGGATCATGACCTGAACCAAAGTCCGGAGTTGGAAGCTTACACAACTGAGCCACCCAGGTGCCCCTTAGTCTTCACTTCCATCAGGGTAATCAAATTGCTTATCTCATGTGGTTGTTAGAGGCATTAAATGAAAAAATCTATGTAAAGTCTGTAGCACAGTACCCAAGACTAAAAATGCTAGCTAGAGGGGCGCCTGGGTGGCGCAGTCGGTTAAGCGTCCGACTTCAGCCAGGTCACGATCTCGCGGTCTGTGAGTTCGAGCCCCACGTCAGGCTCTGGGCTCATGGCTCAGAGCCTGGAGCCTGTTTCCGATTCTGTGTCTCCCTCTCTCTCTGCCCCTCCCCCGTTCATGCTCTGTCTCTCTCTGTCCCAAAAATAAATAAACGTTGAAAAAAAAATGCTAGCTAGATGATAATGAAGAGGGTGATGGCATGTGCCAATGTGGCATGTGCAGCACTGTGCCAGGAAATGCAGATACAGAGATGACCAAGATGTGGTCCCTCTCCTCAAAAGGCTCATAGTCTAATGCCGAGAGACACATAATCAGGAATAATTACAGTGAGGGTAAATTTCTAAACAACTCCACACTCACAAATTATATTTTACTAAAAATTTTTTTTAACCTTTATTTTTTTTGAGACAGAGCATGAACGGGGGAGGGTCAGAGAGAGAGGGAGACACAGAATCCAAAACAGGTTCCAGGCTCTGAGCTGTCGGCACAGAGCCCAACGCAGGGCTCGAACTCACGGAACCGTGAGACCATGACCGGAGCCAAAGTCGGATGCTCAACCGACTGAGCCACCCAGGTGCCCCAACACAAATTATATTTTAAATCTTTGGTAGTCATAACAAATTTTACAGTTAGTATAGTTAGTATGTCTTTGGTATTAAGCAGGATAGGTAAAAAAATGTGGGTGAATCAGTACAAACTCATTTCTGCAGCTGGAACAACAAAGTGGATGCCCTACTGGGTCATCAGTGTCACTGCTGCATACAAAGGACAGCCATAACAAGGACATAACAATGTGGCTGTGCTCCAGATAACAAGAGTCTAGTTATCTCCAGGGTGTTAGAGATATAAGAACAAAGGAGATCATGGAATACTTCTTAATATCAAAGACTAAAGAAGGTAAATTTTAAGATAGAAAGTTATGAACTACTAGAACACATTTAAAAGTTTACTAGTTATTAAAACAAAGAAAAAAATGAAAACGACAATTTGAAGTAAAAGTGGATATAATTTAAAACAAAGTCCTCAACAAGAAAAACTAAATATTTATAACATAAAAACCTTCACTGAGGATGTAAGTTTT
Source organism: Leopardus geoffroyi (assembly GCF_018350155.1). Taxonomy (NCBI): domain Eukaryota; kingdom Metazoa; phylum Chordata; class Mammalia; order Carnivora; family Felidae; genus Leopardus; species Leopardus geoffroyi. Next base: position 80,891,591 of record NC_059336.1, on the reverse strand, counting down.
CATCATTTTTTACATAAAGAGATTTTGATATTAAAAGCAGAGCATCTTTAAAATCAGCTTATGAAATTGGCAGTGCAGATGAAATAGGTGATTTACTAAATGCCAGGTGAGAATGAGATTAGATTCTGTTGAGAATGTGGGAAATTAAATATGTATCATTTTTAAAATATAGAAGGACAAACCACGTAGATATTCTCCAAATAGGCTCCTTTTAATAAAGAGTTTCTCCAAAGATGTATTATGCAGTCAGTCAGCTACTCTTTTGGGTAACCCCCTCCTGTGTTCCTTAAAGTGTTTTAACATCCTTAAAAATCATACCCATGGTGTCTTCAGTGCCTCCAGTTTCCAGTAAGGGATGATCGGACCCCCAACCCCCAATGCACTGTCTGGACAGTAACTTCCTCTTCTACTCTATACCTTCTTTAATCATGCTTGGGTTCAGATAACCAAGTAACACTGGGATATATCCTTCCTTATGTACCTTCTTAAATATCTTTATTCATTGAGGGAGAGCCAGAAGGGAATTTAACCTATCCCTCTCTAGCCTATGGCCACATTCAGTCATAGAACACAGAAGCCTAATCAAAATGGGACACTGCAGAACCATCTCCAGCAGCACTCAAAAATTACAGAACACTTTGAATCAAATTTAATCAATGCTGTTTTTCAAGACCAGGCCAGGTGACTAGTGTGGATTTCAGCAATATACCAACTTATCCAATGCCCCTTAATATTCTCAGTGGAGCCATTCTCTTCATCAGGCTATACAAGAGGCATTCACAATGGACTTGTATCCACAGTGCTGTTTCCTGAAGCCCTGAGAATAACAATGTCTCACAGAAACTACTCTATGTAATATATCTCCCTTATCAGATCAGTGACAACCAGTAACTTTCTCATGGGCTGGGAATAATAATGATAATTATGATGATGATGATAGCATCAAATATTTAATGAGGTTATATAACTTAGTGCTAGCTAGTGGTAGAACTAGGCCTCAAATCCAGGCAGTCTATCTTGTCAACCACCACTCTTAGCCACCCCACCTGACACACACAGGTAACCAATCTTACCAGAACAGGCCCTTCATTTAGAATTCAGGCCAACCTTGACAAAGCTTTTTCTCAATGATTCTGATAAGCAAAATGGCATAAACAAAACAAAGCAAAAAGCAAACTTTCAAATCTCTGATAAAAATAAAATCCATTCTGTTCACTTAGAACATCCATTTGTAGTGGGGATTTTGTTTGCTCTTCCAATATAGGCCACTAGAACTTAACAATGATCTCAGAGCAGTACATCAAGGGATGTCAAGGGGAAATCAGCCTTTCTTCCTATGCAGATATATCCTTGTGATCCTTGAATTATAGGTTGGTGTATACCGTCTTCTAGAAACATGATTCCAGGGAAAGACCTGTCCACTTCTTGGCTAACTATAAGCTATTCTGATTCTATTTGAGCATTTGAGGTATCCTTCAATGAAAATGGCCAAACAAGAATATTCTGCCTCGCACTGGATAATCAGGGAGTATTCAAATTTCAGCTCTGCTCTTGAAGAGCTATGAGAACTTGGATAAATTACTTAATCTCCCCATGCCTCAGTTTCCTCATTTGTAAAATAGAAATAATAGTACTACTTCAAGGGGGGGTTCTGTGAAGATAAGTGAATTAACATACGTAATACACTCAGAATAGTGCCTGGTGTATAATGTTATTTAATCAATGTAATGGTGTTTGCTATTGTTATATGGCTATTGCTGTATACTCTCTCTTTCTCTCTCTCTCTCTCACTCTCTCTCTACACACACACATAAAGGAGCCACATTCTTTGTTCAAGCTTTAGGGTCCTCTCTGACTCTCTGAGTCCTAGGGTTATTAATGGAGCAAGGAATGGTGATTTCTCCTTGACAGAGTCTCACCGTTTTCCTGACTGCCTATGCAAACACCAGAAAGGCCTACCCACAGAAGTAAACACATTGGGAAATTTGGTGCAAATCTTAAGATGTTAGCTACATTGAGCAAGAAATCTCTATATTTACATATCCATTTTACTGGACTAGTCAACCACATGCATCCTACCATCATTTTAACCTTTTCATTTGCCTCAAGTATGGAGGCCCATCAACTGCCTATTACCCATTTTCCTTTTCTTACAGGATCAACTCAAATGCAAACCCTCTATGAGAGATGTTCCCTTTTCCAAGGTTTTACATATTCCGTTAAATCTATTTCAAAGATTCTCTTACTAATAGCAGTATCTTCGGTCAGAAATTCAAAGAAAATAAAAATCTAATGTGTAACTCCCAGAATCTCTAGAATTCCCAAAGATGAAGTTATTTTCAGACTTTTCATCAACTTAATCCCCAGGATATGTTCAAGTCCCCTCTTTATCATGATAGAAATATTTAGATACTTCTTAGATTGAAGAGCATCATGCTACCCCAAAAGTCCCTTTCAGATTCTTACATAAATATTACAGGCCAATCTCCAGCAGTTAGCTATATGTCCTTCTGTTGTGTTATATATCCTCTCCCTTTCTCTCCAAAGATACAACTTACTTATAAAGGGTCAGAGCAATCACATCTAACACACTTAATGTACATTCTCACCCAAAGTCATAAGAACTCCAAGTCTGTTTGGTCCTCACAATATTTCTGTTGGTATTATTGGAATAAATAAATTTTATTTTATAAATAACCGAATAAATAAATATTAATATTTCAGAATTTAGCAAAATAGCTACCTAGACAACGTTGACAATTTTGCAATGTTCAGCATAATTTTACTAATCTTTTAATTAGATTCAAAATAAGCACTTGAATTAAAACAAGTGGTATTAAAAGTTTAAAATTTTACCTCCAATTTTATTCTCATAAGAAATTAAAACATTTATGGCTAATAATTTATTTCTGTGGGCAGTTATTTACATGCAATAAATAACTATTGCTAGTTTTTAAGGCATTGAAATGCATAATAAACTCACTTTGAAATTAAAAAAATTATTTTTAAACTTTTCCTTATGGAGGTAGATCCTTCAAAGGCACAACAGATAGAGCTATGATCAAGTCCATCAAATCTCAGATTAGAAGTGTCTATTTAGGGAGAATATGCTGGTGGGGAGGAAATGTTGGTGTTTTACACAATTCCTAGCTTTGGCCACCAAGTGGTGCTATTAATTCAGAGTGAACTGGTATTGGGGGAGTGGGGTTGGGTGGCTTTGGGGTGGGTAAAATATATAAACAGTCAATAAATGCAGAAAGCACTCACAAGTTGGATGTTCATAACTGGTTGTACTGTGAATTTACATATCATCTCTCACTCAATGTCACCAGTATAAAAACAGAAGAGAAAACTAATTCACATACTCTTATTTTGGTAATAAAGTCCACTATACTCCCTCAGGAAAATAACTATTTATATATACATATTTGTACCAAACTTTATCCTTTCAGACTATGCAGCTATGAAAATAATCACACAATTTTGATTAATCTTCCTCCGTCTACAACATTCATCCAAATTACCCAATCAAAACACACACACACACACACACACACACACACACACACACACACCTTTACATAAAACTAATCAGCAATAAACATTACAAATCAATAAGAGTAAGCATTTAAAAAATCTAACTTAATTTTATCTATTTATTTATTTTTTAGTGTTTATTTTTGAGAAACAGAGAGAGAGAGAGAGAGAAAGAATGCACAAAAGTGGGGGAGGGGCAAAGAGAAAAAAAATCCGAGTTTAAAAAAAGGTACCAGCTTGACGTTTTTCCTTAACTTATATTGTAAACTTCTCCTGAAGAAACAGCTCCTCTGAGTGGATAATGCCTCTCACATTCCAGCTTAGAAATGATATGTGGGGACAGGGAAACAGATGGCAATGATTATATATGTTTAGTTTTCTTATGCAGTGCACCTATAGCCTATGCAAAAGTGTTAAAAACCTACTTAGTAACTGAAGGAAAGATGTAATAATTTACAATCCACTAGATAGCTGGTAATTTCTGTACAATGGAACAAACAATGATTTGAAAGCAGAACTTTGTAAGTCTGAATAACAATAAAAAGAAAGTTCACGGCTATTCAGTTGGACAGTTCTAACCCAAAGATAAAGGGTAAGCAAATATCCAGTTGTCTCTGTACATTAACATCTGTATTTTTAAGAAAAATATTTCCATTTGGGGAAACTCGGAGAAAGGTGTTGGAGCAGAGCTCACATCCTTTCACAAACTACCTTGATTTTGACTCTGGACTGAGGAGGCAATTCACACACGCTTAGCCATCTCTGATGTCATTCTTTATCAGATCAAATTGTGAAATCTTGGTTAAGCTTCTTAGGAATAGTGTCAGTATGAAACAGAAGCAGAGACAATGCATTTGCAAAGTTGGTTCCTACATGGATGTCCTAAAATAAAATTTTCAAAATACAATGCTTGTTTATTTAAAAAAAATTTTTTTAAATTTATTTATTTTGAGAGAGAGAGCAGAGAGCAGGAGTAGGAAGGAACAGAGACAGGGACAGAGAATCCCAAGCAGGCTCCACAATGCCAGCACAGAGCCCAATGTGGGGCTCGATCTCGAGAAATGTGAAATCATGACCTGAGCCGAAACCAAGAGTCAGACGCTTAACTGACTGAGCCACCCAGGTGCCCCAATTCTTGTTTACTTCTATATGTGCCTCATGAAACTCATATAATTAGTATATCAATTCACTGAAGTGTATATAGATTGAGGAACTAGCAAATTCCTAAGGTTTTCTCCTAGATATTTATTTAGTTTTGTAAACGTTCACCCAGTTATGAGTGTTTTTTTTTATTTTTATTTTTTAATTAGCCAAGGGTTAAAAAAACAAACAAACAAAAAAGTGACACCAGCATCTTTCCAGTCTTATGTCAAATTGCCAAATCAGTTCTTCAGGCATTTTGGGGGAGTGGGGTGGGAGAGAGGGACACAGAGAGTGTGTGTATGCGTTGAGGGAAGAGAAGAGTTGTGATAGAATGGGAGATAGGCATATTACTTAGAAGCTAAGAAGAACTTTAAAGTAAAGGTAGAAACAATAATCGATAAAGAAACCACTACTGTACCTGACGGCAGCAGCTACTTTTATATTGAGTACTAACCCCTGCCCAACTTTGTGCCAAGGACTCTTATTTTTGTTAAATTTTATCTATATCTGTATCAATATATTTTACTCTCAATAACCTTCTGAAATAGGTTTTATCGGCCTTTTTTTAATTAATGGCTGAGGAAATAAACAGGAGCTCAGAGAGGTTAACTAACTTGTTTAAGACCACCCAGATTCTAGCTGGTATCTCATTGGTTTTCAAAGTCTATGCTGTGACATCTTTATGCTGTGCTACTTAGCATTTGTAGCACTGTGGACTCAGCCCCATGTTTCTTAAAATGTGGTCTGTGGATCACTTGTATTAGAACAGTCTAGAATATGGGCCTCACCTCTGATCCACTGAATCAGAATCTTTTAGGTAGGTCCTGGGAATCTGTATTTTTAACAAACTCCTCAGGTGGTTTTTTAATGTAGATAAAAGTTTGAGAACCACTGTCTTAGCCCTTTTACAAATAAGTCACCGAGATCTTTTTTTTTAAAGAAAGGGTGATATTTCATGTATAAGATGTTATTTTAGCATTGGCATGACATTACACAAATTTAATTTCACATTCAGAAGAAAAACATGTTGCTGCCAAATCAGTTCAAATGCCTAAATTTTGTTTCATAGATAGTTGCTGAGAAAAACACATTTTCCTGGAATTTCTACTTTTTTAAGTGTTAAAAAATTTTATTACAGTCTAGAATAAGGATGTACCTCACTTTAGGCAATAGACATGTTCCAAATTAAAAATTATGGTGATGTGATAATACTTTAGGTTCAAAATTATATTTTATATTTCCAATTCAAATTCTTAGTAGTGGAAAATACTTTCTAAATATCACTAGTAGAAATTATATACATTTGCTCTGGATAAATGAACAAACATGAATCAGCAAATGAAAAAGTCACCTTAAGACTATATACTAAAAGGCTGGGACATACAGTGAATGCCAAGGAGAAAAAAAACAAATGTTAGAAATGAGAACCTTAGGAGGTTCTCTATATTCTGCATCAGAGATTCCTTTCTAGAAATCCCATGATCCAATATCTACTGCAAGAACTAGAATGATTCAACAACAGTTGAGTGCTACTACACTTCGATATAATTTATAGATGTTCCTTCTTTAAATAATCCAAATACTGAAATGCAGACAGAAACAAGACATTGAAGATGTTTGAATTAGCTGAACAAATTGTGAGAGTAAAGAAATTCTGAAAGTATGGCAGTAGGTTTAATTTTTCTTGTAACTACAGAAGGAAAAAACTAAAGACAGGAAATAATTTAGGAATATTACCAACTTTTAAAATTGAAGACATAAAAAAGTAAACAGCAAAAATACTGTAAGCACCTTAAAATGTAAACTTTCCTTTTATTTATTTACTTTTCTTAAGATTTTTTTTTTTAAGTAATCTCTGCACCCAACATGGGGCTCAAACTTACAACCCTAGACCAAAACTCACGAGCATAGAGCTCGACTGAGCCAGCCAGTCACCCCTTAAACTTTCCTTTTAAAACAAAGTTTACTATTTCCTTTATATTTTATTTCTATTCATAATTAATTATTTTCAATAATCAAAGGACTATTCTAGTATCGATGTAATATATAATAAATAAAATGTATATATATGCAAAGAGAACAATATTAATTTATTATAAATATTTTATTTCATGCTTGATGGTGATAAGTAACCTTCCTAACATACTAGTGTTTTTCATCCTTTGGTATTTTTTTATTGCAAAGGTGACTTTGATAAGTTTAAGTATTAAAGAGATTATATAAATAATATTAGCTGACATTTATTGAACACTGTATGTGCACCAGACATTATGCAAATGCTTGATATAAGGTATCTAATTTAATTCTCACAATTCTCTTAGCTGCCACATCATATCAACTCTGACCTAGTGTGACCAAATTTGAAGTCATTATATTCGCTAACCAGGGTTTAGTTTCTACACTCAAAGTATAGGCACAACAGGACCCAAAAACATTTGTTGAAGGAAAATCACGAGACATAAAAGAATAAATGAATTTCCTCCTTTATGGGAATTAACGTTCCTTCCCCTACTTTTTTTAAAGCCATATTGTCCTCATTCTGTTAAAGTGGAAACTGAGGCTCAAAACTATGAAAAGCTAAGCTAGTAATCAGGAATGAATATAGCAAGCACTAGAATGGGATCATTCTCCCAGCCAGGGTCCCAACTCACCGCTGAGCCCCATGTTTCCAGATGAAAGTATACTAAGGATTTTAAGCATGGAAGAAAAGCCTCCCTTATAATTATGCTAACAGCAATGGAAGACAGAGGGCTTCAGTATGTAATGGATAAGAACATGAGAGAGAAGGTTCACATGGAGACCCTGGTGAGCTGCACCTTGACTCACTGTTCTACTTGGCTAAGATTCTGCTAATCAAAGATGTGACAGAATCAATTGTTTGACATGTTTTCTCATGCTCTTAATTTTTCTGAATATCGGATTTGAATATAATTGCATGTGGTTATGTCACTTTTCGCAACTAGAAAATGATTTTATATTTTTTTGCATTCTTGGAGTTTGGGGACATAAAGTTAAAATTTTGACACAGCTAAAAACACAGGACACACAAAAAACACCTGTAACACCACATTTACCAAAAGTATATTACCATTTTACTTCCAAAAAGGAATGATTTCTATCAACTCTTAGAGTCTATCAAAGGATGTAGCTCAACGCCTCTGGAAACTATACTGAAAACTCACTTTGTAGAAAAATTTCAGACATAAAATGTTAATTTTTTTACTGGCTCCTTTATCATGACACTGAGTCAATGCCTTATAAATCATCAGAAGTAATTATTTTAGTGGGGAATTATAGGCTAAGTCTATACTATTTCAGAACCTTAGATATCATTCAATTTACTTTATAGGACCAGATTCTCTTACTTATTTTGTTCCTATTTATGAAAAGTTCCTTCGCAGATATAATATGATATCATACTTTGTCCATTTTATATTTTGTGTCTATGGAGATCAAATGGAAACATTCTATTTTAATAACCTAAAACTTCATTTTCTGTTTTACCATGGTATGTCATATGTTGTTAGAAAAAAATGTCATTAATGAGAAGAAATCTACAGTTCTTAAATTTTTTTCAGTTTTGTAACTAACATGCCAAAATAGATATCTCACAGTTTAATGTATATTTTCCCTTGACATGGCCTCTTTTCTCATTGTAATTTGTATGCAAGTAGACATATTCATGTCTATTTAAAAAGAACTTATACAAAATGGAGATATTTTATTACATGAATACTAATTTCCATCCATACTTGTAAGAAGCATAGAAATATCATACTAATGATAGAGAATATAGAATAACCAGATGTAAAACACCCCCATTGTTCTAGTTAGAAGATAGTTTCTACTTTTTGCTGACTTTATTAACTATAGTTGTCCACATTATTCTTATTAAGGTAGGGTATCCCCACTTCTTTATGTTAGAAGTGTGAATAAATCACAGTATCTTAAGAGGCAAGATCTTAAGCCACATGCTCAAAGCTGAATGTATGAAAATACAATTTTTCAGGATAAGAGAAAATTTAAAGAATAGTATATAGAAATATGAGAACTTTATTTATTAAGTATGAAAAAATTGCCAAAAATTTTCTCCACATAAAAACTGAAAAGTGTTGCTGTATCAAACTTCCTTTCCTGGTTATTTATTTACTAAGTTCAGATACCTTCATATATAAAAATGTGTCCAGTTTTGGTTTTAATTTTCCCCTTACAGATATGGGTATGGTGAGAGATGCAGCTGACTATTCCTAATCTCCTAAGTGTACAGTGATTGCTAGAGAAAAGAGATAGAGCTAGTGAAAAATATGTTTCTTACAAATATATAATTTAAATCTCATAAATTTTTTTATCAAAGAACCTATTTTTACAGTACTTACTCAGGCTGTTATCTATACCCTAAACCATAAAAAGTATATAACCTGCCATTTTCTAAATCATGGATTCAAATAGTTTAGAGACTCTGTTTTAATGTTAATGAATTTATAGACACAAATAGCTAGCATCAGGGCTACAGTGAAAAGCAGAACACTTCAAGCATTCAATATAGTGAAAGGGGCAGATTAGAGATCAATAACAAAATCACCTGGTAAAAAAGGAAAAAGGTGTTGCATTAAAAGGCTTTTTGCTTTACATGTGAAACAATACTGAGAAACCTGTATTTTAGCACTTGTACTCAACAGGCACTCCAACTATGCCACGATGAGAACAGAATCCCATCCTTTCTAATAATCTTGTGACAAAAGCTAAAAGACATCATCCTATTAACTAGTGATCTCAACTGCTAATGCGGAGTACTTCCTGGTGCCTTTTATGTAGAATGCTGCTATTAAAAAACCACTAAACATTCACTGTGAACAACACAGAATCATTCATCTTTTATCAGCATCTCTTGTTAGAAGAGTATGAGTGGGGCTGAAGGTGTCATTGATATTATGGAGTGGAAATTAATCAGAAATTTTTCTCATATTTTCCTCATCTCACTAATTTACTTTTGTACAAATTTCCTCCTGTTAAAAAGTTCATACCCAACCCCCTGTTGTACTCTTTTAAGTTGAGAATATTCAACGAGTGCGTCCACTGAAAAGCACCAGGTCCTAACACAAAAAGCATTCGAAATTCTCATTTAGTTGTCTTTATTTTGCTAGCGCCATGTGGTCCTTGAAGATGTAGAAAACACGGGAAGCCGAGTAAAGATCAGAGCAAGCTCATTAGCATTCTGACAAAATTGGAGTGGTGGAGATGTATAGTTTGCCTAGTTTGTCGTTTTGAAAGCTACCGGTGGTAAGCTTTCTATTTCATTGTGCTTTTGTCTTTTGGGGGGGTTTCAAAGCAGCAGGGTATTTGTTAGCCCTAGGTTTGCACAATGCATTGTGGGAACCTTTCCTGCACATTCAGCCCTATATAGTATCATTCCAGTTTGAGTCAAAAAGTTTTTTTTTCACCATTTATAAAAAAGGACATGTGTGTGAATCTTAGTGCATACCCTCAATACATTTATCAATGCTTTGCTTTTCTCTTTTGCCTGAATCATAAAGTCCAAAAGGAGTCAGAAACAGAACCTAAATGACATAATTTTCAATCTTTTAAAAATGTTGCCATTTATTTCAGAACACAACACTAAAACATTTGTTTTCTGTTCTTTGTCATGAACAACTAACAAGTAACATGATGGGCTGATTCAGTTAGTTAAAATTCAAAAGCTTACTGCTCACTATAATAGAACTCAATTCTTTTCTGAAAATAGTATAGAGAGAAAAAAATAGTTTGTGCTTTAGAATTATGTAAATAAAGAATACCTCTTAGAAGACTTAAACAACCATTACCCTAGTCATTTGATTTTCTTCATCGTCATCTTCTTTTTCTTTTCTTTTTTTTTTTTTTTTTTTAAATACATAAAGCTCACTTTGAAGAGCTAAATGGGCTACATTAATGCTACTATTCAACATGAATGTTTCCAAGTTGCAATGAAATGGATAAAGGTCTTTGGGGATGAATTTATCTGCTAAATCCTTGTGGTTGCCCTCCTATCTTGGATGATGACCCAAAAGAATGTCAACAGCTCATTTCCCAGAGAGCTGGAAGGAGTCCCTATGCAAGTCATAATCTGCACATTCTCAAAGAACCATTTCAAACATTATATTTCACAAGCAGTTTTAAGTGATTTCCCTCTCATCTCTAGTATCCTAACAGTACTTTGGACATCAGTGCCTCTGAAATGAGGGCTAAACAAAGTTTACACATGAATGCTATATATGGCATATAAAATTTAAATTCATTTTCAATACACATTTTAAAAACACAGTCATCTTGTTACATTAATATATTTATGGCATTAAATGAGATAAATGTCTAACAATTACTATTTTTTTTTCTATTGTGAAAAGAAGTGTTTTTTATTACTGGTCATTATTTTACTTAGAATCAAACCTTATTTATGGGAAGCATTTACAGTTTTCCTTAATTTGTAATTATGAAAAGCCCAGAAGAAGCTAAAGAGCAGTAGTAAGTGAAACATGGTATATGAATAATCTGGTAGTTTTATCAGTAAGAGAATGGATCATTTCTATATGAAGCCTTTGATACAACGGCATTTGGTTCTATCACCCTTTATTTCCTTTGTACATTAGGAAGCCACTAGACTAAGTAGTATTCCATTCTGGGAGGGATAGTTTTTACATATTAACTATTCATATTATAGAACATGCAATTAAAACAATGCAACTTTTCTTTATTTCTAATTTAACCTCTAATTTTCACCCCTTAAGGCTTTCTTAGGCCTTCTTTTACAGTTTGAAAGCTCATTCTTAAAACAAACAAACAAACAAACAAACAACAAAACCCAGAAGAAACTGCCATGTATAATTATGTGATTATGGTGTGAGCCTATTTATATCTTGTTAAAACATGAAATCTGACTTAAAGCTTAATATTTTAATGTATCCCAACACTGAGCTGTTCTACTGCTAGCTTTAAAGCTATAAAAAAAAAAGGATGTTACTACAGTAATAATGACTGAATTAGTTCTATACTTTGCAATATGAGTATAGCTGCAAAATTATTTATCTACCTCACTGCATTCTCCTACCAAAGTTTCTTGAATAAAATCGTTTGGACTAGCTATATCAAATTAGAGAGCAGTCAGGAGTATCTAAGTCCAGCTTTAAAACAAATATCTTAACAATTACTTAGCCATATGGAAAATAGGGTATGTCTCTCCTGAAGCCATTTAAAAAATATATTTTCTATCTTGAATTTAGACTTCATTAGAAACCATTTCTGACTTGTAAAGCTTAGATAGCTGAAATATCACTCTTTCAAAGACTCATGAAAAGACAGGTGAAAAAGCATGACTTTTTAAAGCTGCCAATTAACAATTTTATAATTTTTAAAGCCCATTACATTTGCAGTCATAACATTTTTGAAATCCAGAAAACGAAGTATAATTAAAGCATTTTGAATCAACAAAAGCAGCTGTATGGTTAGACACAGATACACACACACTAACATAATTTTTTTTTTTTTTTTTACATTATACCAAATTTGAAGCTTCTCCACAAGTGTTCACATTGTACTGTTGGATTCCTATGACTTAGAGGCCAGATGCTTTTCACAAATGACCAACAATTGTAGTTAGAATAAATTAATGATTGATTTTTTAAAGCTTTGATGGAATTAAGCATACTTCTTTTCTCAATGTGCCTATGTGAATGTTTGCCTGTTAAACTTTTTTTTTTTTTTTTTTTTTTT